>NC_042615.1:453712659-454039534 GCF_901001135.1 Rhinatrema bivittatum | reverse complement strand
GAACAACATAAATTTGTGGACATTAAATTATATTTTTTTGGAATGAATAAATTGGAAATACATAAAAGCCTGACTAATGAAAATCTCAACTGGATCACCCCCCCCCCTACATCCGCGCACCTCCATCAGACCCACCCGCCTCGCCCTCCAAGGAACCCTCCGCACACCGACAATCAAAACCTTCAAACTTCTACCATGAACAGAGCATTCTCCCTTGTTGGCCCTACCCTATGGAACTCACTACCCCCTGATATACGCACTGAGACCTCTACGCCTAAATTAAAAAAAAAACTAAAAACCTGGTTGTTCATACAGGCCTACCCACATGCTCCCCCTCCCAATAAAGAAGAACCTACAACAGGATAGCGATAGGTTAACCCCTTGCAGCTGACTCTCACCTCCCTTAGCGATTTCTGCCTCTCCCTTAACCCCTATAGCCACCTCCTTGTAGCTCATGACCCACCCCCCCCCCTCCCATCCCCTTGTATGCCCTCCTTTGTTTCTCCCTCCCACACCCTCTTATACCTTCGTTATACCGTTATCTTCTCCGACCCATCCTCTTTAGGATCTCTGACTTTCTCAGCTCCACACACGGCTGTTTACTCTCTCGCACGACAATGTTGTATAGTTTAAGGTTATTGTTGTGCTAGCATTATGACCTCCCCATCATAATTGTTCTCTTTAAGATTTTTTTTATTAATTTAGTTGTCTAAATTACCTTGTATATAATTTTAGTTGTCTAAAATACCCTGTATATACTCCCTGTTCTTATATACATATATACCCATGGTTTTTGTTGCTTAGATCTATTAATTATACGAATATATATTGTATATTTGTTTTCATATTTTATCTACTGTTCTCTGTAAGGGCGATTCCCACAAGTTATTAGTTGTATGTAAACCGATACGATGTGCAAACGGCTATCGGTATATAAAAACCTCCAAATAAAAATTTAAAAAATATATATTCCCTTAGCTACCTATTTCCACTTATATCGTGTTTTGGATTTTCTCCACCATTACTTGTTTGGAATGAACCAGATGCCATAAAATGCAGGGCACACAATAGATTGGTGAGGTCTGATATATCATGGGACCTTTCTGTGACCGGATCCAAATCCCCTCTGAGTTCTTGATATAATTACATGATAGCCTGAGAGCTGAGGTGATACCTCATAACCACATGGGCCTCTGGCATCCTCATCACTGTGGTATGGGAATGAAAGATGCAGTCCCTGTACCTCTTGCATGCCCTCTTATGCAGCAACCCTTGATGTGGGCCAGGATGTTCCATCAGCAGTGTTTGAAGCTCTGGCTCTAGTTTTGGTACTTCTCTAGGAGGTGTTTGAACCTCCCTTGCCTGTTGTAGTAGTTGCTGCTGTTGTTATTGGTGTTGAGCAGGCTGAAGCAGCCAATATCCCACTGTTAGTATCCTTCCCCTAATATTGTAGCTTTAGGAAGACAAGGCAGGTAACAAAATATGTGTTTTTTGGCCCACCAGGGCTGTGTAAGTGTTTCCAAGAGAAGGCCTCTTTTTATCACGCGTGAAATTAACCATGATCCATGATAATGGTTGTTGTCATATGATAAAAACTTTTTTCCCATCCTACCTCAAATCTAGCATTGTTATGCAATATTTTTCAACAAAATGCGATAGAATTCAGCTGCATAATGTTCATGGATTTGCATACTCATGATCTTATTTAAATACTAATACATAACACGATAAATATTGCATATCTATCATGTGTAAGACCCCGTTTACTGCGCAATGAGGCCCTACGTGGCTTGATGAATGACCCTATAAGATAGCAAAAGTAACAAATACATTAAAATGTAGTCAAAAACTTGGGTAAAGAGCCAGGATTTGAGAGACTTCCTAAGTTTCTAAAAGTTTTTCAGTTCTTCAATCCAAAGGAAGAGAATTCCAAACTAAAGGGGCCTGATACTGGAAAGTGTTTGCTTGATATCTTCAAGAGTAATCTCGCATGGAGAATGAGTTCTTAAAAACAACTTAAAAACAATCCTAGTAGATATCCAATGAAGTTCTTGGAATAGAGCTGAAACATTAAATTTAAAAATTTAAAAAATAGCTCACTTTTTTCTGAAGTAACTGGATTCTTTCTGAACTGGATTTTTTCTGAAGTAACTGGATTTGATGGAAGTAACCATCAAATGCAGCATTACTGAACATTTCCTATTAAACTGAAACAGTCACTATCTACCAATCATTACAATGTTTTACTTCTGGTTAAACTTTTTATCTTTCCTCTAACTCTAATCCCAGTTAGAATGACCCCCGTTTTATTGTAACTTTTTCTTCCATGCACTTGTTTTACTTTTTAATGTATACTCTTATGTTATTAGTTATTTACGTTATAATGTATTTCTCACCCCTTGTTTTATGTAAACCGACATGATACGAACTCCGTGAATGTCGGTATAGAAAAATACTAAATAAATAAATAAATACATTCTCTTCAAGTTTACTTTAGTAATACCAATGTACAGTGAATTACAATAGTCCACACATGACAGAGAAGCATGGAATATGACAATATTACTTGATCAGATTTTGCTAAAAATGGTGCAAATTTACAGAACATTTGTAAACTAAAAAAAAAAAAAAAGTCAACATAGAAACTTGCTTAGACATAGAAAGACAGCTGTCTAAATTCATTCCCAACCTCAGTCAAAGGGATGGATATTGACATCTTTCATTCATGCAATCAAGTTAATCTTGGATTTGCATCTCTCAAATCAAATAACCTCAGATTTTTTTGAGGATTAACCTTTAGACCAGACCATCTTTTGGCTATCTGGTCCAAACTGAGGTTAAATCTCTCCATCTCTAATGATGAATTTGACTTAAAAAGTGTCAGCACTTAGATATCCTTGACATATAAATATCAGATAAAGTTATGTTCTTGAATAACAGAGGGAAAAAATTGGCTTTTGTAGAACTCTGCAAGTCATGCCTTTTAATGTTGAAACATTTTTCCCCACTCAACTTGGTAATAACACTTTAAAAAACATCTTAAACCATTTCAGTACTAACTCAGTATTTCCAACTCTCACAAGCATGATAGAAGTAAACCATACTCCACAGTGTCAAAAGCAGAGCTCATGTCAATTAATACCAGGATAACATTTCTACCTCTATCAATGTTCATCCTTACTTCATTAACTGGAGCTAATAAGGGCTGTTTTAGTACTGAACTTCTTATGACAGCCCAATTGCTTAGGGTGAACTGCATTCATCTTTACTACAAAACCATTTAATTTGTTAAAAACGAACTTCTTAAATACTTTTATGCCAAACCAGTTGATAGTTCTTAGGATCAGTGGGCTCACAAGAGACTTTCATTAATATAGGGTGCACCTGCAATAGTTTCAACAGTTTGGAATAGTTCCACTATCAAGGCATTAGTTAACATAGCCATTAAAAATTTAGCCAGACCTAGCTCTGTTTTTAACCAGAGTAGTAGCATTAGGTCAAGGTGTGAATTGGAATTATTCATGAAAAGAATAATTTTTCCATACCTATAATGACTACAGGATTGAAGGCTTTCCAACAGTTCTGACCCACTAAATCTCATTCCCTTAAATATAAGAAGTCTTCCTCTGTGGGTGCCAAGGGCTGAGGATTCACGATGGGTCCAGATTCATCTGCCCTTATATCACTCACCTGGACTTTATTCTTTTTATAAAGGTCTGTGGAACATCAGTTATCTTTTACTTAAAACAGCTAGCAAAAATTTCTGCTGATAATGTACAAGAGTTGGCAGAAGGTAGATTATTAAGGCTAGATAATTGGACGACAGTTTGAAACAGCTGTACAGGTCTATTGTCAGCTAGTATTAGTTGCTTAGTAATATACTCATGCTTAGCTTTCTTAATTTCATTTTAATAAAGCATGCCGCTCTGTGGGCTACCTAGTTCTTATCCAACTTGTTTTTTCTTCATTTTCTCCTCAAATGGTGAACCTGTGTTTTTAGAACTATCAGGCCTAGACAGTACCATAAATGATATCCTTTCAAAATTCTAATTTTTCATTAGCAGGGCAACTTCAAAATTGAATTCCACTGAATGATTTGTAAAGAAGGAGACAAATTTGCAAACTCAGGTGGAAAATTTTGTACGCAAGGAGTTAGCTGTTCCATATTAATATTTTGAAGATTCTGACTCTGCTTAGTAATTACAGAACACGTAGCAGATTTATATACAGACTTAGAGGAGAACAAAAGTAAACCATGGTCAGACCATTAAATAAAGATAATTGATGGTAATCCCATTACATTGACATCACTTGAAGGAAAGATAAGATCTAGGGTAGGCCCTGCCTACCTGGTTAGCCCATAAACATGCTGCCTGAATTCTAAATTTGACATAACCTCTAAGAATTCCAAGTAAACATTACTTGGAGTTATCAGCATGTACATTAAAATTGCCTAGACAATTAAATGATCATATTTGGCCATGCATTCAGCTATAAACCCCATAATTTCCGTAAGAGATGGCTTAGACCTACCTGGGGTACTGTATACAACTAATAATCAGCAAATATATTCCAATTCAACCCTAACTAATAAGGCCCCAATAACATTTAAAGGCCTCAGATCAATTTCTACAACTTTCATAGAGTTATGGAATAGCAATGCTACATCCCCTCCTCTGCTTCCAATCCTATTTTTGAAAAGGAAATAAAAACCTGTGGAGCATGAAGAGTAGGGATGTGCAGACAAAATGTTTATGTTCATAAGTCCATAAGTCAAAAAGGGGGGTCAATTTCGGTCAATATGGACATATGGAGAATTCCATAAGTTGAGTCTATGTCCATACGTGCACCGGTTCCCTAAATAAAAATTTAAACCCCTCACCCTCCTTAATCCCCCCCCAAGACTTACCAAAATTCCCTGGTGGTCCAGTGGGGTGAGGGGTTTAAATTTTTATTTAGGATCAACGATCGCGATTTCCAACGTATTCAACATAGCTATGTTGAATAAGTTGGAAATCCGATCGTTTTCGCCTCATCACTTTTTTAAGTTAAAAAAAAAAAGTAGCGTTTTACATATAAGTTCAAAACGAATGCACACCCCTAATGAAGAGTATAAACAAAAATTGTCTCAATTCCACAGTTATGTTATACTTTTTGTTCTGCAATTCAGATACCAAAGAATATTTGGATACATCAGAACAAGCATTAATTAAGCAACAAGTAAGGCCAGAGGACATAAGAACATAAGAACATAAGAAAATGCCATACTGGGTCAGACCAAGGGTCCATCAAGCCCAGCATCCTGTTTCCAACAGTGGCCAATCCAGGCCATAAGAACCTGGCAAGTACCCAAAAACTAAGTCTATTCCATGTAACCATTGCTAATGGCAGTGGCTATTCTCTAAGTGAACCTAATAGCAGGTAATGGACTTCTCCTCCAAGAACTTATCCAATCCTTTTTTAAACACAGCTATACTACCTGCACGAACCACATTCTCTGGCAACAAATTCCAGAGTTTAATTGTGCGTTGAGTAAAAAAGAACTTTCTCCGATTAGTTTTAAATGTGCCCCATGCTAACTTCATGGAGTGTCCCCTAGTCCTTCTACTATCTGAAAGAGTAAATAACCGATTCACATCTACCCGTTCTAGACCTCTCATGATTTTAAACACCTCTATCATATCCCCCCTCAGTCGTCTCTTCTCCAAGCTGAAAAGTCCTAATCTCTTTAGTCTTTCCTCATAGGGGAGTTGTTCCATTCCCCTTATCATTTTGGTAGCCCTTCTCTGTACCTTCTCCATCGCAATTATATCTTTTTTGAGATGCGGCGACCAGAATTGTACACAGTATTCAAGGTGCGGTCTCACCATGGAGCGATACAGAGGCATTATGACATTTTCCGTTTTATTCATCATTCCTTTTCTAATAATTCCCAACATTCTGTTTGCTTTTTTGACTGCCGCAGCACACTGAACCGACGATTTCAATGTGTTATCCACTATGACACCTAGATCTCTTTCTTGGGTTGTAGCACCTAATATGGAACCCAACATCGTGTAATTATAGCATGGGTTATTTTTCCCTATATGCATCACCTTGCACTTTTCCACATTAAATTTCATCTGCCATTTGGATGCCCAATTTTCCAGTCTCACAAGGTCTTCCTGCAATTTATCACAATCTGCTTGTGATTTAACTACTCTGCACAATTTTGTGTCATCTGCAAATTTGATTATCTCACTCGTCGTATTTCTTTCCAGATCATTTATAAATATATTGAACAGTAAGGGTCCCAATACAGATCCCTGAGGCACTCCACTGTCCACTCCCTTCCACTGAGAAAATTGCCCATTTAATCCTACTCTCTGTTTCCTGTCTTTTAGCCAGTTTGCAATCCACGAAAGGACATCGCCACCTATCCCATGACTTTTTACTTTTCCTAGAAGCCTCTCATGAGGAACTTTGTCAAACGCCTTCTGAAAATCCAAGTATACTATATCTACCGGTTCACCTTTATCCACATGTTTATTAACTCCTTCAAAAAAGTGAAGCAGATTTGTGAGGCAAGACTTGCCCTGGGTAAAGCCATGCTGACTTTGTTCCATTAAACCATGTCTTTCTATATGTTCTGTGATTTTGATGTTTAGAACACTTTCCACTATTTTTCCTGGCACTGAAGTCAGGCTAACCGGTCTGTAGTTTCCCGGATCGCCCCTGGAGCCCTTTTTAAATATTGGGGTTACATTTGCTATCCTCCAGTCTTCAGGTACAATGGATGATTTTAATGATAAGTTACAAATTTTTACTAATAGGTCTGAAATTTCATTTTTTAGTTCCTTCAGAACTCTGGGGTGTATACCATCCGGTCCAGGTGATTTACTACTCTTCAGTTTGTCAATCAGGCCTACCACATCTTCTAGGTTCACCGTGATTTGATTCAGTCCATCTGAATCATTACCCATGAAAACCTTCTCCATTACGGGTACCTCCCCAACATCCTCTTCAGTAAATACCGAAGCAAAGAAATCATTTAATCTTTCCGCGATGGCCTTATCTTCTCTAAGTGCCCCTTTAACCCCTCGATCATCTAACGGTCCAACTGACTCCCTCACAGGCTTTCTGCTTCGGATATATTTAAAAAAGTTTTTACTGTGAGTTTTTGCCTCTACAGCCAACTTCTTTTCAAATTCTCTCTTAGCCTGTCTTATCAATGTCTTACATTTAACTTGCCAATGTTTATGCTTTATCCTATTTTCTTCTGTTGGATCCTTCTTCCAATTTTTGAATGAAGATCTTTTGGCTAAAATAGCTTCTTTCACCTCCCCTTTTAACCATGCCGGTAATCGTTTTGCCTTCTTTCCACCTTTCTTAATGTGTGGAATACATCTGGACTGTGCTTCTAGAATGGTATTTTTTAACAATGACCACGCCTCTTGGACATTTTTTACTTTTGTAGCTGCTCCTTTCAGTTTTTTTCTAACAATTTTTCTCATTTTATCAAAGTTTCCCTTTTGAAAGTTTAGCACGAGAGCTTTGGATTTGCACACTGTTCCTTTTCCAGTCATTAAATCAAATCTGATCATATTATGATCACTATTGCCAAGCGGCCCCACCACCGTTACCTCTCTCACCAAGTCCTGTGCTCCACTGAGAATTAGATCTAAAATTGCTCCCTCTCTCGTCGGTTCCTGAACCATTTGCTCCATAAAGCTATCATTTATTCCATCCAGGAACGTTATCTCTCTAGCGTGACCCGATGATACATTTACCCAGTCTATATTGGGGTAATTGAAGTCTCCCATTATTACTGCACTACCAATTTGGTTGGCTTCCCTAATTTCTCTTAGCATTTCACTGTCCATCTCACCATCTTGACCAGGTGGACGGTAGTATACCCCTATCACTGTAGTCTTCCCTGATACACAAGGGATTTCTACCCATAAAGATTCAATTTTGTATTTAGTCTCATGCAGGATGTTTATCCTGTTGGACTCTATGCCATCCCGGACTCTGCTAGTCTGCGTTTCTTGGACACAGGACATAAAGAAGATAACAAATCAGAGGGTCTGGGTGCATTTTTAAATATATTAGTCTTTAGAGCCTGATCATAGCGGCCTTGCCCTGCAAATACTGAAATCACTGACATAATAAATTACTTTCAAATTTACAGGGGTAGCTAGCTTGCACAGAAAATATCACAGCTGTTACTGGAACAGTATACTGGACACACTGGATTCACAAAGGATGCACTAAGGGACAGGCCCTTAGACGTAGCCCTTTGGCATCAGTTTCAGCCTAGATAGCAAGTCTCATTGAAAAAAGTCTTCATCAGGAGACCTGCAACATCATCTCTTTTGCAAGTCTCCTGAGGAAGCCTCATTTGAAGAGACTTGCCATCTATAAACTATAAGGAGGTTGGAAGTAACCCATTTTGTATGTCTATATCTTTGTCATGAAGCGGCGTTATCTGACAGAGAAGTTACGTAGCTTTTTATGACTGACAAGTTTGGCAAGTTTGTTAATATTAATGAGCTTCTTTGCCTGGATTTGCATACAATATTTATTTATTTATTTATTATTTTTATATACCGACATTCGATGTAAACCGATGTGAGATATCACATCGGTTTACATTCAGGTACTGTAGGTATTTCTCTATCCCCAGAGGGCTTACAATCTATTAACATTTTCCTCATGCCTAGGCAATTCTTTTTTGGTTATATTGGCAATGCTAGTGCAAGTATTGCTGATATCACATGATATCACCAAATTCAGCATACATGCATGATCTTGCATTGTTGCAGCTTAGCAAATATTATTAATACTGCTACTTATCATTTCTATACTTCTACACAACATATGCAGCACTGTGCAGACAAAAAGACACACCCTGCTCAATAGAGCTTACAGTCTACGAAGACATACATATAGGACAAGAGACTTGGGGCATTTCATAAGGTAAGACAATGTTTAAAAAACTAAATTAAAGTAAAGAAACAACAAAAAAAGAAAGTTAATGAGGCAAAATATAGCTAGCTAACTGTACAGAGGATACCTGTCTACCTCTTAAGTTTGGCAGTTAGATTATTTTTTTAAATAAAGCATCCCCATTCAATCTCTAGCATTAAAAAATAACCATCAATGCCATGCTTCCCCACAATACCTTGCAATTTCAACCCTGGACCTGATCATAATCAGCAACATCTGACTCCCTCTCACCTCTATACCCATGATCTCCTCTTTCTTAAAATCCCAGGGTTGAAGTGGAAGAGAATTACAGATCTGGAAAGGGGACTGAAGCAAATGACAATCAAATATCTAATGGTGGCTATATTTTTCCTGTCAGCAGGGATAGATTTTCAAAAGCTCAAATCTAGTCAACTAATTATCTAGGCAGCTAGATAATTTTTCAAATTTAGCACTAATTGAATGAATTATGATGTCCCTTTGCTTCAAACCAGTGTATCTGAAATAAAATATATCCATAAGGAAGCAATTTGGTCTTTGTGAGAACTGTCAGATTTGTGTATCGTACAGATATATTAAATATACACTCTAGACTATCATACAGTACTCTTGAAATCAGGAAATTGATTTAAGCTGCTCTATCTACTCCCAGAGGTAGCTGCTGCTCAATATCCACTTACAAGTGCTACATTTCACCTTGGGTGGTCTGCCAAATGAATTTATTGTCCATATTAACTAAAATGAACATGTAATATAAAAGTGTAGGTCAACATATTGGCATTTCAAAATTTTATGGCAATTCAATGAGTTTATAGTTTGTCTAGAAAATATGAAGGTACTTCAAATTAAGTACTGTTGTGAGTAAGTATAGATCATATTCAGGTTTAATTAGGAGCACCTTGGCAGACTGCATTTAAATTGCCTGAAGTATGAGATGACTTTTTCAGCCTTGCTGTATTTGCTCAGTTTCAGATCGTAACCTAATGTTCAACTGAACCTGACGGTTTTCTGCTGTCTCATTGATTTTGAGAGCTATTTCGCACTCATGGCCCAGTAGATATATAGAGGGATGAAAATGGAAGCAAGAAGCAATGATATTTCAAAGACTGCTGTGTCCTTCGTGTTAACGATTTCCCAAATTGTTAAAAAAAATTGGCTATTGCGAAACACATGAATCAATTTAGTTTTTTTATTTGCATTAATGTGCTGCAACACTTTTAGCTAAGATGTTTTAACAAATATCAGATTCAAAATACAAAATAGAAAAGCTGTGTCAAACTGGAAAGTGAAAGGACAGAGGCTAACAAGTTTGAGAGAGAAAGATGGTGGGAATGCATTGTTCAGGTGAATAAGAAGTCAGGAGGTCCATACTAAGCATTTAGCTGAATAACACTAGGAGTTTTCCAGCTAAATGAATGTTGGGCACTTATCTTTTTAAATTCGAGCTAGATAACTTTTTTATCTGGCTACAATTTGGCTGTATAAGTTAGGGGCATTCCAGTGGTGTAACTGGGAATAGTTGTCTTGTAACTTCTGTATTCTATATTCAGACAGGCTGAACGGAGAGCGGATACTCCGTGTTGAGCGCCTGCTTTCCCCAACGCATGCCCAGCCACCTCTCCTGAGCATGCAATTCTGTATTTAAATGAGGGGATGCGCTAATAAGGAGGGGCTAGAGACAATAGTGCATCCCTATCACCTCCTTATTGTTACACCCGTCAGCCACAGATGGCTGCAACTGCTGTTGCTCACCTCTTGCTTGACTACACTGACTCCTCTGGGTCGACTCGCAGCCTCCGCCATCTATCTTCAGCATAGAAGCCCTGGTTCCTGGGCCCCCTGGATGGCGTGGATGCTGCCGACTGCTATCTTGCCTTCAGAGTCCCTTAGACGAGCGCTTGTGCTACATGGCCAGAATGGCATCCCCCTCGGATGACGTCATTCTTCAAAGACTCTTAAGCCGGCTGGACCTACCTATCGACGACTTGGCAATGAGTTCCCTCATTGCTGAATCAGCTTCGCTCGCTACTAGGGATGTGAATCGTGTGCCCGATCATTTTAACGATCGAGTTTGGCTGGGGGGGGGGGGAGAAATCTGATCGTTACAAGATGTGAATTGGAATTTTTAGTGAGGCCTGCGCCGATAAAAAACCCCACCCCTACCCTTTAAAATTACCTCCGTAGCCTCCTCCACTCTTCCGACCCCCAAAAAAACGTTTTACACATACCTGGTGATCCAGGGGGGCCGCGGGCAGTGATCTCCCGTTCCCACGCTATCAGCTGCGCTAAAAAAAATGGCGCCGATGGCCCTTTGCCCTTACCATGTGACAGGGCAAAGGTAGCGCTGGCGCCATTTTGAATATTGGCAATATAGCCCACGTGCAGGAGATCGCTCCTGGAGCCCCGCTGGACCCCCAGGGACTTTTGGCCAGCTTGGGGGGGACTCCTGACCCCCACAAGACTTGCCAAAAGTCCAGCGGGGGTCCGGGAGCGACCTCCTGCACTCCGGCCTTATTGCCAGTACTCAAAATGGCGCCGGCGCTACCTTTGCCCTCACTATGTCATAGGGGCCGATGGTCAGGAAACCGCGGGGAAACAAATTTTCCTGTGGTGGGCCAATAACGAAGGCCGAACCAAAAGGTTCGGCTGAATCACATCACTAGTACTCAACCACCCATACCTTACACCTGTGCTCATTCTTCTCCAAACACTTTTCTCCAGCCGAATGTAATTACGCAATTGGGGATAAGGAGTTGGCAATTAAATTGGCTTTTGAGGAATGGCGCCCCTGGCTTGAGGGAGCTCAACATCAGATTACAGTATACACCGACCACAAAAACCTTGAGTACTTTCACCGTGCTCAAATCATAAACCATCGTCCAACCCGGTGGTATCTCTTTTTTATGCAGTTTAATTTCCTGCTATGCTACTTTCCAACCAATAAAAGTTTCTGTGCCGACGCCCTCTGCAGGTCCTTCATCAAAGAGCATGTTCCCAATGTCCCAGGGCACATTATGGATCCTGCCAAAGTCATTCTTTCAGCTATGTTTCCGGTACCTCCTGGGAAGATGATGGTTCTTCAGCAGCTACGACGGAAAATACTTCAGTGGGCTGATGACTCCTTGACTGCAGGCCACCCGGGACAGTCTAAAACCCTCTCCACTCTCCAGAGGTTTTACTGATAGCCCACCATGAAGGAGGACATGCAGGCCTACATTGAGTCTTGCCCCACAAGCGCTCATCATAAGCCCCCACTGGGTCATCTTGGGGTCTCCTACAACCCCTTCTTGTGCCAAGTGAATCCTGGATGCATATAGCCACAGATTTTATCGTGGATCTTCCCTCCTTGGGTGGCAACAATACTATTTGGGTCACTGTGGCTCTATTTTCGAAAATGGCCCATTTTGTGGCACTACCTAGCCTTCCTTCGGCACCAGAGCAGGATAACCTGTTCGTCCGTCATGTGTTCCGGATCCATGGCCTTCCTAAACATATCCTCTCCAATCATGGAGTACAATTCACTGCACGATTTTGGAAATCCATCTGCAAAATGTTCAACATTTCATTGGATCTCACTTTGGCTTACCATCCTCAAGCCAATAGTCAAAAGGAGAGAGCAAACATAACTTTGAAACAGTTTCTCCAAGCCTATGTGAATTCATGGCAGAATGATTGGGTTGACCTTCTGCCATGGGCAGAGTTTGCCTTGAATTCCCTCTAGTCCGCCTTCATTGGGTCAGCACCATTCCAGGTGGTTTACGGACGTCAGCCGCTGCCTCCTCTCCCACTTCCACTGTCAGAATCAAGGATGTTGGCCGCAGGCTCCCAACTGTTCTCTTCAGGCCCAAAGCCCTCCCATGAGAGGAGATACTCCCACTTCCTTCCACGCTTCTGACATCCAAGACATTGTGGACTTGAAAGGTGATGTCTGCTTCTGAAGACAGAGGCTGGGACTGTGGAGACTTCCTAGAGAAGTTGGACAGGACCAGAGGTTTTAGTAGGGATATATGGAAGGCATTGTGGATTTTGAGAGACGTGGGCAGTCGAAGGCTGCCCACATCTCTCAAAGTCCCTGGTGGTCCAGCGGGGATCTGGGAGCTATCTCCTGCACTCGGGCCGTCGACTGCCAGTAATCAAAATGGTACTGATAGCTTTTGCCCTCACTATGTCACAGGGGCTTCCGGTGCCATTGGTCAGCCCCTGTCACATGGTAGGAGCACAAGATGGCACCGGCCATTCTTCTACCATGTGACAGGGGCTGACCAATGTCACCAGTAGCCCCTGTGACATAGAAGGTCAAAGGCTATCGCCACCATTTCGAATACCGGCAGCCAAGGGTGTGAGTGCAAGAGATGGCTCCCGGACCCCCTCCCCCCCCGCTGGACCACCTTGGAATTTTGGCAAGTCTTGGGGGGTAAGGAGGGTGGGGGGTTGTACTTAATTCAATTTTAGCTGGGAAACAAATAAGAATTAACCCATGTATGTATTGGGGGCCCCCCTTGCCGAATGCAACATATCTGCCCCCCGAGGAATACGAACCCCAAATGCAACTTATGGCATCCATCTGCACATTCCTAATAGATAGATAGATAGTAGATAGATACAAAAGTCCAGGTGATAAGTAATCATATAAGGTGCTCAATAAACAAGTAGAAAAACATTCCAAAGGAATAGACAAAGGAGCACTAGTATTGTTGATATGGTATTAGTTAAAACATAAATCTTTATTAATCATTCACAAAAAATGTAAAAAAAATGAACACCTTAATGTTAACAAATGTGGCACAAACAAGCAATCATGTGACCCTTATACAAATATGTAATGATAAGTTAAACATGGATCAATTGCAGACTGTGCACTCCTATGTGGTGAGTGCTAATACATTTGTTGTCAATGCTTGACCATTATGGCACAATTACTTTCAAAAATGAACACAAAAAAATATTTAAAATGAGATATGCTTTATCTTGACAAATACAGTGTTGGAAAGTACAAAAAATGAGTAACCAGTGTATTATCCAAAAAGTGTTTGCAATAAATCAGAAACAAACAGGTAAGTTGTTCCTCCTGGGTATGGCATCAATTGCTCCTACAAGGCCCTTGTTTTGCCAAACATGGCTTCCTCTGGTATAAATATTATAACATACGATGATCTTTGTTAGGCTTCTCATCTGACAGGGAGAGAAACCAAGAGTATATGAGCTAAAACGCCAATAGATTTTGTTAATTACAAATGAATTGGCTCATCTACTAGACTGATGTAGAAGTTTCAAACATAATGTGAGTAGAAAGGTCACTCAACATCAAGTGGCCAGTTAGTGTGCAGAGAAAACAGAAGCAGACTTAACACACTGAAGGAATGTGACAGTCATGTAAGGAGAAACGCCCATCTCAATAAAAATCCACTGTGTCTGAAAACATGGGCAGACCCTCTCTTCAGGCTGCCTCATAATAAGGATCATGATGGAAAATGTATTTACCATGGCTAAGCCTTCCTCCCGTTGTGCATTCTTCATTGATATCAAAAGAGTGCCCCAGGAAACAGCCACTTCGTCACTTCCAGAAGCCTGGGGTGTATAGTAATCTGACCTCTTCCAGCTTTTCTCACTTTTATACTATTTATGAGTTGTCTAAAATTGGCAGGGGATTGAAGCAGGCAGGATGCCCCCTCTTTCTTGTCTGTTCAGACTTCACTGCTCAGCACATATGTGAATCCTCTCTCTTACTCAGACTCAGCATTTTACTTTCATTCTTTGGATCTGCTTTGGCAGTAACTACAGTTCCCAGATCCTTGCCTGGCAGTTCTCATAAGCATTTTAGCATAGCATATCCCTTTTCTGCATAGTTTCTCAGAAGCATTTTTAAGCATTATAATAAACAACTTCATTCTCTGCAGCCTTCTTTTTCATACATTACGATAAAATAGGAATCAGGCTAAGTATGGCCAGCATTCAGACTCCCATTACAGTGATGTGCTACACATTGTTTTAAAAGATCATCATATAGTGACAGGCTTGGGTTAGATTTTGCTTGCTTGCTTGCTTATTTTCTTGTATATTATTTCATTCTTGATTTAAAATAGATGAGTAATTTTTCATAAAGCTACCACTTATTTGCTTTTCTTTTGCATCTGCCACTAGAAGAAATTTAATAATATAATAATTAATAGAGAATATATGGAAAGATGTAACTGTTTCTATTCATAACAATTTAAGTTAAAGAAAGGTTTGTCATCCAGGAAATTTAGAAAAATACACTCAATTTTTGAAGAAAGTTTGCAATACTAAATTAAATGAAATTCCATACTATGGATCAACAACAGTTAGTGTCTCCATGAAAAAAATAGAACATCAGCCTCACAGATATTATTCTTATGACTCATTTGCACTATGAATCCTTCACATTATAGGTACATTGTTTTCTGTAACAATAGACATGAATGATTTCAACCTTTCCCATTATGCAATTGTATTTATCAGTTGTATAAGATAACTATGTCACTACAATAATTAAAGTATCATATAAAATTCACTTGCATATTAAAAATTGGTAGACCTGTAGTAATTATTACCAATTGCTGTTATAAAGACATAAGAAGAACATAAGAACATAAAAAATTGCCATTCTTGGTGAGACCAAGGGTTCATCAAGTCCAGTATCCTATTTCTAACAGTGGCTAATCCAGGCAGAATCCCAAACAATAAATAGATTTCATGCTGCTAACACACAGGAATATATGGTGACTTTTCCCCATATATTTTGGTGACTTTTGGTTGATTACAGTTTATGGACTTCTCCCCCATGACTTATTCAAACTAGGGATGTGCATTCATTTTAAACAAATTTTCAAAACACATAAAAAAAGGGGCAATTTGTTTCATTCAAGGGGCTACAAAACAAATTCAGGGGCCTCCCAAATTTAATTCATTTAACACTTCTGGTTTGGCCTCACCTAAGGCCTCACCTATGGCATGGGCTGAGGCCCAAATCAGGGTTGTGGCCTACATCTGAGCATGATGCCGGTGCCTCAGCCTAGGCCCAAGCCTAGGCCCGACAACACAGACTGGCCCAGAGACTGGGTCATGATGCTGGGACCTTGGCCCAGACCCAGACCCAATACCAGGGTCCAGGCCTAGTCTGGCCCAGGCCAAAGCCCAACACCACGAGCAAGTCTGGAGTCTGCATTCCAACACTGGGGCCATAGCTCAGACCCAGGCCCAACACCAGGGCCTGGCCTGGAGGCTGGGTCCCAATGCATAGGCCTTGGCCTAGTGTTGGGCCCAGTCCTGAAGCCCAGGCCTCAGAGGTCCTCTTTTTAGGTCTTCTCTCTTCTTTCTTCTAATGAAGCCATCCACTGGGGTTGTGCCGGAATAAATTTACTCTGGCACATCTTCCTCAGCACTGGATGGCCCCCGCTGGGGCCGACTCTGCGAAGATGCCGAGGACGATGAAAAGGTAAGGGCCTTTTCGCATCCTACTTCGTGCCCAATAGCAACACCTTCTATGGTGGCGCTATTGGGTGCGAAACCGGCAGCAATCGCACCGCGGCTAGTGCAGGACCGCCCTCTACATTTTGGCCCCCCGCCCCTCATTACCTAAAGTATTGCAGGCCTGCGATACTTTAGAAAATGAGGCCCTATGTTAAAATGAGGAAAATGGTTAGGAAAAAAGTGAAAGGAGTAGGTGAAAAGGATAAGAATTTACATCAGGCATAGACTTTATTTAAAAATACCATATGGACTAAGACCAGATATATTCTATCAATTAAAGGTGGAAGGAAGAATCTTTTCGTTTGGATAAATCAGCTGTAATTTAAAGTTTGGAAATCAGTGATTTGGGGGGATAAGAATGGTAGAATATTATGTTGTTAATTTTGGTGGTGATTGTTCTTGAATTTATCTTGCATTCAAATTGTTTTTGTCATCTTTTATATATGATAACTTGAAATGTATTTTAAGGTTAGTGTTGCATTTGACCATTCATTAGCTAATCCCGTGAACCGCTGTTCTCACATCCCGATCCGGGCCTGGTCAAGGAAGTATGTGCTCGTGGCAGAACACCACCCTCTGTTGCTCCAGGTCCTGCTTCTCTTTGTGGCAAAATCCCACCTGCTTCCCTTGTATCTGGATGCTGCCGTCAGCCCATAAATGTACTGCCCTTAGTCATGCATGTGACGTCACTCACAAATTTAAAGGACCTGGAGTGGGAAAAGCCCCATGACACAGGCCGTGGACATCATCCAGCTAAGGCTTATAAAAAGCCTCATGACCCTGGACTTCCACGCCTCAGCAACAGGTCTCCTATCTCTGTGTAGTGTAGGTTGCCTCAGCGTTTCTCCTTTGTTCTTGACTTCAGTTCCTGGTTTTTGTTTTCTTCAGTTCCTGGTCTACTTGTCTTTCAGTGTGCCTTGCCTCTTATATTGCTCCCCTTCCTCCTGCCCTGCTTGCCCACCCCACTTTCACTTGGATGGATATTCAGCTTTGAACTTGGCTTGTTTCCCAGATGTTTCTTGATTGCTGACTGCCACTGACCAGGACATGACCACTAGACTACCTTGATTGCCACCTGCCACTGACCACTGCCTGACCTCAGGACATTCTTGATAGCTGCCTGCCCTGACCCTGGCATATCTTCGTCTTCATCTGCTAGTTCTTGCCTCATCTACACATCTTCTGGTCTTCATCTGCCGGCCTTGATACCCAAGGGCTCAACCTAAGGAGAACATGTATAGGTGAAGCTCCAGCTGGACTTCTGCCTCATCTGACTCCACTAGCCAATGGTGGGGACTTTCAGGGCTCCTCCCTGCAGGTAGCACCAACTCCAACTCGGTCCAAGGGTTCATGCTTTCACCAGATTATTCAGGCCATGGACTCAGCAGATACCACATGTTACAAGTGCCGACCGTGGTAGACCTGCAGCCCCCTCACCTCTCTCAGATGAATCCAGTGCCTGGTTCCTCATCCCTGGCGGTGGTGGGCTGCCGGCTCCATCCTCGGGCCGCCCCTGGTACCTCTGGCTCAACTGTAGATCCCTGTGCTCCGCATCAAGCCTCTCCGTGTGGTCTGAGGATAGACGCTGCTGTCCAGTGCTGTACCCTTCCCTAGGCGCACAGACATCATTGAGTCTTATGAAGGGCCCACGGCGGGAAATTGGCCGTGGCCCCAGATAATGATGACAGCGGAGCTCCAGCACTTAAAGCCGGGCTCCGCTTCTAAGGATTGCCTTTGCAACAGGTCTCTACACTGGTCGTGTACTCATTGCCTCCTGGTGATTCTCCTATTATCTAGGTTCCTGATCCTTGCTGACTCCTGTTCCAGTTTTCCTTGTTCCTGTGTTCCTGATTCCTAACCTACCCTTGGATTGCCTTCTTGGACACAATCCCTGCATTGCCTAACTACGCTCTTGATTCTCTCCAAGCCTGGACCTCTGCATTCCCTGACCATGCCATTAACTCTCTCCAAGCCCGGATCTCTGCATTGTCTGACTATACTATTGACTCTAAGCCCGGACTTCTGCATTGCCTGACTATGCCATCAAGCCCAGACCTCTGCATTGCCTGACTACACCATTGACTCTCTACTCATCCATACCTCAGCCTTGCCTTGCCACTGCTTCCTGATTGTCACCGGCCCTGACTCCAGCTTGCCCCATGATGCTTCTTAAGTCTATGTCCTGGACTTGGCCTATTCAGGCTCCGGCCTGTTCTTGCTCAGGCGCCCCTGTCTGACTTTGGTTGTATTGGCACCCAGGTCTCTGGGACTCTGCCTCGTCCAGTACAGACTTCTTCATTTCACTGTTGCTGCTCTGGGCTGACCTCATCCTTCCATCGACGACAACATATGGAGGCCCACCTAAGTCCAGCCGGCCCCAGTACCCAAAGGCTCAACCTGCTGGGAACGAGGGCTGGTATTGATGAAGAGCCAGCTGGCCTCCGTACTTCAGGCCACTCCGCCAGCTGATGGTGGGGACCCGAAGGATCCCTCCTACGGGTAGCGTCAGATCCTACGGGTAGCATCAACCCCACCTCGGCCCAAGGCTCCACCTCCAGTGCAACACCACAAGCTTGCAGACCATCCCGGGTATGGTACACAAGACACAGGAACTTCTGGTTGCATCCATGGAATGGCTCTCTAATCAGTTAGGTCCCCAAGTGGCTCCAATGGTCTTACCATCCACTCTGCTGGCACCCATGGCACCCAGCTGACAATACCACCTCTATACACCGGGGATCCCAAATAATGCCATGGGTTCTTGAACCAGTGCTATATGAACTTTACACTACAAGCAGAAATTTTTCCTGATGATGCTGTGAAGACCACCTACATTCTGTCCCTCCTGGATGGCAAGGCCCTATATTGGACCTCCCCCTCTGGGAGCACTTGGATACACTATTACTGGACCTGTACCCAGAGCCTCCCAGGCATATTGACCCTGCTAAGATATATCTATCTATCTATCTATCTATCTATTTATTTATTTATTTATTTACTTACTTATTTGAAATCTTTTCTATACCGTCGTTAAGTTATATATCATCACAACGGTTTGCATACAGGCACATAAATTAAAGTTGGTAAATGTGTCGGGTAGTATATTCTAACAAGTGCCATTAAGGTTCAGTTACATCATTTCATAATAAATATAATTTGATGAGTGTGATAAGTCTTGTCCTTTTATACATGTATCATACTTTATTTACAAGTATAATTATCATGCTCTGTGTATTTCTATTATATTAGCCGTGAGTTAAAATAATAAACTAATAAAAAACGTACGTGTTGGAAAAAAAAGTGCTGTGTGCTGATGTTCTTCTGCTGGATTTTTATACTTTCAATTCTCCGTTCTCTTTGTAAAAGGCTTGTTTAAAAAGCCAGGTTTTTAAATTTTTTTTTAAAAAGTTTTGAGGTCCTGCTAAGGATAAAGCCCTTTCTCTCACTTGGGTTAGTCTAGCTGTCCTGACTGAAGGGATGGTTAGGAGTGCTTTGTTGGCTGATCTCAGGTTTCTATGTGGGACATGTACGCGTAGTGCTGTGTTCAGCCATTCTGCTTTATCGTCATGTATTAGTTTATGTATTGTACATAGGGTTTTGTATTGTATTCTGTATTCTATGGGTAACCAGGGTAATTCGGCTAGAGTTTCTGTGATATGGTCCCTCCTTCTTTTACCAGTCAGTATTCTTGCTGCGGTGTTTTGTAGTATTTGAAGTGGTCCAGGGAAAACAGTTATTCCTTCCCATCTACAATTAAAAGGTACTAAAATGGGCCCCATGAATCCCATGTCATATTCACCCTGGAAGACCTCGAACCTTTGCACTGCTTCAGCAATACTACTGGTGGCCTCAAATGAAGAGAATTGTCAAGGCCTACATGAACTTATGCCCTACCTGTGCACAAAAGAAAACATTGCATGGCTGACCCCAGCGGCTGTTACAGCCATTGCCAGCCCCCAGGGAACCCTAGACTCACTTGTCCATGGATTTCATTGTGGACCTCCACCTCTCAGATGGTGCCACAGTGATCTGGGTGGTCACTGATCACTTCTCAAAGATAGCTGGCTTTGTGCCACTCCTGGGCCTTCCTTCTGCCCTGGAATTAGCATGGCTATTCACGATTCACGTATTTCATCTACACAGCTTAACCAAGCACAACCTGTTGGACAAGGGGTGCAATTCATCACCAAATACTAACGCTTCCTTTGTAAAACAAAATGTGACATTACACTGGATGTCACCATGGCATGCTACCCTCAAGGAAATGGACAGGCCGAACACATGAATCACACAATCAAAACCTTCCTCCATGCTTATATCAGTGCACACAAGGACAATTGGACCACTCTCTTGCCTTGGGCAGAGTTCTTACACTATTCTTATGTCAATGCTGCCACCGGGGATCTCCCCATTCCAACTAGTTTATGGGAACCAGCGATTACCTCCTCTGCCTCTACCAGTGATAGTATCTTCACCAGCTAAGCAATTATCTGCTCAGGGGCTGTAAGAACTTTGGACACAAATCAAAAGGTCATTGACAGGGCAAAGAAGACTAATGATACACACAGAAGACCAGCTTCTCAATTCTGAGTGGGATAGAAAGTCTGGCTAAGCACATAATATATACACCTGAGAGTTCCCTCCCCAATTCTATGGCAAATAGGTCCTGTAACTTATCAACTAAAGCTACCACCAACACCAAAGATACATGATGTCTCTCATGTATCTCTACTCAAACTCCTGATACTCACCTGGCTCTCTAAGGCATCTCTAGAAACACCTGACATAGCAATGATAAAATCTATGAAGTGGAAGAAGCCTTAGACTCTCACCAGAGAGGCAAAAGAATGGAGTATCTCCTTTCCTGGAAAAGGTATGGCCTGGAAGAGAACCCACCTCAAACATCTTGGATCACAAACTATTAAAGGACTTCTACCTATGCTACCCCAAGAAACCCTGGGCCTCAGGGTGGGAGATTAAGTGGGTAGGTACTATAGTATTTGGCGGTTTGTGGGCTAATTCCACAAACCACCGCTCTCACCTCCAGTCCGGGCCTCTTACCATGAGTGCATCCTTAAGGAAGGATGCACTCATGGTAAGATGCCATCCTCTGTTGTTTTTCTTCACAGCAAGATGCCTCCAGCATCCCTCACAGCTGAATGATACTGTCAACCTACCAATACCTGCACTTAAGCATGTGTGTGACCGGCACTGAAAAATTTAAAGGGCCCATGGAGGGAAAAGCCCCACAGCACAGGCTGATGACATCATCCAGCTAAGGCCTATAAAAGGCCTCCCAATCCTGACTTCCTCGCCTCAGCAGTAGGTCTCCTGTTACTGTGTAGTGTGGGCTGCCTCTGTGTTTTTCCTGTGTTCTTGTCTTCAGTTCCCGGTCTTCATTGTCTTTAGTTCAGGTCTCCTTTTCTTCAGCCTCCAGTCCTTCAGTGTGCCTTTCCACTTCTGTTGCGCCTTTTCCTCCTGCCCTGCTCATCTGTCCTAGTTTTCTTTGGATAGATTTTTAGCTTTGATCTTGGCTTGCTTCCCAGACTTCTCTTGACTTCCGCTTGCCACTGACCAATGCCTGACCATCAGCCATCCTTGATTGTTGCCTAATACTGACCACTGCTTGACCGCCAGACATTGCAACCTGGCCTGATTCTGTGTTGTCTTTGACTTTGATTGCTCATCCTTGCCTTTCCTATAGATCTTCTGATCTTCAAAGGAACCACCTAAGTCCTTCTGGTCCTGGCACCCGAGAGCTCAACCTAAGGGGACCGTGGACTGGCATAGGCAAAGCTCCAGCCAGGTCTCTGTCTCATCTGACTCTACATCTGATGATGGGGACCTGCAGGGCTCCTTCCTGCAGGTTGGAAGCAGCCCTGCTGGTGGCACCAACTCTACCTCGGTCCAAGGATCCATGCCTTCAACAGTTAGTGTTTTTGATATTGCTTCAGATTGTATAACTGTTTTCTTGCTTCATTTTAAGTAAATATTAATGATGAGCTAATAAATACATAGAAATAAACAATGTTGGAAGGAAGACCAAATGACTTCTGGCATGGTTTAAAAGTGAGGTGAAAGAACATCTTTCAAAAACTGGAAAAAGGACCCACCTGAAGAAAACAAGAAACAGAATAAAAACTAGCAAGTTAGATGCAAAACATGGATAAGGAAAGCAAAGGCAGAATTTGAAAAGGAGCTTGCTGTGGAAGCAAACACTCATAATTAAAACTTTTTCAGATACCTTTGAAGCAAAAAGCATGCAAAGGAGACAGTTGGACCATTAGATGATCAAGGAGAAAATGGGGCACTAAGGGAGGATAAGGCCATAGCAGAGAGACTAAATTAATTCTTTGCTTTGGTCTTAAATGAAGAAGATACATGGGAGGTACTCATGCCAGAAGTGATATTTAAGTTGGATGATTCAGAGGAAATGAAACAAATTTCAATGGACCTGGAAGATGTAATTGGAGAAATTGACAAACTAAAGAGTAGGAAATCACCTAGACAATGGTAAACATCACAAAGTACTGAAATAAATTAACAATGAAATTCAGACCCACGATTATTAAATTGTAAACTAACATTAAAATAAGCTGTGTTAACTGGAGGGTGACCAGCGTAACACCAATTATTTTATAAAAGGGTTCCATTGGTGATCTAGAAAACTACAGACTGGTGATCCTGAAGTCAGTATCCATAAAATTGTTGAAATTGGGGGTCACGTGATGTGGTGATCCTGTGAAGACGTGTCTCTGGGCTCTGGGTGCCATTCCCCAGTAATCACCCAAAATAATCAACTTCCTAATATGAATTCTTTGGAAAATGCTCTGGTGAGTGGTATTTATGTTGATTGATAGATACATGAATACATTGCCAGGTAGTATGCTCTTGAAAATGGGGACAAAAGACAAGAAAAAACTGAGACCTTTAGCAAACAAAATGGCCACCTGAACTGGGCTTTTGATGACTAATGCTGCAATGACTGAGCTAACAACTATAGTAGTCGCAGCTCTGGAGGTTTAGCTTAACTCAGTTTCAAAAGAAATAACATTCCTGAAAAATTATATTGCTGACTTTGGGCCTTGGCTTGATAATGCTGAAGGGAGGCTTTCTGTGCTTGAAAATGAATTGTTAGCTTGTTTGAGAAAAATGTTGGCTTTAGAAAAACAAGTTGCATTGGAGGAAGAAAAGATAGAGGATCTAGAAAACTGATCAAGATGAAATAATTTAAGAATCATGGGATTACCAGAAAGCATAGAGAACTGAAACTTAGCATGCTTTTTGTAAAAATGGCTGCCAGAGGTTTTCAATTTGGCAGAGTTGCAGGGTAAGCTGATTCTGGAAAGGGCACATCATCTGGGCACCAGAAAGGAAGGAGACACATGTTCACATATAATAATCACTAAAATTCTGAATTTCGCTCATAAGCAGTTGATAATGCAATGGTACCACAAGCGCAGAACAGTGCAATGTCAGGAACACTCAATATGCATTTTTCAACATTATTCCTCCAAAGTGTCTGCCAAAAGTGTTACGATCCTGCTCGCGGAGCCTATCCTGCTCGCAGGCTCTCACTTCTGCACGGTCTGGCCCGAAAATGCAGGATCTCTCCTTGCCGCCTAGGCCGCCCCAGATCGCCGCTACTACTCCCGTGTGGCCCGATTCCACTGTATGCGGCAGGAAGGGCCGCCGCTGTATGTGGCAGGATGGGCCACGCCATTACTCTTCATGGCAGGAGCCGCTTCCCAGACGCCTCTTCATGGCACAGTGCCACCGCCATCCTTCATCTTTGTGGCCCTGGAGCCTTTGCTAGGATCCTCTTCATGCAGCAGGGGAAGCCGCCATCGTTGCTCCTTTTCATGGCTCTAGTGCTGCCACCGACTTTCTCTTCCTTGTAGCAGGAGCTGCCGCCATCCTCGTCTTCGTGGCCCTGGTGCCGCCACTGACTGCCTCCTTCATGCGGCAGTGATGCCACCAACGCTGTCTTTTCCAACTTTGGGCCCTGCATAGGATCGCGCACCTCAGTTCAATATTTAAAAGGTCAGCAGCAGGGAAAGCCCGCTGCCCCACTGGATGACCTCATCAGCCTGTTCCTTTATCCAGCTCTTTAAAAGGGTTCTCTTCAAACCAGATCTCCATGGTTGTCCATGCATCTCTTCTCCAGTCAATGTCCTCCGTGGTCTCCTTATGTCTAGATGTCTCCTCGTTTGATGTGTCTTCATGGTCCTGTTCCTCATTGGAGCTCCTTCGTTGTCTCTTTGGTGTCCTGATATTCCATGTCCTGAAGTTCTGATGTTCTATGTCCTGAAGTTCCAATGTTCCATGTCTTGAAGTTCCTGTTGTTCCGTTTTCCAGTCCTGGTGCTGATGTCCTTGTCTCCAGTGCTTTGTCCTGCTTCTATATTTCCTGCTTGTTCACCCTTCCTGGTGTGCCACTGTCATGGTCCATGGACCAGCCCATGAGTGGCTGTGAGGGCGCTTCGTGGCACAAGGCCTGTCTTCACATCTGAAGCACAATTCTCTGAAAGGCCCTGTTTTTAAAGCTGAGATCTGTTCCTGAATACAAGTTCCAAGTCTTGAATCCTGAGTCTTGAATGCTGTTTCCGGTCTTCGGAGTACCTTGTGCCTGCTTCCGCCCATGCCCAAGACTCAAGCCAGAACCTGCTCCGCTCCAGCATGGTCCATGACCAGCTATGGGCGGCTGTGTAGGGCATGTCTCAGTGCAGGCCTCTCTTGAATCTTCAACATGTTCCCGGTTCCAAGTCTTCAGTTTCTCGCCTGGAGTCTGCTTTGCTTTCGGCATTGTCCGCGACCAGCCATGGGGGGCTGTGTAGGGCACACTGCCGTGCAGTTCTCACCCTGTACTAGTGCCTGAACCCTGAATCCTCACCTTCCAAGTATCCCGGATCCTTGTCTGAGTCTTCCAAATTCCATGAAACTTCATCTGAGACTTCCAAGTTCCTTCAGTCCTTGTCTGAGTCTTCCAAGTATCCTGAAACCTCATCTGAATCTTCCAAGTATCCTGAGTCCTTGTCCGAGTCTTCCAAGTATCCTGAAACCTTGTCTGATTCTTCCAAGTTCCAAGTATCCTCATCTGAGTCTTCCAAGTTCCTGAGTTCCATGTCTCATCTTGTTCCTGCCCTCAACCTCCGTATGGCCTCACACACTCGTTGTTCCCAAGCGGTGGGTCCGGAAGGGCTACTGAGTGGCCGGGGGACTACTCTTGAGACCAGCATTGTGTTGCTGGGTCTCAACGGTGCGTGCAAGTCCATTGGAGGGCTGAGCCTGCCTTGTTCCAGTTCCTGATGTTCCTTGCCTTGATCCTGGTCCAGTCTTGTTCCAGCTCCAGCTCATGCCTGAACACTCTCACCTCCCACATTGTGTGCCTAGGGCTCCTTCCTGAGCCATGCCATGGCCCAAGGGCTCACATCTCTCTGAGCAAGCGACTGTGCCTCCGCGTTCGCAACAAAAAGGAAGTAATTTAATCCAACACATGCTACCCTTCTTCTGAAGCAAACTAAATTTATGTTGCAATTCACAGCATGTCTACGTATTTGGCATGTGGGAAAAGTTCAAGTGTTTGAAACAGCAGATGCAACTAAAAAGTTCATTGATTATCTTTTGTAATTCTGCAGTACTAACTTTAAGTTGCATTTAAACATAAAAATATGATAGCAGCAGTAAACATTGCAGTTTTTTCAGAGCCAGATATATCTATGCCGCAACAATCAATATCTGTCATACTTGAGCTGGCAGTTGTGCAGGGACATTGCTGTGCAGTTAAAGCGATCACAAAAAAAAAAGGTATATATCGCTCTGACATTCATTTTAACTCATCTCAAACAGAAGTTTATGATTGCAGCAGGGATCATTTTTTATTCGTTCTGAATGTAAATATATTGCTAAAGTCTCAGTGTATTCTACACAAAATTGTGATAATCTTCAAAACTGCTGAGGCATCAAAACACTTGACCTGATCTCCTCACATAATGGTTGGGTCTGATCATCAAAAGAAGAAATTGTACTTCATTTTGGGAGAAGTCAATTAATGAGATTTAATATTAGAATTACATTGCTGGGTGATTGTGCGTATAGTTGGTATTGAATGCGCTAATCCTATGCAAGAAAATAGAAACTAAGAGTGGCCAACAGCATCAGGATATTTCAGATCAGCCTGCCGCCACAATTATCATTTAAAGTCACTAGCATAGAAGCTGTTTAGAATTTGTTATTCATTTAATCGACAGATCATTTCAAATTTAAGTGACAGGTTATTGTAATTCCTTCATTAATTTGGACTGGATAATAATAACAACAAGTTATGTTATTGTTTAATACTTACAACAGGGATTTGTGGTTTGTTGACACATCAAAGTTGCTTGTTTCCAAATATGGAAACTGTTAAGCTTCCCGGCCGCATCCACTACACAGCCGGTCCCGCTCACCTCTTCCTTCCATCCACAAGCTCCGGGCTTACCTCCGCTGCTGCAGCGAATTCGCAGTGTCCCCGGCTCCCCCGCTCATTGTCTCTGATGCCAGCCTCACAGCAGAGCTCCCATAGGGGATGGCCTGCAAGGTGGGAGACTCTGCCGAGTCCATGGTCTTGGCAACCTGTTGCGCTGGAGGTGGACCCTTGGCCTAGTGCAGGATTGGTATGGCCCTCTGGTCGGACCCGGAGAGCTTCTGCCACCAGAAGGCAGAGCACAGGAGGAGACAGAACCTAGCTGGAGCTTCACCAATAGCAACCCGAGGTTCCCTCAGGTTGAGTCCTTGGTTACCCTGGCCACCTATTTAAAGGGCTAAGCGCGGGAAATCCGAACCCGGCGCTCCCTGATGACATCACGCAAGCCTGTTATATAAGGCAAGGCCCGTTCCCCTGAACGGTGCCTTGGCAATCGGGTCATATACTCCGGAGTGTCTAGTTTGCCTTCCAGTGTCTCCTGTTCCAGCATCTCCTGTTCCTTTGTCTCTCCTTACCTGGTAGTACCCTTCAGACTGATCTCATGGTACTGACCATTGCTTGCTCCTGACTACTCTTGATTGCTGCCTGGACCTGACCTCTGCCTGTTCTCTGACTACTCCTGATCGCTGCCTGGAACCAACCTCTACCTGACCACTGACTACTCTTGTTTGCTGCCTGGAATGTGACCTCTACCTGACCTGACTGCTTCTGGATTGACTACATGTAGTGACCCCTGCTTTGGCTGATCATTCTGAACTATTACTATGGCCTTGATCCTAGCTATCCACTCGGACTCTCTGTTCTGGCCTCCTGTGACCTCTGGACACTCTGGTTTGGACATCGACCGTGCACCCTTGTTCGTGGTGGACACTCCTCTGCACTTCCTCTCTAGGAGATACTGCATGGCCCACCTAAGACCAGGCGGCCCGGGTAACCAAGGGCTCAATCTGAGGGAACCCCAGGTTGCTACTGGTGAAGCTCCAGCTAGCCTCTGTCTCCTTCTGTGCTCTGCCTCCTGGTGGCAGAAGCTCTCCGGGTCCAACAAGAGGGCCATACCAATGCTGCACTAAGCCAAGGGTCCACCTCCAGCGCAACAGGTTGCCAAGGCCATGGACTCGGTGGAGTCTCCCTACTTGCAGGCTATCCTTGGCCTAGCCGCCCATGTCTGAGAACAACAGCGAACCATTGAAGCATTGACTTCATCCGTGGAAAGACCACGGTCTCCGCTTTAGGACACTGTCATGGCCAATTCGGGGGGTTGAGCTCAAACCACACCTCCATGGGCATCCCTGTCCCTTCCAGCTCCACCTCATTTCAATGGGGATCCATGCCTCTGTCGAGGCTTCATCAATTAGTGCGTTATGCAATTTGTACTGCAGCTTAAATTGTTTCCAAGTGAGACCACCAAGATTACCTTCATCCTCTCACGCCTTGAAGAGAAAGCCCTGGCATGGGCTTCCTGATTCTGGGAGCATTCAGACGATATTCTCCATCACCTCTCCCACTTCATGACTATTTTCAAGCGGATGTTCGAGGACCCCGGCCGACAGGCGGTTGCGGGTCATCAGCTTCTCCACCTCCGTCAAGGCTCGCATTCGCTCACCAAATTCACAATGGAATTTAGGACACTAGCCACAGAACTGGGGTGGCAAGAGGATTGTCTTAGGGCAATCTATCTGGACAGCTTGTATCCTGCCCTCAAGGACGAGCTGTGCACTCGTGAGATTCCTACATCTCTAGATAACCTGATTTCCCTGGTTGGCAAGATTGACCAATGCCTACGTCAGCAACACCAGGAGATAATGGTCTCCTGCCACCAGCCTCACGCCCAGTCCATGCTACCAGTCTCCAGTTGAAGGCATTACCGGCACCTCCTCCATCATCAGAAGAACCAATGCAAATCAATCGCAGACACTTGTCTCCTGAGGAGCGTCTTTGTTGCAAGGAAGGCCTCTGCCTATACTGTGGTGGTTCCGGACACCTCCGATAATCCTGCCCTGTATGTTCGGGAAACTGCAGAGCCTGAGCCCAGCGGGGGTCCCGAGCTTGGGCGCTACTGTTACTGGCCCTCAATTGCTGCTTCCGGTGTCTCTTTCCTTGGAGTCACGCTCCTTTGCCACAACCGCAAACTGGCACATGTGGTAACTTCATCCTGGATGACATTGTCTCCCTGCTCCAGATTCCTCTTCAGCCTCTGGAGGTGCCCCTTCATATCACGTCCATCCAGGGAGAATACCTTCCCGGATGCATCACTCATCATACCGTGGCCTTCCGCCTCTCCATGGGAACCCTCCATGAAGAGAAGATCTCCCTGTACATTTTAAAGCATTCTACGCATCCGATAATTCTAGGACTTCCTTGGCTCAAGATCCACGGACCCCACTTCAACTGGCAATCCCTACAGCTGATTCAGTGGGGATCCCAGTGCCAGAATCGCTGTCTGTGACAGATGGCTCCAGCAGTCACCGTTCTGAACTGTTCAACCCTTATTGGGTTACCGGTCCAATATTCTGACTTTTAAGATGTGTTCTCCAAACAAAATGCAGATATCCTGCCTCCACTTTGTAAATTCAATTGCCCCATTGAGCTCCTACCAGGTACCGCACCTCCCAAGGTCAGAGCCTACCCTCTCTCACTGCCAGAAACTCAAGCAATGCCTGAGTACATTAAGGAGAGCCTGAATAAAGGTTCATAAGACCCTCCGATTCCCCGGCAGGAGCCGGATTCTTCTTTGTGAAAAAGAAGGATGGCAGTTTACATCCTTGTATCGATTACCATGGGCTAAATGCTGTGACCCGCAAGGATCGTTACCCTCTGCCACTCATTAGCGAACTCTTTGACTGCCTACAAGGAGCCCAGATATTTACAAAGTTAGATCTCCGAGGGGCATACAATCTGGTGCGGATCCAGCCCGACGATATGTGGAAGACCGCTTTCAATACTAGGGGCAGCCACTATGAGTACGTAGTAATGCCGTTCAGACTTTGTAATGCCCCTGCAGTCTTTCAGCACTTGTTGAATGAGATCTTCCGAGACCTAATCTATTCATTTGTCATAGTATATCTAGATGATATACTGATCTTTTCCAAGGACCTGAAGTCCCACCGTTCACATGTTCAGACAGTCCTCCAATGTCTCAGAGACAATCATCTCTATGATAAATTAGAGAACTGTATCTTTGAACAGACCCGTCTTCCATTTCTGGGCTACATTATCTCCAATCGTGGTTTGACCATGGATCCTGAGAAACTCCAAGGAATTTGAGATTGGTCCCAGCCAGTAGGCCTCCGCGCCTTATAGAGATTCCTTGGAATTACAAACTATTACAGGAACTTCATTGCTAACTACTCCATGCTAGCTGCTCCACTCATGGCCATGTCTAGGAAAGGTAGTAACCTTCGAGTTTAGAGTCCAAAGGCTCAATCTGCTTTCCATGCCTTGAAAGAGGCCTTCTGCACCGGACCTTGTCTACATCACCCAGATCCTAACCGTCACTTTGTTGTCGAAGTTAACGCTTCCGCCATTGGGGCAGGAGCGGTTCTGAGCCAATATTCCTCCAAGGGGGTCTTAGTACCCTGCTCCTCTACTCTCACAAATTTTCACCCGCAGAGCAAAATTACATGATTAGTGACCATGAGCTCTTAGCTGTGAAATTGGCTCTTCAAGAGTGGCACCCCTGGTTAGAAGGAGCCCAACATAAATTCATGATCTTTATAGACCATAAGTACCACAAACACTAAAGGAGGCTCAACTATTGAACCCCAGACAGGTCCACTAGGCACTGTTCTTTGAAAGTTTTAACTTTGAACTCCGCTACTGCCCCGCAGCAAAGAACACCTGAGCGGATGCTCTCTCTCACTTTCTTGAACCAGAAGATATGCCTGAAACTCCCAAGCACATCATTGACACAGCCTGTATAACCCTCATGGTTACCCATGCAGTACCAGCTGGGAAGACGGTGGTCTCACGCCGTCTCCGAGAGCGCGTCCTCCGCTGGGCCCATGACTCAAAATTGGCTGGCCATCCCGGCTGAGCTCGGACCCTTGAGATGTTAAGAAGACATTAGTGGTGGCCCAGCATGGTTAAGGACTCCCGCAGTTAAGTAGATTCCTGCCTTATCTGCGCACAACAGAAGCCTCCAACATCCACCCTTGGGGACTCATCCAGCCTCTTCCTGCTCCCACCGAACCCTGGTCAAGCACCTCTATTGACTTCATCGTTGATCTGCCCCCATCAAAAGGCAATACGGTCATCTGGGTTACTATCAACCACTTTTAAAAAATGGCCCACTTTGTTCCACTACAGAGCCTCCCTTCAGCTCCTGAATTGGCAAAAACTCTTCCTGCATCATGTCTTCCGACTTCATGGATTACCCAAGGAGATTGTTTCCGATCGCGGACCACAATTTGCAGCCAAGTACTGGAAATCTCTGTGCACAAAGTTTAACATCACCCTGAATCTGACGTCGGCATATCACCCTCAAGCGAACGACCAAGCCGAGAGGACAAACCGCTCATTAAAGAACTTCCTGAGATTCTATGTAAATGATCAACAGGACAACTGGGCCGACCTCTTGCCTGGGCTGAGTTGTCCCACAATACTCATCTCGTCTCTGCCTCCGATGTCTCTCCCTGCTCCATAGTATTCGGCCGCCAGCCATGCTTACCCATTCCAGTGCCACTCTCCGTACCCTCGGAGGTGGCGCCTCATCAGCTTTGCATGGGGCATCCTCTTCCATCTCGATGGCACTGCACCTCTGTGGGGAGCAGGCAGTGGGGCATCCTCCTCCATCTCGATGGCACTGCACCTCTGTGGGGAGCAGGCAGTGGGGCATCCTCTTCCATCTCGATGGCACTTCACCTCTGTGGGATGGCCATCCCAGTGGTGGTTGGGAGTACCTGCCCATACTCGGTTTATGGGCCATGTTGGTCCCCTCAGGGCCCCTTGCCACGTCGTGATGGTCCACTGGGAGGTGGCAGGTTCTTGGGGGGACGGCCCCTGCGGCCTCGGGACCCTGAAGGACTTGGCTGGGGTGTTGACATTGCAGATGATGAGGTCTGCTGGTCTGGCATCCGCTGCAGGATTTGCATCAAAATGGTAGTCTGTGTGCCAATCGCTGCTGCAATGATGTTGCCTACCTGTGTGAATGCTGCAGTCTGGAGCTGGGAGTCACACCTCTGCTGTCTCATGGCTCTCCTCAGGCAACGCAGTTCCATCCATATGTGTTGCGCTTGTGTGGTAGTCATCGGTACCGGGTGTGGTTGGACGGGTGGCGCTGCTGGAGGTTCCTCTGGTGCTGGGGGATGTGCCAGTGGCATCGCTGCCCCAGCTGCTGGTGCAGGGCTGCATGGGGACATTACTGGTGTGGGTTGAGTGGGCGGGGTACCCACAAAGCTCCTTGGGGTGCTTGGGTGCAGAGCAGTGGGGGAGGACCCCCACTCGATATCCTCCAGGGCCTCGCTCAGGGTAAGGGGGCTGCCTGTGGCTGCTATTGTGGGCCGCACCTCTTCCTCCTCCTCCAATTCTGACCACTGTGTCATCGCGTCCATGTGAAAGGGCCTGGTTATCATCGGTGGCCACCTTAGCCCTGGTGGATCCCTGCTGGTGCCTGGGCCTTCCCAGCTGGCATCAGAGGTCTGCTGCCTGGGACCAGAGTGCTCTGTAGAAGATTGGGGAAAAACAGATAAACAGCATCAGTACCACAGCGTTTGGTTGAATTAGAGTAACATCAAACAGGGACACATAATGTTTGACCAATATGTCATTCTGCTTATACAGTAGAGCAGCGGTTCTCAACCGGTGTGTCGCGACACACCAGTGTGTCGCCAAGCACCGGCTGGTATGTCGCGTGCTCCCGGTCTCTCCTGCTGCTCTTTCTTCCCTGCTGCCATTGCCGCCGGGCTATCAGCACATTCAAGCCCAGCAGGAACGGCAGCAGTGCTAAAAGAAGCTGTGGCACCCGTGACTGGCCTTTTCTTCTTCCCGCGCCTGCATCCCCCCCCCCCCCGGACCTGGACCCAGAACAGGAAGTGATACGCGGTGCGCGGGAAGAAGAAAGAGCCGTGCCGCATGATAAAGTAGCAGCGGCCGCTGCAGCATCTGCCCCCAAGCAATTGAAGCAGCCGGTAATCGAGAAAGGAGACAGCAGCATGAGCCTCCCGCGGCCGATGGGATTCTTCCTTCTTGGCCTGCGGGGGCTGGAGGAGGAGGCTGCTGCAGCTACCATTTGTGCTCGGGGGGTGGGGGGGGAGAGAGAGGAAGCGAGTGAGTGAGAGAGAGAGAGAGAAGCAGCCAGGCAGCCAGTGTGTGAGAGAATGTTTGTGTGATTGAGAGCCTGTGTGTAAGTGAGAGAATTTATTTGATCGAGAGCATATGTTTGATTGAGAGAAACTGGTCAGAGAGATGATGTATGTGTATATGTGAGAGACAATGAAAGTGACTCCTCAAGGAGATGACTGATGTATATGTGAGCGTGTGAGACAGTCAGGGATGTGACTGATGTGTGTGTGTGTGTGAGATAGAGAGAAAAAGCATGGAAGTGAGAAATCTGGCTATGTGAGAAAGCATGGGAGTAAGAAGCCTGGTGTTGTGGGGGTGTATGTGAAAGAAAGCATGGGAGTGAGAAGCCTGATTATGTGAGAGAGAGCATGAGAGTGGGAAGCCTGTGTGTGTGTGCATGTATGAGAGAGAGACTGGTTGGTAAGGTGACGGTGTGACTGATGTGTATGTGAATGTGAGAGAGAGAGAATGTGATTCAGGGAAAGAGAAGCCTGTGTTCGTGGAGAGCGAGCATGGAAATGAGAGAGAGACTGGTGTGTGTGTGTGTGTGTGTGTGTGTATGTGTGTGTGTGTGTGTGTATGTGTGTGTGTGTGTGTAACAGAGAGAGAGTGATTATGGGAATGAGAAGCCTGTGCATGTGAAGAGAGTGAGCATGGGAGTGAGAACCTGGGTGTGTGTGAGACACAGCATGGGAGGGAGAAGCCTGTATATGTAAGACAGAACATGGAAGTGGGAAGCCTGTGTGTGTGTGTGTGTGTGTGAGAGAGAGAGAGAGAGAGAGAGAGAGAAAGTGATTATGGGAATGAGAAGCCTGTGCATGTGAAGAGTGAGCATGGGAGTGAGAAACCTGGGTGTGTGCGAGACACAGCATGGGAGTGAGAAGCCTGTATATCTGAAAGAGAACATAGGAGTGGGAAGCCTGTGTATGTGTGTGTATGCATGAGAGAGAGAAAGAATGTGATTATGGGAATGAGAAGCCTGTTCACGTGAAGAGTGAGCATGGGAGTGAGAAACCTGTGTGTGTGTGTGACACAGCATGGGAGTGAGAAGCCTGTATATCAGAAAGAGAACATGGGAGTGGGAAGCCTGTGTGTGTATGCATGAGAGAGATCAGGTGACTAGCGTGTGTGTGTGTGAGAGAAAGAGAAAGAAAGTATTATGGGAATGAGAAGCCTGTGCATATGAAGAGTGAGCATGGGAGTGAGAAACCTGGGTGTGTGTGAGACACAGCATGGGAGTAAGAAGCCTGTATATCTGAAAGAGAACATGGGAGTGGGAAGCCTGTGTGTGTGTATGCATGAGAGAGATCAGGTGACTGGTGTGTGTGTTTGTGTATGTGTGTGAGTGAAAGAAAGTGATTATGGGAATGAGAAGCCTGTGCATGTGGAGAGAACAAGCATGGGAGTGAGAGACTGGTGTGTGTGAGAAAGAGAAAGTGATTATGAGAGTGAGAAGCCCATATATGTAAGTGAAACACGGGAGTGGGAAGCCTGTGTGTGTGTATGGCATGAGAGAAACTGTTCAGGAAGGTGACTGTTTGGGAGATGATTGGTGTGTGAGAGACAGAAACTGGTCATGGGGGCATGACTGATATGGTGTGTGTATGAGAGACATGGGCCCTAAGGAAGAGGACCATGAGTATAGAGCTTAGCCACTACTGCTGCTTCTGGTGTGTGCTACAGCCTGCATGGAAGAGGAGTAGGAGAGCTGCTGGAGGTGGTAAGTAAAGGTGGCTTTTTAAGTTGTTTTTTTTTGATTGACTGCCATTTTAATTATTTAATATTATGTGATGTGTCTGCTTTTTTTTAAATATTTTATTGGTGTTTGGAGAATTTTTAATAGTTTTTATGAGTTTTTAATTGTTGGATGTTATTCTGTTCATAGTTGTTGTGAAACATTTATTCTGCTTCAAGCACTCATACACCTAACCTACGCCCATTCACCCGCACTCCCTCCCTAAACTCACCTGCACTCCCTCCCTTACTCCATCCCACCTTCCTCCCCCACCCCTCCCCCCACCCTCTTCATGGCCCCCACAGCACCATGGCCTCCTCCCTCTTCCACCCCACCCCCCATCTCCTCCATTGCCATTACATTTCCCTTCCTCTTCCTTTCCACTTCCTTTCCACCTCCCTTTATATTCCTCTAAGTGTATATAAAGGCATTACCACTGTATATAAGAACATTATATTCTCAAACACATGTTTATTTACCCCTTCTAAATGTAGGGATCCCCCCAATTCTCGGAATTTTCCTGCTCCTCCAAGTTTAACTAACCTTAACTCACATTTCCTCCTCCCCTATTTGTTACTTGTAAAAACAAACTTGTTATATGTAAATACTAATGGTTTAACTGTTCTTCATATAATCATGCGTTAATTGTAAAGCCTGTTGCTAAATTTGTGTTCTCTGTAAACCGATGAGATGTTCCCAACGTTCGTCGGTATATAAAAGCCATTAAATAAATAAATAAATAAATAGTATAGTTTTACAATTATTTCTGTGTGGGGATCTATAGCTGCTTGCTAGTTCTGTTTTCCTAACAAGAGGTGTATTGGTTTTTAGGACCTGATTTAATATTTGTAGTGTTGCCTTTTCATAGATAGGGTTGCTCCTGTATGAGTGTGTTCCATAATACAGGTGTAACTGTGTGCGGATTAGTTTATGTACATTACTACAGATCCTGGGAGTATGTTAGGTCGGTTCTGTGTCTGTTACCGAGATATTTTACTAGCATGTAAGTGTTTGTATCAGTCTTATTTGTTGTGTTTTCTCAAGAGGACATGCATTGGTGGTAAACTGCTGTCTTTTCATAAGTAGGGCTATTGAGCCTGGAAGTAGAAGGAGTTTGAGTTGCTGTTACTGAGATGACACCAGAACCAGAATATCTTTTTTGTAGGGTGAGTTGTATGGGGAATGTCATAATTCTGCTTTACATCCATTATTGTGGGTCAGGGGGGTTCCCGTGGATGCAAACTGTACTTTTACATCTAGCCCTGTGACGATCATGGGTCAGTGTGTCACGCATGTGAGAACCATCTGTCAGGTGTGTCCCAACAGAAAAAAGGTTGAGAACCACTGCAGTAGAGATAAGTTGTTTATATGTACCTAATGGCATTGGGGGGGGGGGGGGGCTGGGGGATGGGCCTTGAGTGCTGGGCTGTGCCCAGCACATGGCCAAACTGACCCTGTGAGCTGTTGTCAGCAATGCTTGCACAGCTCAGACAGCCACTTGCTGACTGGGGGAGGGGGGTGGCAATACTGTTCTGGGGAGCACATGGGGAACGGAAACAGAAAACAGAACTAAACATTGTGTAGAAACCTTGGACAGGGGAGTACAGGGCAACTTACCATCTTCGAGGTGGGATGTATCAAGACGTGGATCCAATCCCTCAAAGACGTCTGGTCCCAGCCGCTGCATGAGTCGCCTCTCCATCTCGGTGAATCTGATGGGGCACAGTGACCTTCCTCCTGTGTCCCTCATGTACTGGTTCCTCTCAGCAACCTTCAATTTCAGCTGCGCCTTGATATCTCTGTACCGGTGGGCCACCTGCTCTCCGGTCCGAGGGATGTCACTTTGCCTTTGGATGTACGCAGCTATAGTGGCCCAGATCTGTGCCTTGGCTGCCTTGGTGGTCTTCACTGACAAGTTCCCGAACAAGTGCGCATAATGACGCAGGACGCCCTCTATCAGCAGGTCATTGTCCTCCACGCTGAACCGCATGGCACGCTGCCTGACCCTGGCCTGGCTGCCTGGTTGGGGTGCCACATCTGGAGGGGTCTCCTCCCTAGCCTCTCTCTTCGACCCACCGGGTTCCCCACTCCCTTCCTCCCCCCCCCCCCCCACCTGACCCTGCACTTCCTGCTCCCTTCCCCTCTGCCCTGCCTGTCTAGCCCTACCTCTTCCCACCATTCTCTCCTGCCTCACCCTCTCCCCCTCCCCCACCCTCCTATCACTTCCCTCCTGCCTTTCTCTCCCACTACCCCTGTCCCTGCTCCTACTCCTCATACCCCTACCACTAGGTCCCTCTTCCTCCTCCTCCTCCCTCCCCCTCCCCTCCCCCTCCCCCTACTCTCAACTTCCCTCTTCTCTCCTCTCCTACCACTCCTCTCACTCTCCATCCTCCACCACACTCCTCCTCCTCACCACCAGCACCACCACACTCCTCCTCCTCACCACCAGCACCACCACCACCACCACACTCCTCCTCACCATCAGCACCACCACCAAACTCCTGCTCCTCCTCACCACCAGCACCACCACCACCACCACACTCCTCCTCCTCCTCGACACCACCACCACCACCACACTCCTCCTCCCCACCACCAGCACCACACTCCTCCTCCTCTTCCTCCACACAGATAGGGACAAACAGGTAACTGACAAACTTGCACTCCAACAGAGTTTACAAAAGACACAGGTAAAGGGAAACAGATGACCACAATTAAACAAGACACCGCACTCAGTAATCCAATTCAAAAGCAACTACCTCCAACTATAACCTCCAACTCCTACCTCCTCTCCACAACTCCTTCCAAACCCTCAAAGGAGGAGGGGCAGGAAGTGACCTTTTATACATGAAACATTATCGCGGGACGCGGTACTTGGTTTTACTTTGATTCGCGTACCGCGACAACTTCGTGCACCGCGATGATTTTTTGGACTTTTTATCGCGAACAGCGAAAATGGCTTCGCGATTCGCGAATACATTTTCGCGATTCGCGAAACATTCGCGGCACGCAAAGTTTTCCTGATGCACGAAAAATCACTCATTTGCATGGGAACGCCCCATTTTTTAACGCAGGCGGTACCAATGTTTTACCAATGCGATATTGGTAAATGAGGCCCTTTATCTATAGCAACATTAATAAAGGTGCAATCACAGCCACACAAACCTGCATAATGGACATAACTACTATCAACCCCATACATATCTAATATCCAAGACTAACTTCTATATAGTGATTCTACATCCTTATTTATCTGCCTGGCTCTACTTGGGCAACAAAAATTGCCAACCTTCCATATACTCAAGCTCAAAGTGTTAAACATTAACTTTTATGTGGAATAAAATACGTCCCATTCCACCTCTTCATTTAAACGGTGAGGAGCTACTGTCTTCCAGTTGTATATATACTTCTGCTCTATTCTTTTTAGTATTTTATTTTCACCTCGCTGTTGCTGAATCTGGCATTGTTGAATAATAAAATATTTGAGTTGTTCAATGTCATGCCGTGCTGTTAGCCAATGAGTTACAAGGGGAGCTCCCACTTTACCTGTACGTAATCTGCTTTTGTCTTCAATGATTCTTAATTTAATCTGTCTTTTAGTGTGTCCTATATAAATAAGGTCACACGGGCAGACTATGGCATATATTACTATGCTAGAATTGCATGTATACCTGCCTCTAATAACATGTGGGAATTTCATAAAGGACATATAATACGATTTTATATTGAGGACATTATTGCAAACAGCGCACTCACCACAGCAGTATTGGCCTCATGTGCCATCATCTACATCCTTATGCTTATATGTAAGCATAGATCTTAAATTAGCTCCCCTCTTCATGGCAAAAATCGGAGGTTCCTCAAAGCCAGGTAACTTTTTTATCACGACCCAATGTTTCATAACGATGTTTTTTATACTATTGGATTTAGAAGAAAATGGTAAACTGCAAATGGGTCTCGCAATATGGTTTAGAGGGGTCCCCAATAGTAGATTCTGTCTATTCACATATAAAGCTCTCTTATAAGCATGTTTTATGCATTTATTGGGGTAACCCCTATATTTGAATTTTTCCATTAATACAGTGGCATTTCTTTTATATTCTTCAGTAGATGAACAAATCCTTCTGAAGCGCAGAAACTGACTTATAGGGATACTTTCTTTAAGCTTCCTAGGGTGGAAGCTTTCAAAGTGAAGCATGGTGTTCCTATCCATTGGTTTCACATGAACTGATGAGTATAATTGATTATTATGTAACTGTATATTCACATCTAAGTAAGACACTTGTGTACAACTAGATTGAAATGTAAATATCAAATTATTATCACAAGTGTTCATATACGTCCCAAAATCATGTAACCTATTGGTATCACCATTCCATAACCAAAAAAGGTCATCTATATATCTAATATAGAAAACCACTGATGAGAAAAACTCAGATGTGTATAAATATTTATCCTCGTTTGCACTGACATAAAGACATGCTACAGAAGGTGCAAGGGGAGACCCCATGGGGATCCCCTTGACCTGTTTGAACAGCTTATCTTGGAATTCAAAGTAAAATTGAAATATGACAACCTCAGCCAACTGTAAAATAAATGCTCTCTTACTTTCACTCATCTGGAGGTTGATTAGGGACTTATTAATGATATCAAACGCCTCCTTTTGTGGAATATTAGTATATAAAGATGTTATATCGGCTGTAACCAATCTACTGCTCTCTGGTATGTCCTTTAACTCCTCAATCTTCCTGATGAATTCTGTAGAGACTCGTACATAAGATCAGTCGACCTTAACTAGAGGTTATAACAGATTATCAATATATTTTGCAGATGTCTGAAACACTGATCCTCTTCCTGATACTATCGGTCTCCCTGGTGGTTTATTGATTGATTTATGGATTTTATGGGCAAAATAAATGTAAGGTGTACAAAAACTTTCAATCTGGAGAAACCTATGTCAGGGTGAGTCATATGAAAGGTTTTCAGGAGTTCCTTATCAAGGATGTTGTGGGAAGGTTCCCACAAATTCTCTTCAGCCCCATAACCCTCCCAGGCTAGGAGATATTCCCATCTCCCTCAATGCTGATGGACGTCGAGGACCTTGCTTACTTGAAGTGATGAATCAGGTACTGAAGAGACCCGTGGAGGACAGGGAACTGTACGTGAGGGCCAGGAGAGGACCAACGGCTTCAATAAGGACACATGAAATGTGTTATGGATACCCATGGCACGAGGTAGCTGGAGTTGATATGACACAGCTCCTACTCTTTGGATTACAGGAAATGGACCAATGTATTTAGGAGCCAGGCGGTGAGAGGGAAGTCTCAGTCATATGTGTCGAGTGCTTAGCCACTCGTTCTGGCCAGGGGCAGAAGATTGGAGCAGAACATCTATGGGTATCTGAATTACACTTGGAGCATTCAGTGGCCTGAGAAAGGCACTTTCTTTTACTTGGTTCCACACTTGTCGAATGGTATGGACCATGGATTGCGCCGCTGGTGAAGGAACAGTCAGAGGAACTGGAAGAGGCAGCCGAGGCTGTTGTCCGAATACCACCTAGAATGGAGATACATCGGTAGCTGCAGCAACATGGGTATTCTGCGACAGCTCAACCCAAGGAAGAAGATCAGACCAGTTATCCTGTTGATCATTTACATAGAAGTGGAAGAATGTCTTCAAGATCCGATTGGTCCTTTCAGCTTGACCATTGGCCTGTGGATGATAGGCCGATGTGAAACTCAGGGCAATATTAAACTTCTTACATAGGGAAAGCCAATACTTGGTGGCAAACTGTGGTTCCCAGTCAGATATAATCTCCTTGGGGAGTCTATGGAAATGAAAAATATGTTTCAAAAACAACTTGGCTAATTCTGGGGCCGACGGAAGGCCTGCCAAGGGAATAAAGTGATCCATCTTCGAAAAACGGTCGATGATGACCCAAATTACGGTATTGTTCTGGGATGGAGGCAGGTCTGTAATAAAGTCCGTTGATATGCTGGACCATGGTTCGGTAGGTGCTGGAAGTGGTTGGAGTAAGCCCCAAGGTTTCCTGGTAGGCAGTTTCTGTTGGGCACAGATGGGACACGAGTCCACATAGTTTCAGGAGTTTTGCACCATGTTGGGCCCCCAATAGTGTCTTTGTAACATCTTTAGGGTCCTGGCACAACCCGGGTGTCCTGCCAATTTGGAATCATGAGCCCATTTCAGAACTTGTTCAAGTAATCTATGTGGAACGACGGATTTTCTAGTAGGAACTGCAGTGGTCATAGTAAGGGATATGCAGGCAGGATCTATGATGTAACTAAGGATTTCAGGAACATCTTCAGTTTCAAATGATCTTGACAGTGTGCCAGTATGGAGGTTCTTGGAACCTGGGCAGAAACATAGAACAAAGTTGAACCGTTCAAAGAAGAGCGCCCATCAGGATTGTCTGGAATTCAAGAGTTGAGCTTCTTTAAGGTGCTCAAGGTTCTTATGGTCAGTGAAGATGGTAAACTTGTGTTGCACCCCTTCCAAACAAGGGCGCCACTCTTGGAGTGCCAACTTGACTGCGAGGAGTTCTCGGTCACCAATGGTATAACGTTGTTCCTTGGAGAGAACATACATGAGTAGAATGAACAAGGTATCAATTTACCCTTGGGAGAAAACTGGCTCAAAATGGCTCCTGCGCCATTTGCAGAGGCGTCAACTTCAACAACAAATGGACGTCTTGGATCCGGATTCTGAAGGCAAGGGCCAAAACAGAAATGCTCCTTATTTGTCTGAAAGGCGGCTTGTGCTTTAGGAGTCCAAAACCGAGTGTTAGTCCCTTTCCTGTTCATGGCAGTAAGCGAGGCAACTAATGTAGAATAATTGGCAATGAAGCTCTGATAATAATTGGTAAAGCCAAGGAAACGTTGTAGGGCCCATAGGCCTACTGGCTGGAGCCAAGCGCGGATTCACTGGACTTTCTCTGGATCCATGGAGAAGCCTTGACCGGATATGATATACCCTAAGAAGGGTAAGCAATTATGCTCAAAAAGGCATTTTTCCAACTTGGCATACAGATGGTTCTCTCTCAGATGTTGAAGGACAATCCGAACATGCTCTCGATGAGATTCAAGGTCTTTGGAAAAGATTAGGATGTCGTCAAGATACGAAGAAGTACAAGAGGTCTTGGAGAATTTTGTTCATAAGGCGTTAAAAGACCACTGGGGCATTTCATAGCCCAAAGGGCATCATTGTATATTTGTAGTGACCATCCCTTGTGTTGAATGCGGTTTTACAGATATCTTGTTGTTGGATGCGTACCAGATTGTATGCACCTCTCAGATCCAACTTGGTGAAGATCTGTGCCCCTTCAAGGCGATCAAACAGCTCACTGATAAGGGACAGGGGATATCGGTCTTTGCAGGTGATGTCATTGAGCCCTCTGTAGTCAATACAAGGACGAAGACCACTGTCCTTTTTCTTAACGAAGAAGAACCCCACTCCAGCAGGGGAATCAGAAGGACTAATGAACCCTTTTTCTAGGTTCTCTTTAATATACTCAAACATAGCTTGGGTCTTGGGTGGAAAAGTTCTGCCTTTGGGAGGCATTGTGTCTGGCAGAAGTTCTATAGGGCAATTGAACTTGCCTAACAGAGAGAAGGTATCCACTTTCTGCTTCGAGAATACATCTTTGAAGTCAGAGTACTATGGAGGCAAACCAGGTAAGGTAACAGACTTCAGAACAGGAATTACTGTAGATACAGAACGCAAACAGGTCTTCTGGCATTTAGTGCCCTACTGCACCAACTGCAAGGAATGCCAATCGAACTGGGGTTTGTGGGCATGGAGCTGGGGCAGCCCCAGAATAACTGGATAAGTCGATTGTTTTAATACATAGAAGGACATCTCCTCTTCATGGAGAGTGCCCACAGTAAGATGAACAGTAAATGTTTGGTGGGTGATGAGCCCTGGAAGGTGTTCTCCTTGGATGGAGGTGATGTGGAGGCTCACCTCTAATGCCTGAAGAGGAATGTTTCGAAGCTTGACAATGTCATCAATAATGAAGCTTCCACTTGCTTCGGTATCAACAAGAGCAGTGATGGTGGTGAAGGTGTGGGCCTTGATGCCCAGAGAAACTGGAAAAAAGAGTTGGGACCAGTAACAGTAGCGCCTAAGCTCGGGACCCCCACCAGGCTCAGGCATTGCAGTTTTCCTGGACAAACCGGGCAGAACTGCAGATGATGTCCAGAAGTGCCACAGTAAAGGCAAAGACCATCCTTCCTCCAACAGAGATGTTGGGTCGGAGACAATCACCCACGGTTCACCTCCATAGGTTCCACCACGGAAGGGGGTGGTGGTGCTGGAGTCTTAACTGGAGGACTATGAACATGCATGAGATGTGGTGTAGGAGAGCAAGGAGCCTTTACTTCTAGGCGTCATTGCCGGAGGCGATGATCAATCTTCCCGGCAAGGGAAATCAGGTCCTTTAGATACGTGGGAATCTCACGGATGGAGAGCTCATCTTTGAGAGTGCAGGAGAGTCCATCTAGGAAGATGGTTTGCAGACAAACTTCTTGCAACCCAAGCTCGGTGGCCAGAGTCCTAAACACCGTATACTCAGAGATGGTCCGTGATCCTTGACAAAGGTGGAGAAGGTTATGGCTGTCTACAGCCTGGCGGCCTGGGTCTCTGGAGGTCTGCTTGAAGAGAGCAATGAATTCAGATAATTTGGAAAGTATGGGATCAGAGAATTCCCATAAGGGAGAAGCCCATGCAAGAGCCTTCCCTTCCAGGTGAGATAGGATGAAGGTCACCTTGGTGATTTCCTTCAGGAACAACAAGGGTTGCAGTGCAAATTGCATGAAGCACTGATTAAGGAAACCATGAGAAGAGCGTGGATCCCCATTGTATCGAGGAGGTGCAGGAAGTGCCAATGATGCTTTGGGAAGCATAGAGGCCGATAGGCTCACAGGATTGGCCAAAGCTGTATCTTGTAGCTGGGATCAAAGCTCTTCCACCGAAGAAGCTGGTGACTCCAAAGCTTGGTGATGTTGTTTGACTGTGGTGGCCAAAGCAGTAGGGCCCTGGAGGTGGGAGACCCCGCCGAGTCCATGGCCATGGTAACCTGTTGCGCTCGGGGGTGGACCCTTGTCCTGGAACTGTGGAAAACGGCTCCCTGGTAGGGACCAGGAAGCACCTGCCCCCAGGGGGCGGAGCACTGGAGGAGACAGAGGCTAGGATGAGCTTCACCACTGGAAGCCTGTGGTCCCTCCGGGTAGAGCCTTTAGGGACCCCGTCCACTTTGACTTAGGTGGGCCTCGCAGGGTCTCCTGGAGAGATGATAGACAAGCATGCCCACAGACAGGAGAGGAGCATGATCAGATTCGAGATTGGAGGTCAGATGGAGCAAGGAGGACCAGAACAGCGTAGGAGATGACAAGGCTAGGGACAGAGCCAGAATTAGGAGATGTAGTCAATCAGGCAGAGGTCAGAATCCGGGAGTCAGTCCGAGGAGTGGTCAACAAAGCAGAGGTCAGGTTCTGGAGGTCAGAAGAGGTCACAGGCAGGCCGAGGTCAGAAGGCAGGTAGCAGGCTTTTGTGGTTTAGCGGTGTTTGGGTGGATTATTGGGTACTGTGGCAGATGACCACGCCCATGGGGAGGATCCCAATGGGGAGCCACAGTACTGGGCTAGACTCAGGATGCACAAACACAGAGTTAGATCTTTTATTGTACAGCTGATGTGTACCACCAGAGATGGCAGTAGTGAGGTTATCCAGAGGTAGCAGTCTCGGGACCCTCGGCAGAGGGAACCCATCTCACCAAGTTGGTAAAGGAAGATTCTGGAGTAGGTTTCCCAGCACGGCAATGCTGTAGATGAGACAGACTGAGAATTAGATTACTCACTAGATGGTTGCTGTAAGGTTGGCGATTCCTCAAGGCTGAAGTTGATGGTTCCAGGCACCAGCAGGGAGAGCAGGCCCTTGAGGAGCAAGTACCTGATCCCAGTAAGGCACCTGAAATAAAGCAGAGGGCCCTCATGGAGTGGGTACCCAGGTTAGAGAATACCCCAAAGGGCAGAGAGAGAGCTTCCAGTGGCAGCACGGAAGCGGCAGAGTAGCTTAGACCGGACCAGCCCAATACTTGCTAACTCAATGATCTAGCAAACAAGTATAGGCTATATACCCAGATGGAGTGACGTCACTTGAGGGAGACACCCCTGAGGTTCATGCCATAGCTGGAATAAAGACGTGGGTATAGCGCGTGCGTGCACCTTAGGAGGCTCTTGGGATAAATATGGCGGGAGGCAACACCATAGCCGTTCTGAGGATGCTGGAGAGTGCGGCTTGCAGATGCGGCAGTAGCCATCTTCTCAAGGTTAGCGGGGAGAGCAGAGAAAAAGGTGAGGCACAAGGGTCAAAGCCATCTGAGACCGACGGACACAACAGTACCCCCCTTAAAAGGGCCCTCTCCAGACCTCCTACCTGGTCTTGGTTTCTGAGGATGCATTCTGTGGAATTGCTGAAGCATCTCTTTATCCATGACATTAGCCAAAGGTTCCCAAGAGTTTTCTTCAGGTCCATAACCCTCCCAAGACAGGAGGTATTCCCATACTCCGCCTCTCTTTCTCACATCAAGGATAGCATCTACCTTGTATTCGTTGTCTTCTTCTGCATCAATGGGTGTAGGTTCAGGTGTCTTGGTTGAAAACTCACTGAGAATTAATGGCTTCAATAGTGACACATGGAACGTATTATGAATCTTCAATGCTGGTGGAAGTTTCAGACGGTATGTAAGAGTACCTAGTCGTTGGAGAATGGGAAGGGTCCAACGAAGCATGGAGCAAAACGAGCTGATGGGAGCTTGAGTCTTAGATGTTTTGTGGAAAGCCAGACTTTGTTACCAGGCTGAAATTCTGGAGCCTTGCAGTGATGAGCATCATAGCCTAACTTTGCCCATTTTCCTGCTTTAAGAAGCATCTCTTTGGTCTTAGTCCATAGCTGTTGGATATATTTGGCAGTAGATTAAGCTGCCGGGGAAGAGACTGAAAGTGGAAGTGGTAATGGTGTGGATCCAATTGATGTTGCTGGATGAGAGTGATGGTGAATTCATCCCAGGGCAACAGTTCAGCCCAGTCATTTTTACGAGTACCAACGTAGGCATGAATGAACTGCTTGAGTGTTCTATTCATTCTCTCCATTTGCCCATTAGACTATGGATGGTATGCGGAGGTGAAGTTGAGAGAGATATCAAACTTCTTGCACAATGCCTCCAGAACTTTGCTGTGAATTGGGCTCCTCTATCAGAGACGATGTGCTTTGGCATGCCGTGTAGGTGAAAGATGTGGGTGATGAAAAGCTTTGCAAGCCAGGGAGAACCACAAAATGAGCCATCTTTGAGAAACGATCCACTGTTATCCAGATAGTGTTGTTTCCTCCTGAGAGTGGTAAGTCTACTACAAAGTCTGTAGCAATGTGTGCCCAGAGCTTGTCTGGCACTGGCAAGGGTTGGAGTAGGCCCCAAGGATGACCGGGTGGTGGTTTCTGTCTGGCACAATTTGAGCAAGAAGCAACTTAGGAGAATGTGTCTTCCTTTATGGTGGGCCACCAGTAATACTTCTGCAGTTTAGCCAGAGTTCTGCATTGACCAGGGTGTGCAGCCAGTTTAGTCATGAGCCCAAGCTAGCAACTTTTTTCTCAGGTTCTTGGGTACAACGGTCTTACCCGCAGGTACTGGGTAAGTAGCTGACAAGATAACTTTATTTGGGTCGATGATATGTTAAGGTTCATCTGGTATGTCCTCAGAGAGAAATGAGCGAGATAGGGCATCTGCTCTGACGTTCTTATCTCCAGGGCGATATTTCAGCACAAAGTCAAATCTGTTGAAGAACAGGGACCATCTCGCTTGCCTATGGTTTAGGCACTGTGTGTGGCGGAGGTACTCCAGATTTTTATGGTCTGTAAAGACTGTGATCTGATGTTGGGCTCCTTCAAGCAAGGGGTGCCACTCCTCGAATGCCATCTTTATTGCCAGGAGTTCTTTATCTCCTATGCCGTAGTTCTTCTCCGCAGGCAAGAAGCGACGGGAGAAAAATGAGCATGGGTGTAAGGTCTTAGAGTCATCAGCCTGGCTTAGCATGGCCCCTATGCTGACGTCAGAGGCATCGACCTCTACGATGAAGGGTCGAGTCGGATTCAGATGTCAGAGGCATGGCTTGCTCGAAAAGGCATCTTTCAGTTTCTGGAAAGCTGTTACTGCCTCCGTAGACAAATTGGAGATGTTGGCACCTTTCTTCATCATAGCTGTAAGTGGAACAGTTAGTGAGGAGTAGTTCTTGATTAATGTTCTGTAGTAGTTGGTAAATCCCAGAAATCGTCTAAGAGCCTTTAGACCTGTGGGTTGTGTCCATTTCTTAATGCTCTCCAACTTCTGTGGGTCCACCTGGAAACCTTGGTTGAAAACAATGTACCATAAGAAAGGCACTGATTCCTTGTGAAACTCGCACTTAGAGAACTTGGCGTATATGTGATTCTCACAGAGTCTTGGCAGCACTCTTGACATCCTCCAGATAGGTGGTCATGTCCTGGGAAAATATCAAGATGTCATCTAAGTACACAATGACACATTTGTAGAGTAGATCACACAGAATGTCGTTCATCATGTTTTGGAAGACAGCAGGGGCATTGCACAGGCCAAAGGTCATCACTAGATACTCAAAGTGAGCATCCCGGGTATTGAAGGCTGTCTTCCATTCATTACCAGTGTAGATGCAAACTAAGTTATAGGCTCCCTTGAGATCAAGCTTGGAGAATATCTTGGCTCCCAGGTACTCTGTCACATGGTAGGAACAATGGACGGCTGGCACCATCTTAAAAAATGGTGCAGGCCATCCATTACGCCTACCATGTGACAGGGGCCGACCAATGGCACCGATAGCCCCTGTCACATGGTAAGGGGCAAAGGGCCATCGGTGCCATTTTGATTTGTGGCAGCCGATGGCCCGAGAGGGGGAGATTGCTCCCAGGATCCTGCTGGCTCACCAGGGACTTTAGGTAAGTCTTGGAGGCGGGGGTGGGGGGGGGGTGGGGAGCGAGCAAGTCTTGGGGGGTTGGGAGGGTGGGGTTTTGCAATTAATTAAATTTGAAGGGTTGGGGTGGGTTTGGAGTTTTTTTATTTTTTTAATGTGCCCTTTCTCCTCTCCCCAAAAACAATAAGAAAATGACATGGAATTTCGTGGGTTTTCTTATCGTTTCGTCACCCCCCTCGAAACGTGACGAAATAGGAAATATCGTCTGTATTTCCTATTTCATCGCAAATGAATGCACATCCCTATTATTCCCATATCTCAGTCTTTTATAAATATTTTAAAAAGTAGTGATCCCAGAACAGATCACTGGGGCACTCCACTATTCTCCTTTCTCCATTAAGAAAACTGACCATTTAGCTCTGATCTCTCCTTTCTAACTTTCAACCAGTTTTCAATCCACAATAGAACAGTGATTCTTCTCCCTTGACTTTTTTATTTCCTCATGAGTCTCTAATGAGGAACTTGGTCAAATGCTTTCTTGAAATCCAAATACACTATACCAACTGGCTCAACTTTATTCACGTTTATACCTTCAAAAACATGTAGCAAATTGATAAGGGAAGACTTCCCATGGCTAAATCCATGTTGGCTTTGTTACATTAAACTAAGTTTATGTATATGTTCAGTAATTTTGTTCTTCAGAAGGTTTTCAACCATTTTTCCTGGTATCAACATCAAGTTCACTGGTCTGTAGATTCTCAGATCAGCCCAGAATCGTTTTTAAAAACTGGCATTACATTGGTCAGCATAGCTGATTTTAATAATAGTTTACAAATTAACAATTTCATTTTTCAGTCCTTTCAGCACTCTAGTATGTTTACCATCTGGTCCAGATGATTTAGTTTGTCAATTTACCCTAATACATTTTCCAGGTTCATTGAGATTTGTTTCAGTTCCTCTGAATCATCACCTTTAAATAAAACTTCAGGCATGGGTATCTGCCTTACATCTTCCTCAGTAAAGTCCAAAGCAAAGAATTAATTTAATCTCTCTGCTATAGCCTTGTTCTCCCTTAGAGCTCCTTTATCCCCTCAGTTTTCTAATGATCCAATTGACTCCTGCAGAGGCTTTTTGTTTTGAATGCACCTGAAAACTTTTCATTTAAATTTGTTATTGTGATAGTTGCAGAACACATACATATCCAACAAGTCAAACAATGTATATAACACAAGACTAATAGTTTTATATATATACCCTACTAATCCACCCATCCCTTTCCCCCCAAAAGACAGGAATGTAGCAAAAGAATAAATCAAAGTGTAGAGATAAAGACATCAAATACATAGTTATGGTAGATATAAGTACAAAAGCGGTGACACTTAATTAACCTAAACCACAGCATCTTTCTTTTGATCCTCCATGTTATAAAGGGCGACCAAATAAATTCAAATTTAGACAAAATGTTCTTCTTTAAGGTTTTAATTTTACTTAGCTGGTACACACAATTCAGACACAATTCAGACACAAGAAGCAGAGGTGCTTCCCTTTGCTTCCAGTGAAGTGTGATTTCACAGCTGGCTGCTATAAATATCTGTTGTGCTAGCTGCTGGGAAGGTCTATCTGTATGTGGAATTGGGATAACCAATAAATCATACTTAGGAGAGTTAACATTTTCCAGGCTAGTGACTATCTTAATCAAGGAAAATATCACATCCCACTAACAAGTTATCATATCACATTACCAAATATAGTAGAAAGAGCCTCTCATGAGGAACTTTGTCAAACGCCTTCTGAAAATCCAAATTCACTACAACTACTGGTTCACCTTTATCCACATGTTCTATTAACCCCTTCAAAAAATGAAAGAGATTTGTGAGGCAAGACTTCCCTTAGGTAAATTCATGCTGACTGTGTTCCAATAAACCATGTCTTTCTATATGCTCTGTGATTTTGGCACCGAAGTTAGATTCACTGGTCCATAGTTTCCCGCATCATCCCTGCTGCTTTTAAAATCCCCCTCTGCTTCTGACAAGGTTTTCAATCTCGATGACACACCTGTTATGGAAAATAATAGGCCAAATAAGTAAAACCATCAAATGCAAATGTTTTCCTTCTGGAGATTAGCAGTCACTTCTTTCAGTTCTAGACCTTTATGCAGTGCAATCAGTGACAAATCACCAAATACTGCTATTTTGCAGCCCACCCATTGCTATACTTGCTGTTTTCATGCCGCATTAATTATTTTTTCTTTCATCATAAAGCTGTGAAAACAAAGTATTATATCTCATGATCTATTATTGCTCCACTGGCTCCACTGGCTCAAAGTTTAAAAAAGGATTGGATAAGTTCTTGGAGGAGAAGTCCATTACCTGCTATTCATTAAGTTGGCTTAGAAAATAGCCACTGCTATTACTAGCAACGGTAACATGGAATAGACTTAGTTTTTGGGTACTTGCCAGGATGTTGGGCTTGATGGACTCTTGGTCTGACCCAGTATGGCATGCTCTTATATTCTTAAAGCTCCAGACCCACGATCAACTCCTTCTCTCCGTCATCCCCTGCACTACTGGTCAGGATGGTGTGGCAAATACCAATTACAGTTCTACAGTCCTCATATTCGGGAGTTTCTGGTACTCCCTGGAATCACAAGTTGCATCGCTGGGACTGGTTTTAAAGGTCCTCAATTTTCTCACTGAATTCAAACTGCTCATCTCATGGATCATGGCACTGCCCATTTTGGTGATCTATTATTTCAGTCTGAACATCCAGTCATGCATCATTTTCCTCTATGCACTGACCATGCTCGGTAATCTCCTCTCTGAAATCTGCCATCATGGCTAGTATCTCTTGTTTATTATTTCTCTTATCCTTTCAGATTTCACAGAACCACTATTTGAATTCTGCCCTCATTGGGAGGTCACCCCAAAGAGAGAGTGTACAGTTTCTGAGTGTTCAAGGCCTACTTCCTGTTGTTCACAGCCTACTGTTTCAGCCAGGCCAGATTCCTCATCCATTTCATCAGCCAGTTTATTATATAAGAACTGATAGAGGTCCTTTCTTTTTTTTTTGGCAGCCATCCCCAAAGTTGAAACAACTATAATCTTTTGGCTCCGGATGTCCTGTCTGCTCGATAAAATTAAGCTCAGTGGGATTTGGATCTCACTACCAAGTGTCCATCGAGGCTGATGATGTCACTTCCTCCCACCACAAAACATTTCTATTAGGAAGGTTTTTTCCCACAGCAAGCTCATTTTCAAATTCTTTCTTTGCCTTACTTACCAATGCTTTGCATCTTACTTTCCAGTGCTTATGCTGTTTCTTGTTCTCTTCATTCACTTCATATTTTTTTCTTTTTGGAAAGTTGTTCTTCTGATTAGAATAGGGTTTCTCACCTCACCTTTTAACCATGCTAGTAGTCATTTGTCCTTCCTTCCACCTTTTTTAATATGTGGAATACATCTGGCCTGGGCTTTCAAGATGGTATTTTTAAAGAATATCCGTAGCTGATATAAACTCTTCATCTTTGCAGCTAATCCTTTCAGTTTTTTCCTAACCATTTGTTTTGTGTTATTATAATCTCCCTTTGGAAAGCTAAATGCTATCACAGTTGATTTCCTTATTGTCCCCCCTGAAGTTATTAAGTCAAATTTGATCATGTTATGATTACTTGCCAAGTGACTCTAAAAACATTACCTCTTGTAACAAATCATATGTTCCACAAAGGATTAGGTCTAAAATAGCTCACCCCTCCTTGTCAGTTCTTATACCAGGTGCTCCTTGAAGCAGTCATGTTTTATCATGTCTTAATGTGATACCCAGTCAATTGAAATCACCCATTATTACTATGTTGCTAATTAATGTGATACCCAGTCATTGTTGCTAATTAATGTGATACCCAGTAAATTGAAATCACCTATTATAACTGTGTTGCTAATTTTGTTACCTTCCCTAATTTCTGTTAGCATCTCATCATCTGTCTGTTCATTTTGGCCAGCTAGAGTAGTACACCCCCACTGCTAATCTATTCTCCTTTGCACATGGAATTTCTATACATAAAGCTTCTACAGTGCATTTGTTTCTTGTAGATGTTGCGTGTCCCGGCCATGTGGGTGCCGCGACCGAGCCTGCTCACCTCGTGCTGCCCTCCACTAGCTCCGGTCTTGCCGCAGCTGCCAACTCCCGGCATCCCCGACGCTCACCGCGGTCCTTTCAAGCTTCCTCCATGCCACAGGCCTCACAGCAGAGCTCCCGTCGGGGCTCCACATCTTCGACCACCTCGGCCCCACTCCCAGGCATGTGTGCGGCTGACGTCACGCCCGGTGACATCACATGAACTTCCTATAAAATAGCGAGTCCCTGTCTCCAGACGGTGGTTCCGGACATCTCCTCCAGACTTGTCCTGTGCATCCAAGAAACTCCAAAGCCTGAGCCTGGCAGGGATCCCGAGCTTGGGCGCTACAGTTTCTGGCCCTCAACTGTTGCTGCCTGTCTCCCTCCTTAGTAAGTCACATTCATTCGCCACCACCGCCGTCGTGGACACTGGGGTGAGTGGAAATTTTATTTTAGAGGAGATTTTCACACTCCTTCAGATACCAGTCCAACCATTGGAGGTCCAACAACGCATCACCTCAATTCAAGGAGAACCTCTCTCTCTGATCGTATCACCCATCATACTTTGGCCTTTCGCCTCACTGATGGGACCCTCCATGATGAGGAGATCTCCCTCCTGATCTTGAAACAATCAACACACCCTGTGGTCCTTGGACTTCCTTGGCTCCAGTTGCATGCACCCCAATTCAAATGGCAATCTCTGCAACTCACCCAGTGGGGCCCTCAATGTCAAACCCACTGTTTATGGCAAGTGTCTCCATCTGTGACAGTCCTAAGCTCTACAACCCTCCCGGGTTACCTGCTCCATACTTGGAATTCAAAGACATGTTATACAAACAAAACGCCAATATCCTATCTCCACTCCGAAAGTTCAACTGCCACATAGAAATCCTACCTGGAACTAGAGATGTGAATCGTTTTCCATATTGTCTTAACAATAGAAATCGTGTGGCAGGGCAAGAAAATCGTGTTAGGCAAGATTTTTTAGTTAAAAAATTGTTAAAAATCGTTTTTTCCGATTAGTGCGCACTAACTCGAGTTAGTGCGCACTAACTGAAAATGATACAATTTGACACTTTTCAGGTCAGTTAAGGTCAGTTTAGGAATGAATATGTATTCCTATTGGCTGCCCTCTTATTTATTCATGTTACCAAGCTTCCCACTGACAGTATCTGGGGGATGGGAAATGGAAACAGTTGGTAGCTTGACAAAACAAGTAATGTGATCAGTCAATGTGACTAGAACTTGTGCCCTAACCCTGATACCAGGGGTATTGTGATCTTCCTGCACACAGTGCCCTATCCCTATTAATACCAGGAGTGTTGTGATCTTCCTGCACACAGTGCCCTATCCCTATTAATACCAGGAGTGTTGTGATCTTCCTGCACACAGTGCCCTAACCCTGGCACCAGGGGTGTTGTGATCTTCCTGCGCACAGTGCCCTATCCCTATTAATACCAGGAGTATTGTGATCTTCCTGCACACAGTGCCCTAACCCTGGCACCAGGGGTGTTGTGATCTTCCTGCGCACAGTGGCCTATCCCTATTAATACCAGGAGTGTTGTGATCTTCCTGCACACAGTGCCCTAACCCTGGCACCAGGGTTGTTGTGATCTTCCTGCACACAGTGCCCTATCCCTATTAATACCAGGATTGTTGTGATCTTCCTGCACACAGTGCCCTATCCCTATTAATACCAGGAGTGTTGTGATCTTCCTGCACACAGTACCCTAACCCTGGCACCAGGGGTGTTGTGATCTTCCTGCGCACAGTGCCCTAACCCTGATACCAGGGGTGTTGTGATCTTCCTGCACACAGTGCCCTAACCCTGGCACCAGGGGTGTTGTTATCTTCCTGCACACAGTGCCCTATCCCTATTAATACCAGGAGTGTTGTGATCTTCCTGCACACAGTGCCCTAACCCTGGCACCAGGGGTGTTGTGATCTTCCTGCACACAGTGTCCTATCCCTATTAATACCAGGAGTGTTGTGATCTTCCTGCACACAGTGCCCTAACCATGGCAGCAGGGATGTTGTGATCTTCCTGCACACAGTGCCCTATCCCTATTAATACCAGGAGTGTTGTGATCTTCCTGCACACAGTGCCCTAACCCTGGCACCAGGGTTGTTGTGATCTTCCTGCACACAGTGCCCTATCCCTATTAATACCAGGAGTGTTGTGATCTTCCTGCACACAGTGCCCTAACCCTGGCACCAGGGGTGTTGTTATCTTCCTGCACACAGTGCCCTATCCCTATTAATACCAGGAGTGTTGTGATCTTCCTGCACACAGTGCCCTAACCCTGGCACCAGGGGTGTTGTGATCTTCCTGCACACAGTGTCCTATCCCTATTAATACCAGGAGTGTTGTGATCTTCCTGCACACAGTGCCCTAACCCTGACACCAGGGGTGTTGTGATCTTCCTGCACACAGTGCCCTATCCCTGGCACCAGGGATGTTGTGATCTTCATGTACACAGTGCCCTATCCCTATTAATAACAGGAGTGTTGTGATCTTCCTGCACACAGTGCCCTATCCCTAATACCAGGGGTGTTGTGATCTTCCTGCACACAGTGCCCTATTCCTGATACCTGGGGTGTTGGGATCTTCTTGCACACATCCCGGTATCAGGGATAGGGCACTGCATGCAGGAAGATCACAACACTCCTGGTATCAGGAATAGGGCACTGTGTGCAGGAAGATCACAACACCCCTGGTATTAGGGATAGGGCACTGCGTGCAGGAAGATCACAACACTCCTGGTATCAGGGATAGGGCACTGTGTGCAGGAAGATCACAATACCCCGGAGGAGTGAGGGTCAGGCAGCTCCCCCCTGTCTGTGAAGCCAGCCTCTCACTAGTAATGCAGGGAGGGAGCTGTCTCAGACTTCACCATCCTCCCCCCCCCCCCTCACCCACACACCATTCACTAGCTGGGACATGGGGGAAGTCAGGAGTGAGGGTCAGGCAGCTCCCCCCTGTCTGTGAAGCCAGCCTCTCACTAGTAATGCAGGGAGGGACCTGTCTCAGACTTCACCATCCTCCCCCCCCCTCACCCACACACCATTCACTAGCTGGGACATGGGGGAAGTCAGGAGTGAGGGTCAGGAAGCTCCCCCCTGTCTGTGAAACCAGCCTCTCACTAGTAATGCAGGGAGGGAGCTGTCTCAGACTTCACCATCCTCCCCCCCCCCTCACCCACACACCATTCACTAGCTGGCACATGGGGGAAGTCAGGAGTGAGGGTCAGGCAGCTCCCCCCTGTCTGTGAAGCCAACCTTTCACTAGTAATGCAGGGAGGGAGCTGTCTCAGACTTCACCATCCTCCCCCCCCCCCTCACCCACACACCATTCACTAGCTGGGACATGGGGGAAGTCAGGAGTGAGGGTCAGGCAGCTCCCCCCTGTCTGTGAAGCCAGCCTCTCACTAGTAATGCAGGGAGGGAGCTGTTTCAGACTGGTATCAGGGTTAGGGCACTGTGTGCAGGAAGATCACAACACCCCTGGTGCCAGGGTTAGGGCACTGTGTGTGCAGGAAGATCACAACTCTCCTGGTATTAATAGGGATAGGGCACTGTGTGCAGGAAGATCACAACACCCCTGGTATTAATAGGGATAGGGCACTGTGTGCAGGAAGATCACAACACCCCTGGTGCCAGGGTTAGGGCACTGTGTGCAGGAAAATCACAACACCCCTGGTGCCAGGGTTAGGGTACTGTGTGCAGGAAGATCACAACAGTCCTGGTATTAATAGGATTAGGGCACTGTGTGCAGGAAGATCACAACACCCCTGGTGCCAGGGTTAGGGCACTGTGTGCAGGAAAATCACAACACCCCTGGTGCCAGGGTTAGGGCACTGTGTGTGCAGGAAGATCACAACACCCCTGGTGCCAGGGTTAGGGCACTGTGTGTGCAGGAAGATCACAACACCCCTGGTGCCAGGGTTAGGGCACTGTGTGCAGGAAAATCACAACACCCCTGGTGCCAGGGTTAGGGCACTGTGTGCAGGAAGATCACAACAGTCCTGGTATTAATAGGGTTAGGGCACTGTGTGCAGGAAGATCACAACACCCCTGGTGCCAGGGTTAGGGCACTGTGTGCAGGAAGATCACCACAGTCCTGGTATTAATAGGGTTAGGGCACTGTGTGCAGGAAGATCACAACACCCCTGGTGCCAGGGTTAGGGCACTGTGTGCAGGAAAATCACAACACCCCTGGTGCCAGGGTTAGGGCACTGTGTGCAGGAAGATCACAACACCCCTGGTGCCAGGGTTAGGGCACTGTGTGTGCAGGAAGATCACAACACTCCTGGTATTAATAGGGATAGGGCACTGTAAGAGATGACTGTAGTAGATTGAATAAAGATCTGATGTTTCTGCTCTCCTCACACCAAACAAAAGCAACACACAAGCAGAGAAGCCCTTCTTACAAAGCTGAGCTAGTGAGTTAAGTAGGAGGAAAAGTAAACATACTGGTGCCAGTGTGGCTACTTAAAAATACACTTACCAACAATCAATTACATATATTTGAACTGTGTACAGTTCCAGCCAGGACCACCTTTCTAAAATGCACAGTGATTGGCAAATTCAACATGCACTAGCATTTCAGGTGCCTGCTAACAAAAATAATAAACAAACAAGTTCTAGTCACGTGAGTGCTGATCATCACATTACTTTTTTTGTCAAGCTTCCAACTGTTTCCATTTCACATCCCCCCAACCATTACCTCAGTGTTAACCTTGGTAACATCAATAGATAAGAGCACAGCCAGCCAACAGGAATACATATTCATTCCTACGTGACCTTTACTGACCTGGGAAGTGTGAACACTTTGTTTCATTTTCTGTTGGTGTTCGTGAGTTTCCAGTTCCATTTCCCATCCCCCCAACCATCACCTCAGTGGTAACCTTGGTATCATCAATAGATAAGAGGGCAGCCAGCCAATAGGAACACATATTCATTCCTAACTGACCTTCAGTGATCTGGAAAGTGTTTTTTTGTATCATTTTCAGTTAGTGCGCACTAACTCGGAGTTAGTGCGCACTAACTCCCGTTAGTGCGCACTAACACGATTTAACGATTTTTAATGATAAATTGTTAGAATTTCTATTGTTTCGTGTTCTATAACAATTTAAGATGATATTAACATTATCGGACGATAATTTTAATCGTTGAAAAACGATTCACATCCCTACCTGGAACCATGCCTCCCAAGGGCAGAACCTATCCTCTTTCACTCCCAGAATCCCAAGCGTTGTCAGCATACATCAAGGAAAATGTGGCCAAAGGGTTCATAAGACCCTCTACTTCCGCCGCAGACTCCGGGTTCTTCTTTGTAAAGAAAAAGGATGGCAGTCTAAGACCATGTATAGACTACAGAGGTTTGAATGCAGTAGCCCGTAAGGACCGGTATCCACTACCACTTATCAGTGAACTGTTCGACTGTCTACAAGGTGCTCAATTCTTTACCAAACTAGATCTACGTGGGGCATATAATCTAGTACGGATCCAACCAGAAGGCATCTGGAAAACTACCTTCAACACAAGGGATGGACACTATGAGTACGTAGTAATGCTCTTCGAGCTTTGCAATGCCCCTGTAGTCTTCCAGCGTCTAATGAACAAGATTTTCCGTGACCTTTTGTACTCATTTGTCATAGTGTGTCTAGATGATATATTAATCTTCTCCAAAGATCTGAAGTCTCATCGTTCCCACATTCACACAGTCCTCCAGTATCTCAGAGACCACCATCTCTATGCTAAATTGGAGAAGTGTATTTTTGAGCAACCCAGTCTCCCATTTCTGGGTTATATCATCGCCAACCGTGGTTTCACCATGGACTCCGACAAACTCAAGGCTATTCAAGATTGGCCTACAAAGGTTCCTTGTATTTACAAATTGGCCTACAAAGATTCCTTGGATTTACAAATTACTATTGAAACTTCATCGCCAATTACTCCACACTGGCCGCCCCACTCACTGCTATAACCAGGAAAGGATGTGATCCTAAAGTGTGGAGCCCCTAGGCTCAATCAGTGTTCCATGCCTTGAAAGAGGCCTTGTGTACTGGCCGTGTTTACATCACCCAGATCCTAACCGCCCCTTCATAGTTGAAGTCGATGTATCTGCTATTGGAGCAGGAGCAGTCTTGAACCAATACTCCACCAAGGGAACCCTAGTTCCATTTTACTTTTACTCTCATAAATTCTCCTCCACTGAACAAAACTGTACCATAGGAGACTGCAAACTCCTAGCAGTGAAACTTGCCCTCCAGGAATGGCGTCCCTGGCTTGAAAGGGCGCAACACAGATTCACAATATTCACCGACCATAAAAATCTGGAACACTTAAAGGAGGCCCAGATTCTTAACTCACCACAAGCAGGCTGGGCCCTATTCTTTGCACGCTTCAACTTCGAGCTCCGCTATCGCCCAGCGGCGAAAAATCTCCATGCAGACATGCTCTCCCGCTCCATCGAGCCAGAAGACACACCTGAGATTCCCAGGCACATTATTGACCTAGCCTGCATATTCATTGCTGCCACTACCACAGTACCTGCTGGGAAGATGGTGGTTCCCTGCTGTCTCCGCGAACATGTGCTTCGTTGGGCTCATGACTCTAAGCTGGTCGGTCAACCCGGCCGAGCCTGAACCCTTGAGATGCTCCAAAGGCATTATTGGTGGCCGGGTATGACAAAGGTCTCCCTAAAATATGTGGACTCCTGTCCTGTTTGCGCACAGCAAAAATCCCTGACTGGCCGCCCATGGAGGCTTCTTCAACCACTTCCTGCACCCACCGAGCCCTGGTGTAGTCTGTCCACAGATTTTATCATATATCTGCCTCCTTCAAAAGGAAATACTGTGATCTGGGTCATATTTGACCGTTACTCAAAAATGACCCACTTTGTCCTCTTACCTTGACTCCCATCAGCTCCAGAGTTAGCTTGACTCTTCCTAACCCACGTATTGTGTGTACATGAACTACCACTAGAAATCATCTCTAATCATGGTCCTCAATTTGCCGCTAAATATTGGAGGTCTCTCTGTAAAAAATTCAAAATCTCGTTAAACTTAATGTCAACATATCACCCGCAAGCAAATGACCTGGCTGAGAGGACTAATTGGTCTTTCAAAGCCTTTCTGCGATCATATGTCAATGACCAACAAGATGACTGGGCTGACCTCCTGCCATGGGCAGAACTATCCCATAACACCCATATCGCCGCTGCCACGGAAGTGTCTCCCTTCACTGTAGTCTTCGGTTGTCAACCTCATATACCCCTACTGGTTCGACTCAGTGTACCCTCGCCTGCAGCCCAATCCAGAGCACAAACCATATGTCAGCTCTGGAACAAAATGAAGGAACGGCTCTGCCAAGCAGCTGACAGGGCCAAGAGCATCACAGACTCCCATCGTGGGACCGCACCTCTGTTCCTGCCCGGGCAAAAGGTCAGGCTTAGTACTAAGCACATCCAACTATGGTTGCCTTCCCAATGGCTAGCCTCTAATTTCATCGGTCCATTCCCCGTCCTTCGATGCATAGGAGCAGTCACCTTCCAATTGAAATTCCCAGCCTCCATGGGGATTCACAACACGTTCCACATGTCATTACTCAAGACCTTGGTCCTGTCTTGGCCTTCCCGAAGGCCTCTTCCACCAACGCAACACTCAGCGGAACCTGAAAACACTTTACAAGTCAGAGAGGTCTTAGACATTTGATGCCGTCGGGGCCACTGGGAATACTCCTGTCATGGGAGGGCTCCAGCCCAGAAGAGAATTCATGGGAGCCCTCTCAGCACATTCTCGACAAAAATCTCCTTCAAGACTTCTATCAGCGACACCCAGAATAATCCAAACCGGTAAGGGGGAGGCCTAGAAGAGGGGTACTGTTGCACGTCCTGGCCGCGTGAGTGCCGCGACCGGTCCTGCTCACCTTGCGCTGCCTTCCACTAGTTCTGGTCTTGCCGCGGCTGCTAGCTCCCAGCATCCACATAGCTCACCGCAGTCCTCTTCGGCTTCCTCCATACCGTAGGCCTCACAATGGAGCTCCCTTCGGGGCTCCGCGTCTTTGACCGCCTCAGCCCTGCCCCTAGGCGTGTGCACGGCTGACATCACTCCCTTTAAAGGGACCAGTGTAGGAAACCCGGCTCGGCCGCTGCCCGGTGACGTCACATGAACTTCCTATAAATAGTGAGGCCCTGTCACCAGAACCTCGCCTGGGCAATCGGGTCGACACCATGGTGTTCTATTTTGCCTATTCTGTGTTCCAGTGTCTCCTTGTTCCAGTGTCTCCTTGTTCCAGAATTTCCTTGTTCCAGCGTCTCCTTATTCCAGCCTCTCCGTGTGTTCCAGTGTTCCTGCGCCCTGAGTTACTTCCTGTGTCCTTACTCAGGTAGTACCTTCTCAGACTGATCTCTGGTACTGACCCCTGCCTGCCTGACTACTCTCTTTGTCTGCTGCTTGGAACTGACCCTCGCTTTCCTTGACTACGCTCGGACTGACCCTGGTATTGACTCCTGCTTTGGCTGACCACTTCTGGACTGATACTCTGGCTTTGACCCTTGCGTTTCACTCGGACACTCTCTTCTGGCCTTCCATGACTACCAGACCATCCTGCTTGGATTCCATCTGTGGCCTTCATCTGACTAGACCCGCAGGCACTGCCTGTCTCGCCTGGAGTGCCTTCCTGAACTGTTACCTCCCTGAGGTCTCCGGAGCTTCCAGTTCGGGTCTTGTCTATCCTTTCTGCATCAGCTGTGCACCCTTGCTCATGGTGGGCACACCCCTCTGCTACCTCTCTGGGAGACCACCTGAGACCCACCTAAGTCCAGGCGGTCTGGGTACCCAAGGGCTCAACCAGCGGAAACCCTGGACTGTTATTGGTGAAGCTCCAGCTAGCCTCTGTCTCCTCGTGTGCTCCACCTCCTGGTGGCAGGCGCTCTCTGGGTCCAACCAGAGGGCCATACCAATCCTGCACCAGGCCAAGGGTCCACCTCCAGCCCAACAGTAGAGCAGTTATCCTGTTTGATTCTAGGCCCTATTTAACATATAACATTACCCCTTCACCATTTTGAGCCATCCTATCAATGTAATATAATTTGTAGCCTGGTATCACAGTGTCCCATTACTTATATTCCTTCTATCAGTTTTCTAAAATTCCAATTATATCTACCTCTTCATTCAGTGCTATACATTCTAATTTTCCCATTTTATTTTTTAGACTTCTAGCAGTTCTATACAGACTTTTCAAAGTATGTATTTTGTATTAACAACCTGCTTATCAGTTGACACAGGTAATTTGGAATCTTTCTGCTCTTTACTTAAATGGGGGCCAATGCAGTTAAAACATGCTGAAAGCATGTGCTGAGTGTTCAGTGCCCGCTTTCCTAATGCACCCACAGGCACCTCTCCTGGGGGCACCATGCTACATTATAAATAGGAGTCATGCTGTCAAGGAGGTGCTAGAGTCGATTGCACGGTCCCTAGCGCCTCTTTAACAGTGTGCTCCCAGGAGAGGCTGGCTGTCTGCGGCAATCCAATGGTTAAGAAAATGGACACTGAATTTATTGGCATTCGTTTTGCTAACCGGCGCTCAGTCACGGGTTCATAAAATGAATGCTGGTTAATTGAGCATCCATTTCCCGAACCTGACTGCTGGCAACTTTTTAAACTTTTTTTTAAAATTTTTCGTTCCTCCAACTTAAGTTGGCGTATATATAGAAAATCAGTATTTTCTGCTTTTCTGTATAGCTTTTGTGAGTACTCAGAAATTAACGCCCACTCTAGGCAGGGTTAATTTCTGAGCACAAAAATGTGCATATTGGATGCACATTTTTTTTTTTTTATTTTGGGTGTGCAACTAATAGTTTCAACATGCATTTGCATGTGATGAGCACTATTAGTTTCACCATGTGTTGGGTGCATGTTGTGAAAGCCCTAATCCCCTTATTGGATAAGGGGATTAGGTTTCGCCTTAACAACCTAACTGCAGGTCAACTGCTGGTTAAACAGTGTGCTCGCCCGAGTATACTGTATTGCATTGGTCCCTTAGCATTTATTGTAACCTCTCTATTGGAATGCCATAACTTCCTTGTTTTGTTAGTATCCTTCATTGATACATCATTCTGAATAATGTATTTCTGAGTGACTGTTGGCTTCCCCCACCATCTAATTTAAAAGCTGATACATTAGCTACCCTCAAAAGGTTAGTTCCAGCAGCCTAGTTCTACTCTGGTTAAGGTGGAGCACATCCAGCTGCAATAGGATTCCCCTTCCCCAGAGTGTTCCTCAGTTCCTAATAAATCTAAAACCCTTTTGCCTGCACCATTATCTCATCCTCAGATTGAGAATCTGGAGCTCAGCCTGCCTCTGGGGTCCTGCACATGGAACGGGGAGCATTTCTGAGAATGCAACCCTAGACATTCTGGTTTACAGATTCCTATCTAAGAGTCTAAATTTAGCCTCCAGAACCTTCCTTCTGCACTTTCCTATGTCATTTGTTTTAAATTATTTGATGTCTTCTAAAATCTAATAGGTAGATTTTAAAAGCGCTGCTTGCACCCATAAATGTATGTATCTCGCCATGCACAAAATTATGAACTCTTTTATAACCTATATGTTCACAAGTCTGGAGCTGTACACACATGCATGCACCACTTTGCTACTACTCCTTGTTAGGTGCGAAAGAGAGGGAGAGAGTGAGAGAGAGAGAGAGAGAGAGAGAGAATGAGAGAGAGAGGTGGTTAGAGGGGTGGTGTTACAGACACATTCAGAGATATCCATTGTAAAATTAACCTCATTAACTAATTTTTTGACATTATAAGTGATGAAAAGGAGTTGATTTGCACAATGCAACTATCAGAGACTGCAGTGTACAAATCAACTCTTTTTTAAATTTTCATCACTTTTAAGGTGAAACACCACTACTCTAACTCCCAACCCACCTCCAAAAATTCACTCCGATTAAAAATGCCCCCTTTGAATCAGGGTATCAAATTGAGCCCTATGAAGAGGTACTCTCTCTCTCTCTCTCTCCCCCATCCAATGCTTATTTATTTATTTATGTATTTATGTATTTATTTATTGTTTTTTTTATACCGTCACGCGGGTTCCACCATAACAGTTCACAACAATAAATAATAATACACAATAAATATTAGGGATGTGAATCGGGCTTTGGACGATTGAAAATATCAGATATTTTCAAAATCATCAGAAATCGGGGGCTCCCGATAAGAGAACCCCACGATTTTGTTCCTGGGGTTCTCATCGTTTTGGGGGAGGGCGGGAAAAACGGCACACCAAAACAATCCCTAAACCCACCCCGACCCTTTAAAACTGTTCCCTTAGCTTCCCCCACCCTCCCAAACCCCCCCAAAACTTTTTACAAGTACCTGGTGGTCCAGTGGGGGTTCCAGGAGCCATCTCCCGCTCTCGGGCCATCGGCTGCCACTAATCAAAATGGCACCGATGGCCCTTTGCCCTTACCATGTGACAGGGGTATCCGTGTCATTGGCCGGCCCCTGTCACATGGTAGGAGCACTCGATGGCCCATGCCATTTTTAAAGATGGTGCCGGCCGTCCATTACCCCTATCATGTGACAGGGCCTGGCCAATGGCACGGATACCCTGTCACATGGTAAGGGCAAAGGGCCATCGGCGTCATTTTTATTAGTGGCAGCCGACGGCCCCGAGAGCAGGAGATCGCTCCCGGGACTTCCACTGGACCACCAGGTACTTGTAAAATGTTTTTGGGGGGTTCGGGGGGTGGGGAAAGCTAAGGGAACAGTTTTAAAGGGTTGGGTGGGTTTTTTTGTTTATCGGCTCAGGCGCAGTCGATAAACAAAACCGCGATTGGGCCACACAAAAAAAAATAAACGATGTGAATCGGAACCAGAATCAGAACCGATTCCGGTTCTGATTCATATCTCTAATAAATATACGAAAATCAACTTCCTAGGACTAAAAAATAAAATAAATTACAATCATTCAGATAAAAACAACTCATAAAACAATTAAATAAACTTATTCTACGGCTGTCCCTCCCTCCTCCAACTTATAAATAAAAACACCCAACCATCTTCTATAAAACAAGACAAAAATTAGTTAAAACTGTAAAATCATAGCATAAAAACAGAATTTAAGATGGGTTAGGGTAGGCCTCCTTAAAAAGCCAAGTTTTTAAAGCCCTCTTAAATTGTTTAAAATTTGTCTCCATTCGAACCTCTGCGGGGAACATGTTCCATAGTTTAGGACCTGCCAGGGGCAGAGCCCTGTCCCTAACTTCATTCAGCCATGCTGATTGTACTGCTGGAATAGTAAGTAAATCTTTATTGGCAGAACATAAATTTCTCTGGGGGACATGTAATTTGATGGCAACATTAAGCCACTCCACCTGGTCACCATAAATTAATTTGTGCAGAATGCAAATTGATTTAAATTTAACTCTAAATGCAATAGGCAGCCAGTATAAGTTGATCAAAGTTGGAGTGATATTTATTTATTTATTTATTTATTTATTTGTAACTTTTGGCGATCATAGGCAGATTAGCTATGGGGCGGAAGTTTGCTGGGTCCGCTGGTGATAGGTTTGTTTTTTTTAATAGGGGTTTGATCATTGCAAGCTTTAGTTGGTCTGGGACTATCCCTTGGGCAAGGGAGCAGTTTATGACCTTGGTTATAGGCTTAGAAATAATATTTGGAATGGTGAAGAGCAGGTTAGGCAGTATAGGATCTGCTGGGTGTGAAGAGGGTTTAAGTTTCTTCAAGATGAGCCCTATTTCCAGTGAAGATGTAGGCTCAAAGGAGTCTAGTGTTATGTTACGTTGAGAATCGGTGGTGAATGTGATGGGGGGCTGGTTGGTGGACGCCATGATGGGCGCGATAAGGTTGGCAATTTTTTCTCTCGAAGTATTCGGCCAATTCCTTGGCTTTGTTGGATGCTTGGGCATATGGGGTGAGAGGTGTGGTAGGTTTAGTGAGGGCTGATACGTATGAGAAAAGAGCTTTGGAGTCAAAGATGAAGTGATGGATTTTTTTTTTTGAGAAAAAATCTTTTTTTGTTCTGTGGATAGCATTCCTGTAGGAGTTAAGGAGGGATTTGTAGGCAGCGAGGGTGGAAGTGGAGGGTTTTTTTCGCCATCTATGTTCTTTGTTTCTTAGGTTTTGCTTAAGTGACTTCAATTCTGGTGTGAACCAAGGTTTCCTATTGTCTTGTGCAGAGTATAGAGTTTTGGATATCGTGATATGATCGGATTTCTTTTTTCCAGTCAGAATGTGAGCTGCTTCATTCTGTAAAACTTGTAAAGGTCGAGTAGTGGACGCAGATAATCCTAAAAACAAAGAATTACAGTAGTCTAAACTACTAAATAGTAGGGACTGCAACACAGTATGGAAATCATCCTAATTAAGTAAAGGATTTAGGCGACATAATACTAGGAGCTTCGCGTACCCTTCCTTTACTTTCGTGGCAATAATTTTTTTAAGCTAAATTCAGGATCTAGAATAATACCAAGGTCTCTAATATACGCGGCTAATTGAAGAGTGGTATTGTCCTGCAACACTAACTGGTAGTTACTTCTTGGAGAGATTTTCCTTTCAAGGAAAACAATCTCAGTCTTTTCAACTTTCAGAACTAATCTCAACTGGGTGAATATCTGTTTTACGGCATTCAAATATAAGGACACAAATGTATTAGTTTTTTCCACTGACAAACCTGACAACAAGTGGCATACCGGCAACATATATATATATTGAATAATGAGGTGGAAAGAGAGGAACCCTGCAGAACACCAGACTTTAACTCATGAGTGGCGGAACATGTACTATTAATTTGAACTTGAAAAAAATGATTTGTTAAAAAAGATTCAAACCACTTAAACACTGTCTCAGTGATACCGATTTCTATTAGTCTCTGAAGTAGAATTTGATGATTTACGGTGTCAAAAGCCGCTGATAAGTCCAGGAGACCTAGGAGTTATGATTTCCCATGGTCCATCCCTCGTAAAACTGTATCTGAAAGTGATAAAAGTAGTGTCTCAGTACTAAAATGATGCCTAAAATCAAATTGTGAAGGGTATAAAATATCATTAATATCCACAAATAAGGACAATTGATTAAAAATTGATTTTTCAATTAGCTTTGCTAAAAATGAAAGATTTGACACCGGTCGATAATTGTTCAATGTCATGGGATCTAAATTTTTTTCCTTGAGGTTGGGTCTTACTACTGCACCTTTGAGGATATCAGGTAAGGTTTCTTCTCCTAGGGACTTATTTATGATGTTAGTAATAACTGGGACAATAGTTTCAGAGATTAGTTTCAGCTCTCTTGTTTTAATGGCATCAAATGGATGATTAGCTGGAGATCTCATCAAAATTAGCCCATTTTTTATGGTCTCTTACTTTCAAAGTGAAGTTCTGTTGAATAGACTTATCAAAACTCATTAGAATTTTCTCAGTTTTTCCTTTGAAAAAACTAGCAGTTTCGTCACATCGTGACTCCTCTAAATATGAGGTGGGCTGGGTTCTTCTGTTCCTAACAAGAGCAGTAGCAAAGTAGCACACATAGGGCCAGATTTTCAAAGGGGTACGTGCATAAGATACGCACGTACCCCCGGAAAACCTGGCAAAAACTCCCCCTGCGCGCGCCGAACCTATGTCGAGTAGGCTCGGCGGCGCGCAATCCCTGGGACGCGCGTAAGTCCCGAGGCTTTTCTGGGGGGGGTGTTCTGGGGGGAGTGTCGGGGCCGGCGCATCATCAGGGGCATTCCGGGGGCATGGTCGCAGCCTCCGGACCAGTCCCCGGACCAGACCTTGATGCGGCGGTGGCTGGCCCAACGCGTGCAAGTTTTGCCTGGTTCGAGCAGGCGTAACTTGTACAACAAAGGCAGGGTGGGGTTTAGATAGGGCCCAGGGGGTGGGTTAGGTAGGGGAAGGGAGGGGAAGGTGGGGGGAGGCCGAAGGAAAGTTCCCTCCCAGGCCGCTCCGATTTCGGAGCGGCCTGGGAGGGAACGGAGGCAAGCTGCGCGGCTCGGCGTGCGCAGGCTGCCTATTTTGGGCAGCCTTGCGTGCGCTGACCCCGTATTTTAATGGATACGTGTGGATATGCGCGTATCTATTGAAATCCCGCGTACTCTTGTTCGCGCCTGGTGCACGAACAAAAGTACGCGCGCATGCTGTTTTTTAAAATGTACCCTATAATGTTAAGCACACTGGCTAAGGAAAATTAGAGGCTACATGTATCAGTGCTGGCTCTACTTCTAGAACACCCATACCCTGCCCTTTTTCTGGCCACGCATTAATTGATGTATACATACCCTTCCCAGGTATTTAAAAATCACATAGCTCCTGCTCAGGCCACTTACTCGCATAAATGTCCTTTTTTGTGCGTGCAATGCTTTTAAAATCCCCTTTAAGTTTTTTAAATTTATAACCTTGTCACTTTTGTTACTTTGTGAATGTCTAGCACCAAGTCTAAAATTAGTCAATCACTAAAATCAATGTTAATTGTATGATATTCAAAATTGCTAATTGCATCCTTTTTTCAATATTTTCCTCCTAACAGGAGGGAGGGGAGGAGGTATATAACAGAAAAGGAACCTAAGGTAGGTGTAAATTAATCTAGTAACTAGTTCCCCAGGTACTAGTATATCCATCTCCTATAGTTTGAATACAAGCCAAATTAGTCTGAACTGGCTTGCCTATTTCTAGAAAATACTGATAATGTTGAAAAAATATTGTGTTGATAAAAATAAGTCAACACCATGCATTGAAGGAATAATTTACAGACATGCAAAAAATAAGTTTGATTGCAAGCAGTCTATCAAGTAAATCCCTCATCCAATTTTACACATCTAAGAAATTATTTGTGATAATTAAAAAAAAGACATCTGTCATCGGTGTTATTCAGAGTAGATTTAAAACTAATCTTTTCTTCTGAAACTCCCCCTCTTATCTAAACACAGCATTTCTAATGGCAAAAAATGAAATATCTTACACTGGCAACTATGTTTAATTTAATTTTATTACACTTAGTACCCAAAAACAATTACCTAAGCAAACAGTTGAGAAAGTAATACAGTTTCTAATAAATGTAATGGCATTTTTCATATAAATAATATTCAGAATTAGACTTTCAAGGTTTAATGGTTGATAAATCCTTAACATAAAGCACCAAAAGGAAAAATATTTCTACATTAAAAAATAAAAAAAATCACACAAAAGAGAAGCAAACATTTTTTATTTTATACCTTATTTTTACAAAAGTGTTTATATTTAAAACAATCATTACTCTGCATGTAGAATATATCCCCATCTTTTGATAAATAACATCAAGTAGGCTGCCTTCAGAAATAGATTGCCAACAGCCTATGGTCCAACTAATGGGGAAAACAGATACAAATTTCTAATCCACCAGCAGGGGTTACAAGAAAAAATCACCGAGATGCAAAGCAATTCAGTTCCTGGGCTCCACCTTAACCAGAGTGGAACCAGGCTGCTGGAGCTAACTTGTAAAAAGGAGATAGAGCAGTTTTTAAACTAGAATAAGGGGAAAAGCCGACAGTCACTGAGCAGTGCATGGTTCAGAGGAATGTATCTTTGAAGGATACTAATGAACCAGGAGAGTTAGGGCATCCCAACAGAGAGGTTCCAATAGAAGCAAACATAGCCCATGTACGTATAAGTAAAGAATCAGCTGAGCTAAATAATTCCATTCAACCATGGTGAATCACACGAATATGCACAGATATATGTACTTTAACATTCCATATAGTTTTCCCAACATAAATTAAGTTACAGTGGCACAAAATTACATATATCACTTGATATGATTCATGGGTGGTATGGGAAAGCAATAGATATACCTTCCCAGTCTGAGGATGTACAAAATATGTAAATATTAGAGATGAGCTTCATTTTTTTCTACCGGGTCGTTTTTTGAGTCGGACGCTTCGGGATAAAGTTCGTTTTTCCTCAGTTAGTTTTTTAGAAAAACGACCAAAAACTAAATAGGGAAAAATGAAACCGGCCCAAAAAATGATGCAGGAAAAGGAAGCTAACCCCCCCCCCACCCCAAGCATTAAAATTCACTTTAATACATTAAATACAACCCCCCCACACCATCCCGATCCCTCCCCAAGACTTACTAACATCCCTGGTGGTCCAGCGGGGTCCCGCAAGGGATTTCTCTCTCCGTGCTGTCTGACTTTCGGGCCTGCCTCTATCAAAATGGCGCCGAGAGCCTTTGCCCATACTATGTCACAGGGGCTACCGGTGCCATTGGTCAGCCCCTGTCACATGGCCATTGGCGCCATCTTGTGCTCCTACCATGTGACAGGGGCTGACCAATGGCACCAGTAGCCCCTGTGACATAGTATGGGCAAAGGCTATCAGTGCCATTTTGATTACTGGCAGCTGAAGGTCCGAGTGCAGGAGGTCACTCCCGGACCCCCGCTGGATTTTGGCAAGTCTTGTGGGGGTCAGGAGGCCCCCCAAGCTGGCCAAAAGTCCCTGGGGGTCCAGCGGGGGTCCGGGAGCGATCTTGCAATTGGCTGCCAGTAATCAAAATGGCACCAATAGCCTTTGCCCATACTATGTCACAGGGGCTACCGGTGCCATTGGTCAGCCCCTGTCACATGGTAGGAGTGACAGGGGCTGACCAATGGCACCAGTAGCCCCTGTGACATAGTAGGTCAGAGGCTATTGGCGCCATTTTGAGCGAGGCAGGCCAGATAGCAGGGAGGGACAAATCGTTGGCTGGACCCCGCTGGACCACCAGGGATGTTAGTAAGTCTTGGGGAGGGATCGGGATGGTGCGGGGTTGTATTATACTAAATTTAAATGCTTGGGGTGGATTTTTATTTAAAATAATAAAATGTGCCCCTCCCCCCGTACAAACCCGATAAACAAATTTTTCTCTTCGTTTGGGGAAAATCTGTTTCAGGGGAGGGGCCCCCGAACCACAACGAATTAGGCAATTTCGTTGAAATTGCCTAATTCATCATAAACAAATGCACATCTCTAGTAAATATAGTAAAAAGGGACACATTTTACAGTGGCCACAATCCCGATGACCACCAATGCCATCTGCTAACAAATACTCAGAAAAACAAAACCAAAGTAAAACATCCCACAAAATTATGAGATCTTTTAAATGAAATAAGAGGAACATGGTTAGAAAAATTCTCATGAGTCTTTAAAAGGTGCCAAAATTTCCTGATAATCAGTGCCAACCAAAAATAATTGCCTGTGTGTGGTAGGATACAAATTATCCTATCCTTTGAATTTGCTTGCTTTTTCCAAACTGTAAGTCTCTATTAATGTATAGAACATGTGTATAAGCTAGGTATCCACATTGTATAAACTGATCCTGCATTACTTGCTCCTTCAATTTGAACTCACTATTATTAGAGCAGACACACGAAGGCAAACAACTGACTGACAGGAAACATATTCTTTAAATATTTAGGATAGAAACTATTGTAATGCAAGGCTAATTTCTTGGGAATTGATGAGAGAGCACATTTCCCTAATATAAGAGAGTTACAGTGGCTACCAGTTCAGTTCAGAGTAAAGTTCAGAATGGCTGTGCTGGTACATAAACTACTAGCATGTGATTCATGTCCTTGGGTGAATGCCCTTCTTCAAATTTATAATCCAACTCATGAATTGCACTTCTCTCAAAGAGGTTTTTTAGAAGTACTGACAGTATAACAAGCCCAGTTAGTAGAAATGAAAGAACACACATTTTCTATAGCCACTCTAGTTTTCCCTATGCACTACACATGACCATCTATACAAAATTGTTAAGATGATATTGAAAACTCACCTGCTTGTTGCGAAGGCTGGCCACGGGTTTCATGGCCGGCTCTCCTCACCTCCTCGTCGCAGCCCTGGCGAACTTCTTCCATGGTGCGGCACAGCGGGGATGCCGTTGCTACCCATCTCCAGGCCCTTACACGTGGCCCATCTGCCGCCGAGCTCCGTTCCTGCCAGGGATTTCCCTAGTGCGCACATGCGCCTAACCCTGAGATTTAAAGGGGCCGCGACATGCTAGGGCTGCCGGGCCTGCCCTGATGATGGCAACCAGAGCTTGCCTTTGCAACTGGTTCCCTCCTTAATTGCTTGGTTCCTTGCTAATTGGTTTTCAAATTCTAGTATCATCTGACCACTGCCGGAACCTGACCTCTGCCTGTTCCATGACCACATCTGACCGCTGCTGGAACCTGACCTCTGCCTGTCCAACCTCACCTGACCACAGCCAGAACCTGACCTCTGCCTGTTCCACAACCATGTCTGACCTCCAGAACCTTACCCCTGCCTCGTTGACTACTCCTCGGACTGATCCTCGGATTCTGACCTCCGCTGCCATTGACTATGTCTCCTGTTTCTGGCTCTGTCCCTTGACTTGTCATCGCCTACACTGTTCTGGTCTTCCTTTTATATCAGACCTACAGCCTCGATTCCGACCGTGCTCCCTTGCTGTCCATGGGCACGCCTCTCTACAACCTCTCCAGGAGATCCTGCGAGGCCTACCTAAGTCCAAGCAGCTCGAGTCCCTAAGGGCTCCACTGGGGGGACCACAGGCTTCCTGTGGTAAAGCTCATCCTAGCCTCTGTCTCCTGTGCTTCAACCCCTGGTGGCAGGTGCTTCCTGGTCCCTACCAGGGAGCCATTCTCCACTGCTCCAGGACAAGGATCCACCTCCGAGCACAACAGGTTGCAAAGGCCATGGAATCGGTGGAAGGCCATTCTGGGACTGGCTTCTAAGGTCCAGGAACAGCAACGATGTCTTGAAGCTCTGTCCTCCTCCCTGGAACGTCTACATGCCCGACTGGACTCCTATCCCGAGTCAAGTGGTAGCGGATGTGAATTACTTTGCTACTCAACAGGATTTCCTGAACCGGTTAAACGTTCCGCTACCTACTTCAGCGACTCCTGCTCTGACTCCTGACCCTGGATGGGCACCCATTTCCTTACTAACACCACCTCATTACTCAGGTAATCCTAAACAATGTCGTGGGTTCCTAAACCAATGCCAGATGCATTTCATTCTGCAATCTGCCTTTTTCCAAACGACTTGGTCAAGACCACATTCATCTTGTCTCTTTTGGAGGGTAAGGCCCTGGCCTGGGCCTCCCCACTCTGGAAACATTCCGATCTACTTCTGGCCAGTCTCCCACAATTCATGTCCACTTTCAAACAAGTCTTTGATGTGCCTGGCAGGCTTCCCATGATGGGCTCCGGCTTGTTGCAATTGAAACAAGGGAATCACTCCCTGTCCGATTACGCCATAGAGTTTCACACATTGGCCACGGAATTCAACTGGCAAGTGAATAGCCTACACGCCATCTTTTTGGAAGGACTGGCACCCAGGTTAAAAGAACTCGCCTCATGGGAGATTCCTACATCCCTCGAACAGTTGATGGACCTCACAGGGAAATTGGATCGACGACTTCAGAGCGGGTACGAGAAAACTGACCTAATTTGAAAAACCGCTCAAGGGCCTCTTTTTCCACTGTCGAGAAACAGCTCCTACTCTCAGAGAGCACCGGAGAACCAATGTAAATCAGCTGTGCCCATTTATCGGAAGAAGAGAAATTCCGCCATCACCAGCTCGGCCTATGCCTCTATTGCAGAGACCAGGGTCACCATTACCTTCACTGTCCTGCAAAAAGAGAACCTTCTTCGTGTCAGGGGATCACAGGGTTAATACCCCTTGGTCTCACTATGACCTCACCGTTGCTCCTGTTGTTGACCACAGTGGCAATCCCCTTCACCAACTTTAATACACAGGCCCTAGTGGACTCTAGAGCAGGGGCCAACTTTATTCAACAGTCTGGTAGACAAGTACCAGATTCCTACTAAAATTTTAACATCACCACTGGCCCTCTCATCGGTCCATGGTGACTTCTTTCCCGGAGCAGTGACCCGGGTTACCCAACCTCTTACGTTAAGGGTTGGTCATGATCATGCAGAGCTCATCTCCTTCTACGTCCTTCCCACAGCAATTAACCCAGTTATTCTGGGCCTTCCATGGCTACAAAAACAACTACCTCAGTTTGACTGGGCCACAGCTGATCTCATCCAGTAGGGACCTCAATGTTCTGAGTCCTGCCTACACCTGTGTTATTGATCTGTTCCCCCAGAGGGGAGTAGCTAGCAATCTGTTATTGATCAGCTCCTCCCGAGGGGAGGAGTAGCAATCTGTTATGGATCTGTTCCCCAGAGCGGAGGAGTTAGCAGACTATTAGTAATCAGCTCCTTCAGAGGAGAGGAGTAAGCAACCTGATGTAGATCTGTTCCTCCAGAAAGGAGGAGTAGCAATCTGTTATGGAATCTGCTCCCCTGAGGAGAGTAGCCAGCAGTCCGTTGTATTCGTAGATTGAGTTAGTGATCTGTTGTGGGTTGGCTCCCCACAGAGTGGCAGTCTGTTATCATACCACTCTATTAGTGTAAGGAATGAACACTTTAAGGTAAATTGGTGAATCCTTGGGCCGATGGCAGATGACAGTGCCCCCAGGAGGATATCCTGAGAGGGATCACCGGCTAGACTGGAGTATGGAGACAAACACAGATAGTTCTTTATTAGACAGGAAGTAGAACCACCAGAGGTGGCAGTAGTGATGTGCCCGGCAGGGCTGAAGTCCCTCAGATACAGGAATTGCGATCTCTGGGTTGCTGAGCTGTAGAGAGAGACTATAGGTAGTGAGTAGACAGGGTATGCTGGATTCATAACCAGTAGTAGATGATATTTATTTATTTATTTATTTAAACATTTTTATATACCGGCATTAGTTGTGGACATCATGTCGGTTTACAATAAACAGGTTAAGCTTGGAAATTACATTTTAACAGGGATGTCAAACTGGGAGAGGGGGTAATGAAAGGTAGCTGAGAAAAGACAGGATAACAAAACATGGTTCCTCAAGATGAGGAGAGGGAGAATAACAAAACATAGTTCCTCAATATGAGGATACATTCACAATTGTAGATATCTGTAATGGCTTCTATGCAACAGAGAGTCTTCAGTATATTCAGGAACAGGAGCCGCAGGCAAGTACTGGTTCCTATATGCAGTCTGGAATAAGAATTCACAATATCTGTATATGAGATGGCTTCTGGAATAGAAGAGAGTCTTTGGAGGGTTTTAGGAACATAGACCCTCGTGGAGCGAGTACCGGTTCCTATCTGCAATATGAAATAGTAATGCAAATAGTAATGCACCAGATATAGGTATGCGATAGCTTCTGAGATAGAAGAGAGTTTTTGAAGGGTTTTAGGAACATGGGGCCTCGTGGAGCGAGTACCGGTTCCTATCTGCAATCTGCAATAATAACTCACGATCTCCGTACCTGCGATAATGTTTTAGACAGAAGAGAGCCTTCAGAGATTAGGAACATAGGCTCTCATGTAGAGAGTACTGGTTCCTATCTGTAATAGAACTCACAGTGTTCATGTCTGCGATCGCTTCCAGGCAGTAAGGAGTCTTCTGAGCATTCAGGGACGTAGGCCCTTGAGGAGCGAGTCCCGGATCCCATCTTAGCAATCTGAAATCAAGAAGAGAGGGCGGGGCCCCCGAAGAGCGGGTACCCCTTGGTAAGTTTGTGGAGGCAGAGGAGCAGCAGAGAGAGAATTCCCCATGCTAACTCGATTCGTAGTTGCAAGCAAAGACCTTTTAAGTTGGAAGCGGATGACGTCACTACGGGGGGATGCCTCCGAGGTTCGCGCCCTTGCCGGTTCAAACTCTGGAGCGTGCATGCGCCCTTACATCATCAGGAACATGGCGGATCTGCAGCGTCAGGCCAGCCCGGGGATTCTGGGAGAAGCGGCGAGGAGAAGCCGCGGCAGCATCTGTCCGTCAGACCCGAAGGGAGTCGCCACAAAGGTAGAGAGGGTGAGAACAGGCATGAACGCAACAACCTAATTGAATCCCCTCGCTCTCTGTTGCATTCGTGCCTACTTCTCGTCCTCACCCTTGGTCATGCCGAAGAAGGAACTGGGGGAGTTCAGGTTAATACAATATCTATCACACCCACCAGGAGAGTTAGTGAATGAGAACTTGCCAGAGGAAGTGTGTTTGATGCAATATGCCTCATTTGATACAGCAATTACACTATTGAGACAATGTGGAAAAAGGGTATTAATGGTGAAGGCAGACATTAAATCAGCATTCAGATTACTCCCAGTTCATCCCAATAGTTTTCCCATTTTAGGTTTTCAGTTTAGAGGCTTTTACTATTTCGACAAGTGTATGCCTATGGGGTGTTCCTTATCTTGTGCATATTTTGAAATGTTTAGCACGTTCTTGCATTGGATATTAGAGAAAAAGTCAAGGAACAGTAATATGGTGCACTACCTCGACGATTTTCTATTCATAGGCCCGTCTGACAGGAACACTTGTTTACAAACCCTGCTGACATTTCAGAGTATGGCGGAGGAGTTCCGGATCCCATTAGTGCGGGAAAAAACAGAAGGGCCGACTACAATGCTATCCTTTTTAGGGATCAAGCTCAATACACAGGCAATGACATCAAGATTGCCATTAGAGAAATTGCAAAAACTGCGGAGCACGCTCAGGCAAGCTTTATCAAGCAAAAAGATCTCTTTGGTCACCATGCAGTCATTAATTGGAAGCCTTAATTTTGCATGCCGAGTGATTCCCACAGGTAGACCATTCCTTAGGTGCCTAGCGTATGCGACAAGGGGAGTGAAGCGCCCATACCACCATATTAGAATGTTTGATCCTATGAAGAAGGACATATTGATGTGGCTAGAATTCCTTGACAAGTTTAATGGTGTTGCCATATGGCAGGACGATGTGGTGACAAACCGAAATTTGGACATACATACCGATGCCTCAGGCAGATGGGGATTCGGTGTGTACTGTCAGAGTGCATGGTGCGCAGCCCAGTGGCCAAGTGAGTGGAAGGCGAGCTGTTTAGTAAAGAACATAACCTTTCTGGAGTTATTACTGATGCTGGTAGCTTTGATAGTTTGGGGCCTGAAGTTGCACAACAAGAAAATAGTCTTTTGGTGCGATAATCAGGCCGTGGTGGTGGTTATTAACAAACAGGCAGCGCGATGCTCTCGAGTATCGGCATTGCTGAGGGAAGTAATACTTCAGAGCTTGTGAACGAACACGACCATCAGGGCTAAGCATGTACCTGGTGTTAGTAATAGAATAGCGGATTCCCTTTCCCATGCTAAGTGAGATCTCTTTCGCAAACAAGTACCAGAGGCAGAGGAAGAGGGAGTACCGATCTTGAACCATATATGACAGACTGGAACGCTACTGGGTGAGGGCTGCTGAGGGCATCAGTTACCCTGGTGACATGGAAAGCATATTGCAAGGGTTTTAGTAATGTACAGGAATTTTTACAGGGACAAGGATGGGTAACAGGACCAGTAGAGGGTAAACTCATGGTCAAGTTCATCTCCTGAGTGAAGGAGTCGGGGTTGTCCACAGGGGCAACAGTAAATCAATTAGCGGGTTTTGCATTCTTCATGAAAGCACAGGGGTGTGGGGATCTGCTCGATAACTTCATGGTCAAGAAGATGTTGGCAGGTTGGGCGAGGGGTTTGGAATGGGACGGGGATAAGAGGCGGCCAATAACTCATGACATACTGGTCCGTTTATGGCATGCTATTCCACAAATATGCACATCAGAATTTGAAACAGGATTATTTAGGGCTGCTTTTTGCATGGCATTTTTTGTGGCAATGCGGGTCAGCAAGCTGGTGGCTGCATCCAAAAAAGATAGGGGAATAAACGGTATACTATTTAATAATGTACAGGCACAGGGACAAAGCATTAGCATAATAGTGCACCGATTGAAAACGGATCAGCGGGCAAGGGGGTGGAAGTTAGACTGGTACAGGTAGTATCGTAAGTAACTTGCCCAGTAATAAATATAACTCATTTTCTGCAGGCAAGGCCAAAGGGGGTATGCACCTACTGGTGCATGCAGACGGGGTGCATCTCACGAAATTTCAGCTTGTGGCGGTTCTCCGGAGGGCCTTGACAGAAATTGGGCTTGATCAGACAGAATACGGAACACACTTATTCAGGATTGGGGCAGCCACCAGTGCAGCGCAAGCGGGCCTGCCCATGGATACCATACATAAGATCGGCCGATGGCAGTCCGCAGCAGCCAACCTGTATGTTAGGCCGGAATTGTGCAGAGCGGTTCCTAACTATTAACTCATTCCCTTCGCAGGTCTAAGGTCAGAGTGGAGGATAGTATGGGTGTTAGGACACTTCTTCGTACATTGGGCCACCAAGAGAGCGCAGGAGAGAATGTACTGCGCACATTTGGGCTTGGCCTGGTGGGGAGCAAAGCTGTTATGGATGGGAATGCGAGGAATCAGATGGGGGCAATTGCTACCAGAAGTGCGATGCAAGTTGAGCACTTTCGAGAGACCCCCACATTATAGTGATACATTTGGGAGGGAATGATCTGGGAGAGTACTTGTACAAACAATTGATTGACCTGATGAAGATGGATTTGGCAGCATTAATGGAGTTGACCCCCCAGACCACGCTGATATGGTCAGATGTCATCTCCCGCATCAAGTGGCAGGAAGTCAAGTTGTGGGGCAGGAGTAGGAAGAAGGTGAATAGGCAGGTAGGAATATGGGTACATTACAGTCTATTAATTCATGCCTCTGTAAAATTGAATAAAAGAAACTAGTGCGATATGCTTCTGAGTCGCTGCAGTATTTATGTCACGGTACACAAAGAACTCTTTTTGAAGTTCCGAGTTGTTATGTATGGATCAAGTTTTCCTCCTAAAAAGACCCTTATACTGTACAATTGTTTGACCCTGTTCATACGTTGGTATGTGAAGATACGATTGGATGCCGCTGGAGTGTGATGTAGTAAGCAGCTGTATCTGACTATATGGATTACAGAACAAGTTGAAGTTACTATGAGGACGTTTTTAGAGAACCTAAAATATTATATATAAGGCTGATGCGACCAACAAGGACGTTAGAGAGGACTTGGGAGAACAATGTGACCTCCATTACCGGCTGATGTGACCAATGAGGATGTTAGAAATGTCTTGGGAGAACAATGTGACCTCCGTTACCAGTGTGAAGGAAGCCAAAAACACGGTTGAGTTGATCATAATGAAAGGAAATAACCTAGAGGTATTTATTGGATTGTTGATGTGTTGTCTGCATGGATCTGCACTAATTAGGATGAAGATGTGCGTTTTCGTGTCAAATGAGAATATCCGGACATGACAGGGGACTGTAGCCCCGATGACATAAGTTCCAGTTGTGGGTAAAAGGCTCACCGTCTGCAGAATGCCATTTTAAGAAAAAACGCGGCTCAGAGAGGCTGACGTGGAATCAACGAAGAAATTATCAGCCATGATGACGAAAGGATGAAACTAGCATCATTCAATATGGAAAGACGTGATGGGAAATAGATACTGAAGGAAACCCCCTGAAGCAGGACTTCTTGTTCGAAACACGTGCGTGTCGGGAGACCAACTAAATTGTGATCAGATGAGTATCAGCGTTCCTCCTGTATCTTTGATAAATTGACTGAGCTTTACAAGTTTTAAATATATAAGAACAATCCTAAAAATATGATGTTTAAAATTAAAGCAAGGTGACCCCATACCGAATAGGAGTCTGTGATACCGTACAGAGCCTGAGAGTGAGGGGCCCACATATATACTTGGCAAATAATTCTGTTATTATTTAAGATTGACCGGTGGCACTATTGGTTTAAGTTTGTGGACAACAAATTAGGCATGACTGGGCTGATGAGTTATATGAAGGCTTATACAGGCCGGACAAGATACATCTATTCGGAGTGGGATATAACCTATTTAATAATGCCATACAGGAGGCATTGGAACAATGATTAAGTTGATATGATACAGACGTTCAGATACTTGAAAGGTTTTAATGATCAAAAGATAACGACAAACCTTTTCCGTTGGAAAAAAATCAGAAGAACCAGGGGTCATGATTTAAAACTATGTGGAGGAAGACTCAGAACCAATGTCAAGAAGTATTTCTTCATGGAGAGGATGGTGGATGCCTAGAATGCCCTTCTGGAGGAAGTGGTGAAGACCAGAACTGTGAAGGACTTCAAAGGGGTGTGGGATAAACACTGTGGATCCATAAAGTCTAGAGGATGTGAATGAAGAGTGGGTGGCTCGCGGGAATGACGACTACTACCTGGAGATAATACCCTTATTCAATAAACATACACACGGTTAATGCGGCTCCAACATTGCTCTAAGCTTCAACGGTAAGAGGAAATGTGGAAAAAAGGATTTGAATTCACAAAAAAGTGGGGAGTAGCTTCCTTTACGGTGGTTACTACCCCAAACCAAATAAGCCTGATACTTCAATTTCAATGCATATCCAGCATAGCTCTCTGCTTTAACGGCAGGGGAGAAAGTCTGATACTTCACTTTCAGTGCATGCCCAACATAGCTCTCTGTTTCAACGGCGGGGGAGGGGGGGATGAAGAAAAGGGGATCTATACAGACAACAACCAAGGACTGAATTACATAGTCTGGGAAAACAAACAAGCATGGGTATAGCTTGCTTATTGCGGCAGTTAATGCCCCTAACTAATTAAGCTACTTCACTTAGATGTAGTTCCAACACTGCTCTCTAGAAATAGAACCAAAAGGTTACTAAGGTGCAAGAGTAACAGATAAGTATGAGAAAAAAAAATGTGAAAGCTTGCTGGGCAGACTGGATGGGCCGTTTGGTCTTCTTCTGCCGTCATTTCTATGTTTCTATATTTCTATGTAAGTTGTGGGGGTAGGCCGCAGTAATAGTGGTGGGGTAAGGCTTGGGACAAGTAAGATACTATCCCAGGCTGGTGGCTGGGTTACCTGAGTTGGTAGGCAAACAGGGACCTGGAGGACATGGTGTGGACAAACTGGAGATCCTAGGGAATGGAGTAGTATGTCAAGTGGGCGTGGGCTGCCCGGAGGTGATGGCCCCCTTGCTTGCAGCCATGGTGGGGGGTCGGAAGAGGTTGGGCGGTCTGGCTTAACACGGCGGATACCGGCGCGATACACACCAGCGACTCGGGTACCAGTATTGTTATTTATTTATGTTAACACTGAATAAAAGCTGTGGCCTGTTTTTCCTGAAAACTAAGTGGTGACACTGTTTTATTTGTGGTGGGGTCATTGTGATAATAGGTGAGGAGGCGGGAAAGGGGAGGACATGAAGGTGCAACCTACCAAAGTTAATGTGTATATGAAACTTCAAATACAAGCATACTTTTGGAGTTTATAAAATAGCATGTACATGAATACAAGCTACTTAAATGCATATATGTTAATTATATGCACATAATTTCTTTGAAAATTTTCTCTGCATTTTGCTATTGTAGCGAACCTGTTCCAGTGGGTCATAGATATCAAGGTACCATAAAATCACAGACCACTAGGGAGCTAGCAGGTGCACTTCTGTCATATGCTGTGATGTGACTGTAAAAACTGCTGGATGTATTGGAAGTGAAATGTTAGTGGCTTGCTACATATAGTACAAGTACAAGTTGCTACCCTGGGAAATAACCCAATAAAAAGTAAGTGACCTACAAGTTTCTACTATAATGCAAAGTAACTTTAACTTTGGATTTTAGAATTATTACTGTACATCAGTGCTGATACAAGAAGTGAAGCAGAAGACTATCACATAGGGAATTAGGTTACAGGAAAGAACCATATTCAACTGTAGTATTTCTTTTTTTTTTTAAATTTATGTTTTAATGAAATTTTAAACATTACAATCAAGAGAACACATCTTGTTAGAAAACATGTACAATTCACATCGTATATGAAATATTTCAGTACATAAAATATTTCTTTTGTAACATTAATCAAAGTCCACAATCCGAGATCTGGGATACTACCTCAGGAATTGTTTTAAATTATTAAACTTTTAAAGAAATAATGGAACTGAAGCACAGTGAACTTTATCATTAATGAGCGCTTATATCTTTGACAGTTTCCCCTAATCTTTGGGGGATGAACTTTCAGGCGTTACCCTCTTACCCACAAGAAAAGTTGTAAGCTGGTTCGGGTGAAAGAAAACATAGGATAAACTTTGGTATTTTACTAGACATTTGCAAGGATATTTCAAAAGAAACATTGCACCAATCTCTAACACTCTAGGTCTTAAAATGAGGAACTGCTTCCTCCTTTTTTGAGTGCTCTTGGCCAAATCTGGAAATATGTTAACCTTATATCCCATAAACAGTACCGTTCTATGTCTAAAAAACATTCTCAAGGTCAATTCCTTATCTGCTTCCATTAGGTAGGAAACCACCATAGTAGCAGGCAAAGTTTGATCATTTTGAGATGTCTCTAAGAATTGGGTTAAATTAAGTTGTTCCGGGACATCTTTTACCATTCTGTTTTCTCCTTCCTTACCAATACTACTACTTGGGATGTAATATATCCTAGTAGTTATTGGTAAAGCTTGTTCTGGAAATTTCAAAACTTCTAACATGTATTTTTTCCACAATTCTTTTGATGAAATTAATTGACTCTTTGGGAAGTTGATGAAACACAAATTTTTCCCCCTCAGGGTATTTTCAATATTTTCCAATTTGTTTGTCAGAATAATATTATCTTTAATTAATGCACTCTGTTGTGCTTTACTACTATCTATTTCAAGCTTTAATTTAGCAGTATTTGTTTTTCCAATTTGTGTTTCTTTTTCAACTTCTAAAAGTCGTGTGTCTATTTTCTCTATATTACTATATACTGGGGACATCTGAGTATAAATATTTTCATTTAGAGACTGGATAGCCTCCCATATTGATTCAAGAGATATGGATACAGGCTTTTTCAGTTCAATTCTCTTTATTTGTGGAAGGATAATCTTCGCCTCCAAGTTCTCCCTTTCATTAGGCTTGCTGTCATAGACCACAGGTTCCGATGGCATTTTAGAGGGGCTATTCAATTCCAAGGATGGTATAAAACCTTGTTCCGGTATTTCCAGGCCTTCAATGGCCTTTCCCGGTTCAGGTACTTGAATTTGAAGCCTCAACTCTGCTGGATTTCCTGGGGGACTACGCTCTATCGGGGATAGAGTGGTACAAAGTTCAGGAGAGAGGCCAGGTAAAACTTCCTCCTTACCTTCTCTCAGCGAACATTCACCCGATAGCAGTGCTCCCCGGTATACATGTGCATCCATTGGACCCAGATTAGTGGAAACAGAATCTGCAGAGGCCACTTTTTCTTTAGCCCTGAGCTTTCTAGCTGAATGCGGCATTTATTATGCTGGGTTCACGGTACTCACGTTTACCGACGTTCCAAAACTCACTCTCAGATCTCTCAGTTGCTATTTGGGCTGTAGAAGTCTATCAATCCTTCCCAAATCCTTCACAAAGCCGCACTAAGCCGCGCGCCCCTTGGGACAGCGCGGCTTAGGACCAGCGCCGACGTCGACAAGCGCCGTACACAGCCGATTTTATGGGCTGCGGGTCCCACCCCGATGACGTCACTCAGTGGGCGGGGTTTCCGGCGGCGTCGATGGGGCCAGGCTGCCTCACCCAAAGTTCCAGGCCAGGCTCCCTTCACCCCAGCAAGCAGATTGAGACAAAATCGAGGTTGGTAGAGCTTCTGTAACGCCAGGAACCTCTCCTGCACAGCCGATTTTATGGGCTGCGGGTCCCACCCCGATGACGTCACTCAGTGGGCGGAGTTTCCGGCGGCATCGATGGGGCCAGGCTGCCTCACCCAAAGTTCCAGGCCAGGCTCCCTTCACCCCAGCAAGCAGATTGAGACAAAATCGAGGTTGGTAGAGCTTCTGCAACGCCTCAACTGTAGTATTTCAGCTGTTTGGTGGGGGCATCACTAGCCCTTCAGAAATGAGTGAAAAATAAGTTTGATATGTTTAAGGTAATTTAATAAAGTACTGACAAAAACAGACAAACGGAAAGTCAAAGAACAGCAGAGTAGATAATAGCAGTAGATTATAATACACAATACTTATGCATGCAAGAGTTCCAATCACATACATTTTGAGAGGAAAAAAAACCCAAACTATAGAATCACAGACTGATATTGCCAAGCAGCATGGTTTTTATAAGCCTGCATCTGTTGTAAATACACCAGACGGATGCCTCCCAAAATAGACTGCTTCAGAGAAAGAGTGAGAGTTAGATGATTGCTTTTTAACAACAATATCAAGATACATTTTCAAGTAGACTGGCGTACCAAGTGGGTGTCTTAAAGATGCCAACAGGCATCTGAAAGCCCCACAGCTCTTGAAAGCTTGCCAGTTTTTTGCTGATTAATTGACAAACTGTGGGAGTCCAGCATGATACTAAAGAGAGTTAGACAAAGGGTGAGACTTATTTCTTAATAAATTTCAATAAGAAACAGCAGATGGAGCTGCCAATATTCAGAGATGCTTAGGTAAATGCAGAATCCAAAATTTGACATGGGCATTCCTTATACTACTGTTCTGTGCATATATGAAGTACTTATAAATATACTCTTCTATTTACTTCATACTTTGATTTTAACATAGGGATCAATTCACCAAGAGCAGTTTTGTATTCCAGGAGGCAAATGGCATCAAAATAACAGGTTTCATGAATGTCTACTGTTGCATAAGAAGACATTTATCCTTTAGGGTTGCCAACTGGCTCCAGATTTTCAGGACCGGTTGATCCAATTTTGGTTTGACCCCATTACATGTGGGGATTTGAGACCTTGCTTTTCTAATAAACTGCAATAGGGAAATCAGAACTACAATTCTCTGCATGCAACGGGATAAAATCAGGACTGGATCAACTTGTCCTGAAAATTTGGAGTCAGTTGGTAACCCTATTATCCTCTATTTTGGCTGCTTTCAAACTCTGAAAAAAAATATTTGTAAGGGCCTGGAAAAAAAAAAAAAAGCATTCATGAGGCAGAGCCCAGTTATATTCTTCATTATCCAGTTTCACTCTTTCTCCTGCTCTCACCCACAAATGGTGATTAACCCCGATCCCTGGCTTTTATTTACTTCCCTGAGGTCACTGCCCAGAATAGATTTGCTCCAGTGCAGAACAGGAGAAAATCCATGCCCACTTGCCTGTATACCTCCTATTTCTTAAGCAAGAAAAAATACTTTAAAATAATGTTCTTTTTTTCTTCTCATGAAAAAATAAGGGCGCTAGTCTGTGCTGCTCTGTTCCTGTTTACCAGAATAGTTTGGAATGGAATCCAAAAGGAAGACTCAGGAAAATTAGTAAAAAAAAAAATAAAATAAAAATAATTCTTATCTGGAAACGTTTCATTCCTCTTTTAAACAGACAGTACCACAATTGCTGCAGCACAACATAGCAGCTGTCAAATGAAAAGCAGCATTAAGAAAGCATCTCAAGACATATACCCACTCATGACTTCTCCCCATTCATCCATCTATCTCACACTCTTGCAAGTATATATATATATATATATATATATATATATATATATATATATATAAAGACCTACTCTGTATACATGCACTTGCTCACTTGCACTCACATTTAACATTCAGATATACACACATACAAGGAAAAACCATAAAGGATGCCAAAAATCAAACAAAAAGCAGTTTATTTTGGGTGGCATCTGTCTGACGTATTTATAACAGATGCAAGCTTGTATTAAATTAGACAAGGATGCCCTGCTCTGGATAGAGAGGCTCTAGTCACAATTATCCATGCATGCATTACAAGCCAGAATGACTACTGTAACACCTTGCATTTTACTTTCCCTAAAGAAACTCTAGGCCAGTTGTAGCACCACCAAAGAAAGGCAGCTAAATTATTACTAAGTGATAGATTTCAGGATCATGTTTGTTGTATTCAGCAGCAGTCTGGGGGGACAGGCTCGTGGACCGCTGCCCTTACCTCCAACCCACTGTATCTCCTGCAGATGCAATGGAAGGCCCCCGGATAGTTGCATGGCAGGCCACCATGTTCTACCTCTCCCTGCTGCTCCCACTGACCCTGACGCAGGTCCTATTCTGGATGCATGGCAGGCCGCCACACTCTGCCTGCCTCCAAAACTGCCGTCTCTTTGGGCACCCCTAAAGGTGCTCATGCACCTGACCATGCTCTTCTTAAAGGGCCTGCAGTGGGAAATGACCAGCAGCACCTGGTGATGACATCACTACCTTGGGCATATAAAAAGCCCACTTCTGCACTTGCTTCTTGCCACAGAAATAGGTTGATTACCTTTGGTAGAGCAAGTTACCTCAGCGTATACCTCAGATGCTTTGCTCCTCAGATGCTTTGCTCCTATGGGTAGTGCCTGGTCTTTGTTCCTGAGTTAAGAACATAAGAACATAAGAAATTGCCATGCTGGGTCAGACCAAGGGTCCATCAAGCCCAGCATCCTGTTTCCAACAGAGGCCAAACCAAGCCACAAGAACCTGGCAATTACCCAAACACCAAGAAGATCCCATGCCACTGATGCAATTAATAGCAGTGGCTATTCCCTAAGACAACTTGTTTAATAGCAGTTAATGGACTTTTAATTAAGTTCTTGATCTTAATCTTGTGGTCAGTCTTCAGTTCTTTGTCTTCGTCCTGTGGTCAAGTCTTTACCTCTTCAGTGTCTCTTCTGCCCGCCTGTGATATCCTCACTTCCCTGCCTGACTATCCATCCCATATTCCCTCAGACGGATCTCTGGTTCTGACATTGGCTTGAACTGACCACAATTGAACTCTACCTGCCACTGACCACTACCTTACTCTTGATCTTTCCAGAATGCCGCCTACCCTGACCGCTGCTTGCCTTTGTTTACATCTGCACTCAGCCAGCCCTGGAACCTGGCCTGGAACCTGGCCTGTGACTACTGCCTCTAAGGATCTCCACCTCTGCAAAAGAGGCCAGCACCCAAGTTCTGCCAGCCCTGGCACCCAAGGGCTCAACCTAAGGGGAATGAGGGCTAGTTTAGGTGAAGCTACAGTTGGGCCACTGCCACAGCCAGCTCTGCCAGCCGACGCTGAGGACCTGCAGGACTCCTCCCTGAATGTTGCGCCAACTCCACCTCGGTCTAAGGGTCCACGCCCGCAACAATATTATGCTCATTTTGGAAAAATGCACTGGCTTCCTGTGTATAGAAGACAGCATAAGTCCTTACCTATATAATCTTTAAGAGGAAAATGTTCAAGATGTTTACATGTGAAAAACTGGAAGTTGTACACATAAGTGCCATATATAATGCATGTAAATAGTAATTTGCAAGAGCCCAAAGTGTGAACATATTAGCAATATCATACTTAAATGTGAAAGGAAAAGAAAGGGAGCAGTTTATGGGGTTCTGGTGTAGGGTTTGAAAGTTTGCGCATGAGTTAGTATTTTGTAAGTGGCATTCGTTACCAGCTTTGTCTGTATGCTTTCACACCTGCCAAATAAGGTGCAGAAGTGAAATTGTACTTGTTTTTTGGCTTCAGATTTTTTTTTTTTTGGGGGGGGGAGTCTGGCTTAAATGGTAAGAGTAAAGGTAAAGGGCTGGAGGTCTAGCTGAACTGGTTGAAGTGTCGGTAACCTGGTGGTTGCAACTACATACACAGGTAAGTATCTTCATAAATGGAGTATGTGCTTTTTAAAATAAAATTCATCCTACTGCATTTAACTCCGGGTCATTATGCATGCACATGCTACAGTTGTTATGTGCTCAAAATATATACACGTAGTTTTATAAAATGGTTAGAGAAAATATGTGTTCCTGCATTACAAATATAAGTGTGCAATGAAACATATGCATGAGCTAATGGGATGGAAATACTGTATATAGTATTTTATGAACTGTGAAGCTTCTATCACATACTTTAAAAAATAATACAGTAACTTTAGATGCAGTGATGCGTGTATATCCTCAGTTACATAGACTATTGAAAATTACTCGCCCAAGCATTACATGAAAGGGATCCTGAGTACTTGCCCACATTACTGACCTGCTAGAATACTTCAGTCAATCTTAGCTCTTCCAAGAGAGTGCTTTTGGCTAGCCCAGCTATAAAGCAGGACAAGTTGACAGAGATAAGGAAGAAAACATTAGAAGGAAGATTTTCAACGGCTTACTTGCATTAAAAAAAAAGGCCATATACACATGTATGTGGCCCAATTATGTGTAATGCTTAGTTTTAAATGGTCCACAAATGCGCAAAAAATAAAAGGTGTTTATGAAGTAATGAAGTATTTTAAAAGAGACGTATTGTGACCATCATTCAAATTACGAGTGTTCATTTACTACTACTCATTTAGGCACACAGATGTAAACGTTTGCTTTCTGATTTTTGACTTGGTGCTTGATGGGTCGGCTTTTCTGGGTGAGTGGACACAGGAGCAGGCTAGGGGATGGGAAGGAGTGTACCAAGGACAGACAAGGGCCAAACTGGGACATACCTGGGTCATACAAGGTGCCACCGAGACACACAGGGTCATATGGGGTAGGGATGGAAGTGAGGGTAACTGGGATAGCAGGGTCAAAAAGGGGGGTGGAAGTGAGTATACTTGGGATAAATGGGACCATATTGATTTGTAATTGGGACATACTGGTTTATATTATAGATAACTGGAACAGATTGGATAACTGGAACATACAGGGCTATACCAGGGGGTGGGGGAGATTCATGTTACTGAGTCATGCTGGGACATACTGAGGGGTGGGAATAAGTGGTGGAGATAACTTTTTAAATATGTTACAATGAGTGAGTAGAGAACAAGAGAGCACAGGATGATGAGAAGGAGAATATACAGGACTAGGGCATAGTTTTTGGATCTCTCAGAGGAGTAAGTCCTGCACAGGTTCAGATTCAACAAGGAAACCATCGTACTTATGCCAGCAGTTAGAGAAGGACCTGCAACCCACCATTCTCAGAGGGCAGCATCAAGGTCATTAGTGCCCTGGCATTTTGGCCATCAGCACCTTCCAGACACCTCTAGGGGTCAAGGCTAAAAACAGCCAGTTTGCAAATTCCATGTGTATCAAGCAGTTCCTAGCAGCATTGCACCAGAAAACACACTATTATAAAACCTTCCCTTGGAGCAGACATCAATAGCAACTAATCAAATAGCATGCTTCCTCTCTGTTTTGGGAGCTATCAATTGAGCTCACATCCCTTTAAGAGCACCAGGGAAAGGCGAGTCTGCAAGGGCTTCCACTCCTAAAATATACAGATGGTCTGCAAAGCTCAAGGCATCGTCATCCAGGATGCTGTGCCCAGGATGTAATGCTTACATCCTCTCATAGTTGGGATTTCATGACTGCTTCCAGAAAGGCCACCTCACCAAGGACTGGCTTCTAGGTAGGAATGCACTTACCACTTCCACCACACCCCAGTTAATATCTTCATATTTTCTCCCTCATTTCTAGGTGGACTGACAGATATGTCCCATTCTCTAAACTTGCCCTGTGAAATAACCTGATGCCCAACCCAAAAGCATATCTATTTTTTTCTATGTTCTATGTTCTATGTTACATGACATAACCAGAGTATATGACATTTAAAGACAACAAAATTAGGAAAAAAATATGCAGGAATTCATATCAAGTCCACACTAAGGAGGAGAACAAAGAAATACTGCGAAACATTGCAATCCCATTTTCTCTACTCACTGTTTAGATCCCCCCTTACTCCCAGCCCCTCCCTTCTTTGCCCCTTTTGTCCCCCTTTTATTGAATGTTTATAGTTTCTCTGTAAAACAAAGTCCCTATTATTGCTTGTTCTCTGTAAAGCTAGTTTACCTATTAATGATTGTTCATTGTTCTCTGTAAAGCTCGTTAGCTGCATTTTGTTTACTGTGAACCGATGAGATGTTCCCAACGTTCGTCGGTATATAAAAGATTATAAATAAATAAATAAATAATATCTGCTCCAATGCCATTCTGAGAACCCACCCAGTCTGAATAATAGGAGTTCAAGCAGATTTATTTACTAAGAAATTCTCCAATTGTGTCAGGTCAAAAAACGTATCTATTCTGCTGAAAATTAACTATAAATTTACATGGATATTTTAGAAAGAAAGAAGCTCTCAAAGAAATAACATGCGGTCTCCTGTGAAACATCCCGGAAAACTTGTACCTGCTGACCACAGAACAATTTTCCTCTAGATTTAAAATATTGCTGAAGAAAACTATTTCTATCTGATTCTAGGGCAAAGGGACAATCATTGTAGCCCTAATAGGTATATTATCATTAAAAGGCTGGAGATATTCAGAAAAATCAGGCGTGTCACAGGGCAAAAGGATTAAATGGCCCAGGACCTCGATGAGCTGCCTACCACACTGCCTGATGGTAATGTCCCAGTAGAGTACAGTAGCACTGCGGAGCCAGGCCAATCATCCCAAGGTCTGCATTCATCTGGCAACCCTCTCACCGGACCTCCACACCTCAGCTGGAATCAGGTTGCTCAACTCCTCTGCCCAACTGGTTTTGTCCTCGTCTCGGAGGCTTTAAAAATGGAGCCATCTGCCTGGAGGATGGCACTGAAATGGTGTTATCTTCCTCCAAGCAGAGAGTACCATTTTAAAAGCAACAGAGACATGGGAGGCAGCAACTGGGCATTGTTCCAACTCTTTCTGGAAGATCCATAAAGGGGTAAATGGTGGTCAGGTTGGAGCTCACCAATCTTGCTTTCCTTTTATTCACCTCCCAAGATTTTTTTTTTTTTTTTTGGGGGGGGGGGGGGTGAATAAAAAGAATGCAAGCCCTGGGCCCTGAACTTTCTCTGGGCCAGCTCCAGGCTGTTAACAGTACTGGACTAGTTTGGGGCAGGCTTCAACAACAGGTATACCTCGACAACGGGCAGGTCCCATTGCCAGACTAACCACAGCACCAGACCAGCTCAGTGAAGGCCCCTGGCCAGATTTTTATCCCAAGAAGGCCCTGACATGGCTCTCAGAGACCCATTATTTTTTTATGGGGTTGTTTTTTTTTGTTTGTTTTGTTTCTATTTTTTTGTTTGTTTAATATTTTTTTTTGGGTTTGGCAAATGAAGTGAACTTGGAAAAATTTACCAAACTGAAATAATGAATCACCCTCCTCCCCCACAAAACAAAACTATTAACCAAAATGAATAATGTGGATGCTGCAAATCCCTAATGTACAGGTAAAGGAGAACCCAACCAATTTTGTCTTTCAGTATGCTTTGGCCTGCTTCAAAAGTCTATTTACAATAAATCTCATCTTAGTAATTTTTTATTTTTTTTTTTTTTTTATTTTCTTCAACCCAGCAAACCTGGGATAGGAGCTGTGACTGTGAATGTCACTGAGGCTGTGAATGTCACTCTCTTTAGTGCAATCTGATTTGCAAATGAACCTACTGAGCCATTATAAGGTTTCCAGTTGCAATTTTAAGCACAACAAAATGATCATTAAATGGCAAGAGACAGATTTATTCAGTGGCAATGTAATTTGAGACCTGATACAGATAATTTCTGTGTTCACTTGACTGCTAATTGGAAAACACAAATTATAAAAAGGTTTCAGTAATAAACAATACATTTAGAAATACATACAACAATTATATAAATTTTGAAAGAAAAAAATTCTTTCATAATTAAAAAAATTATATTTAGCATGCATACTAATAACACATGGTTTGAAATAAAATAAATGCTATTAGCATTGTATAACTTACAAAACATAAATGTAATAAAAATGTAATATTTCATGACTCTAGCCTTGCTAAGAAAACTTTCTGTAAGTTTGAAAAGCACAAAAATGTAAGACATTATTTAAAAAGGATATTTTTATTTTACCTGGAAAAACTTCCTTTACAGAATAAGCCATTAAGGAGTTCATTAGTTAAATATTTGTGCCAGTTTTGCTTTGATGTGTTACGCACCCTGTCTGCGCCTGGCCTGCGCACGGTCCTGCTCACCTCGCTAGCTTCTCTGCAGGTCTCGGGTCGGCCTCCCAGGTGGAAGCCGCGAGCTCCTCCAGGCCTCGGCATCCCGCAGTGGAAGTCGCCGGGCCATCCACTGTGCACCAGGCCTCATGCCAGAGTTCGGCATCTCCAGCAGCATTGGCCACGCCCCTATGCGCGTGCGTGGACCGCCTGGCTTCTTGTAGGGCCGGGGCGGGTCCTAGCTCCCCGGCATGCCCTGATTGAATGTTCAATATAAGGAAGTCCCTGCCTGCACTTCCTTGCCTTGGCAATCGGGTCAGTACTGCTTGTGTACAAGTTTGGCTCCGCATTCACAGTCTTGTTCCAGTCTTGTTCCAGTCTTGCTCCAGTCTTGCTCCAGTGTCCTACTTTTCCAGTGTCCTACTGTTCCAGGCTTGTCCAGCATCCTTCAGTTCCAGTGTCCTTCTGTTCCAGCGTCTGTGTGTCCTGTCTCCCCAGGTAGTACCCTCGGACTGTCTCTCTGGTACTGACCTCGGCCTGCTCCTTGACTATTTTGTCTGCTGCCTGATCCTGACCTCTGCCTGCCTTGTGACCTTGTCTGACCTCCGGAACCTGACCCCTGCCTCATTGACTACTCTTCGGACTGATCCTCGGATTCTGATCTTGGCTGCATTGACCACGTCTCCTGATTCTGGCTCTGTCCCTTGCCTTGTCATCACCAACACTGTTCTGGTCTTCCTTGCTCCACCAGACCTACAGCCTCGAGTCCGACCATGCTCCCTTGCTGTCTGTGGGAACGCGTCTCTACTACCTCTCCAGGAGACCCTGTGAAGCCCACCTAAGTCCAAGTGGCCCAGGTCCCTACGGGCTCCACCTGGGGGGACCACGGGCTTCCAGTGGTGAAGCTCATCCTAGCCTCTGTCTCCTCCTGTGCTCCGCCCCCTGGGGACAGGTGCTTCCTGGTCCCTACCAGGGAGTCGTTCTCCACTGCTCCAGGACAAGGGTCCACTTCTTCCAAGCGCAACAACTTGTGTCTGATTTATCAACAAACACTCTCACTATTTACATGGAAAACACTGATCACAAAACTGGGACACACCTTTAGTAAATCAGCTTTTTAGTGTTAGTACCAATTCAATAGGAGATTATATTAGATTTTCCCGATATTCCTGAAAAGCTGATTTTCTTGTGGATTTTGCTTTGTTACTATATTTTTAGAAAGAGACCAAACTAAACAGCCAGAAAGAAGTATATAGTTCTTCTCCATTCTCTCTCTCTCTCACTCTCTCTCTCTCTCTCTGTTTTCTGTTCTCTTTATAATTTTAGAGAGTTCAAAATGGCATGTAGAAATTTACTAATAAAAATATATCATATTCATTCCATGATTAATGAAAGTAGAGCTTAGTTATTATATTAAGTTTATTTGTTTTCTTTCTTCTAATTTATGATTTAAATTGAGAACATGCATTGTGATTCACAGTGAGGACATTACTTCTGGTAAGGTGTTTGAGTAAAGCCCCACAGGTAAAGACAACTGTACTACTCAAGGGGATAGGAATTTAATAAATCTGGGGTATTATTTTTTTTTCTCTTATAGAGAGAGAGAAAGAGAGAGAGTGTGTGAAAAAGAAAGAGGTGATTGAAAGATTTAGAATTCCTTCTGCCTGATTCCCCTTCAAACACAACACACAATGATGACTTACATAAAGATGCTGGTATTGAAATCTCCTGCCCCCCCCCCCCCCACACACACACACACACGCACACACAATTTACTTCTTTTTCCATTCAAAAATTAAGATTTAGGAATTACTTTATGTCTACGCAATACAACATTCCAATAGAAAGTACAGAAGAACTGAGGAAGAGGAGCTACTCAGGACCAACATTGCCAGTAGAGTATAAGGGCACTGAGAGGAGAGGATCACCTTGTTGGTGGCTATAAGGAATCAGTAAGTTTTTACTTGGGAAATTTTATTTTTTAAAAGTATTGGGAAGAAGTTAACTATTTGGGAATATTATTTAGTGTGTTTGTGTGTGTTTGTGCTTTTGTGCTTTTAATAGTCAGTAAGGCAGGGAATAAACTGGTTAGACTGTATTTTTAAATAGTCAGTCAGTAAGGCAGCTAACACACATTAGTTAGTGTGTTTATTTTTAAGGCAGCTAAGAAGCAGAAGATAGAGTGTTTGTATATTTTAAAAAAGTAGCCAGAAGCTAGAAATAAGCTAGGAGCAGTGTATACCAAAGTATCTCTCAGAGAACGAGTCCGATCTCTGGAGGCTAGAGTGGCAGACCTGGAGGAGCTGAGGCAGACAGAGAGTTATATAGATAAGACCTTCAGGGACATAATAGCCAAGTCCCAACTTCAGACTGGCAGCCCTGGTGCTGCCTTGGAGGAAGAAGGTCTCATGATCGGAGAGCATCAACCCGGTACAGCGGGAAATGATCCTGTAGCAAGGCTCTCCATGTGGTGCATTGTCCTTTCGCACCAAGGATGTCTCTCCAAGGCTTAATGCCCAGGAGGGAAGGGTTAGGTCGGCCGTCATAGTTGGTGATTCGATTATTAGGAATGTAGACAGCTGGGTGGCTGGTGGGCATGAGGATCACCTGGTAACATGCCTACCTGGTGCAAAGGAGGCGGACCTCACGCGTCACCTAGATAGGATTTTAGACAGTGCTGGGGAGGAGCTGGCTGTCGTGGTACATGTGGGCACCAATTACATAGGAAAATGTGGGAGGGACTTTCTGGAATCCAAATTTAGGCTCTTAGGTAGAAAGCTTAAATCCAGAACCTCCAGGGTAGCATTCTCTGAAATGTTCCCTGTTGCACACACATATCCCCAGAGGCAGGCAGAGCTCCAGAGTCTCAATGCGTGGATGAGTCGATGGTGCAAGGAAGAGGGATTCCATTTTGTTAGGAACTGGGGAACCTTTTGGGGAAGGGGGAGTCTCTTCCAAATGGATGGGCTCCACCTTAACCAGGGAGGAACCAGATTGCTGGCGCTAACCTTTAAAAAAGAGATAGAACAGCTTTTAAATTAGAACAAAGGGGAAAGCTGACAGGCACTCAGCAGCACATGGTTCAGAGGGGGGTATCTTCAAAGGAAACTAATGATGCATTAGAATTAGGGATTCCCCAACAGTGAGGTTCCAATATTAAAAAAGTAGTCCAAGTGCCTGTAACTAAAAACTCACCTAACTTATCCCTATCAATTAAAAAGCAGAATGAAAATACAAACAAAAAACAAACTTTGAAATGTTTGTATGCTAATGCCAGAAGTTTAAGAAGTAAGATGGGAGAATTAGAATGTATAGCAGTGAATGATGACATAGACTTCATTGGCATCTCAGAGACATGGTGGAAAGAGGATAATCAATGGGATAGTGCTATACCAGGGTACAAATTATATCGCAATGACAGAGAGGAGCACCCTGGGGGTGGTGTGGCGCTTTATGTCCGGGATGGCATAGAGTCCAACAGGATAAACATCCTGCATGAGACTAAATAAACAACTGAATCTTTATGAGTAGAAATCCCTTCTGTGTTGGGGAAGACTATAGTGATAGGAGTATACTACTGTCCACCTGGTCAAGATGGTGAGACGGACAGTGAAATGCTAAGAGAAATTAGAGAAGCTAACCAAATTGGTAGTGCGATTTCAATTACCAAACACAAAGATTCTCTTAATGGAAAATCCCACGATTGAAATGAACTTATATATAAAGACGTGGTATTTGATAATTTTGAACAATCACAACGCTATGTAAATCTTTTTATCAATTTTTACAATGTATATTTAAGGACCATCATACCACCCCCAGTGCTCACAAGTCATACTTGCACTTTCTGCACTTTCACAGGGTCATGTTTAATCAATTGGTCCAAATGACATCAATGTTCAATTTTTTTCATTTTTTACTGTATAATAAAAAGGCAACTTTCTTTATTTCCAGGTTATCGGGGTTGCTTATCCCGGGGCTGTCGGAGGCACTTGTTCGACGCGCGCGTTTCGCCAAGGCTGCTTCAGAGACATCCGATTCAAGCTCTCCAGATCCAGCACTTCCCCTTGCTTAGCGGGGTATCTAAACAGCATTTATTTCATGCAGAATGCTGCGGGTCCATAAATTTTTCGGACACCGACGCCGTCTCCCTGCTCAGAAAATTTCAGCAGTCCTGAAAGGACTGCTGAAATTTTCTGAGCAGGATTTCAGCAGTCCTGAAAGGACTGCTGAAATTTTCTGAGCAGGGAGACGGCGTCGGTGTCCAAAAAATTTATGGACCCGCAGCATTCTGCGGACACCGACGCCGTCTCCCTGCTCAGAAAATTTCAGCAGTCCTTTCAGGACTGCTGAAATTTTCTGAGCAGGGAGACGGCGTCGGTGTCCGAAAAATTTATGGACCCGCAGCATTCTGCATGAAATAAATGCTGTTTAGATACCCCGCTAAGCAAGGGGAAGTGCTGGATCTGGAGAGCTTGAATCGGATGTCTCTGAAGCAGCCTTGGCAAAACGCGCGCGTCGGACAAGTGCCTCCGACAGCCCTGGGATAAGCAACCCCGATAACCTGGAAATAAGGAAAGTTGCCTTTTTATTATACAGTAAAAAATGAAAAAAATTGAACATTGATGTCATTTGGACCAATTGATTAAACATGACCCTGTGAAAGTGCAGAAAGTGCAAGTATGACTTGTGAGCACTGGGGGTGGTATGATGGTCCTTAAATATACATTGTAAAAATTGATAAAAAGATTTACATAGCGTTGTGATTGTTCAAAATTATCAAATACCATGTCTTTATATATAAGATTTCAATTACCCCAATATTGACTGGGTAAATGTTTCATTGGGACATGCTAGAGAGATAAAGTTCCTGGATGGAAAAAATGACAGCTTTATGGAGCAATTTGTTCAGGAACTGACAAGAGAGGGAGCAATTTTAGATCTAATTCTCAGTGGAGCACAGGATTTGGTAAGAGAGGTAATGGTGGTGGGGCCGCTTGGCAATAGTGATCATAATATGATCAAATTTGAATTAGTGACTGGAAGGGGGACAGTAAGCAAATCCATGACTCTCGTGCTAAACTTTCAAAAGGGAAACTTTGATAAAATGAGAAAAATAGAAAAAAACTGAAAGGAGCAACTACAAAGGTAAAATGTGTGCAAGAGGTGTGGTCATTGTTAAAAAATACCATCCTAGAAGCACAGTCCAGATGTATTCCACACATTAAGAAAGGTGGAAAGAAGGCAAAACGGTCACCAGCATGGTTAAAAGGGGAGGTAAAAGAAGCTATTTTAGCCAAAAGATCTTCATTCAAAAATTGGAAGAAGGATCCAACAGAAAATAGGATAATGCATAAGCATTGGCCAGTTAAATCTAAGACATTGATAAGACAGGCTAAGAGAGAATTTGAAAAGAAGTTGGCCATAGAGGTAAAAACGTACAGTGAAAACATTTTTAAATATATCCAAAGCGGAAAGCCTGTGAGGGAGTCAGTTGGACAGTTAGATGATCGAGGGGTTAAAGGTGCAATTAGAGAAGATAAGTGTTGCACTCGGGGGTGCACCCCTGACCTGAGGCAGTATAGGAACTGACCACAGGAGTCAGAGCACTGACGGAGACAGAGGCAGAGTAGATCTTCACCACTGGAAGCCCGAGGTCCCCCCGGGAGGAGTCCGTAGGGCCCCGGGCAGCTGGGACTTAGGTGGGCCTCGCAGGGTCTCCTGGGAGAGTCTGAGTCTGGCATTCCCACAGGGACTGGAAGAGCACTATCGGGTTGGAGACTGGAAACAGGTTGGAGATAAGCAAACCAGAAGAGTGTTGGTGACGACAAGGCTAGGAACAGAGCCAGAATCAAGCAAGGTCAGGAGAGCTAGGTCAAGTCCAAGAATCAGTCAGAGGAGTGAAGCAAGGCTCAAGATCCAGAGGTCAGGCAGGGATGAAGAACAGGTAGAGGTCTTGGGCAGGCAGCAGGCAGGCAGACGAGTCAGGAACAGGCTGAAGTCTTTGGCAGGCGGCAGGCAGGCAGGTAGGTCAGGAACAAGCTGAGGTTTTTGGCAGGCGGCAGGCAGGCAGGCAGGTCCAGAACAAGCTGAGGTGTTTGGCAGGTGGCAGGTAGGCAGGCAGGTCAGGAATAAGCTGAGGTCTTTACCAGAAAGGCAGTCTGAGGTAAGACCAGGAAGATGAACAACGAAGACAGGAACAAGCAGGAATAGAACTGGAACAGAAGGATCCTGGAACGAGACTAGGAACAGGCAAGCAGGAACACGAGCAAGGGCAATCTCAGGAACAATCCAACCTGATTGCGAAGGCAAGGAAGTGAGGCAGGAACTTCCTTTTACCATCCATTCAATCAGGGTGCGCTGCAGAACTAGGCCCCGTCCTAGAACCCATATCGGGGCGGCTGGTCCACTCGCATGCGCGTAGGGGCATGGCTAGCTGCTGGGATGCCGAGGCCCGGCATGGGGCCTGGCATGTGACCGAAGGCCCGGCGACCACCACTGCAGGACGCCGGGGCCAAGCTGGGCTCACGAGGACCGCAAGGGAGACAGGACCGGGATCCGCTGTGTGACCCCGAAGTTGAGCGGTCTCGAGCACAGGACGGCTGCCGTTGGGGCCCTTAACAGTACTCCCCCTTCTAGGCCTCCCCCTACACGCTTGGGGTTTCTCAGGATGCTGTCTATGGAAGGTTTTCAGGAGATCTTTGTCAAGAATATTCTGAGAGGGTTCCCATGAGTTCTCCTCGACCCCATAGCCCTCCCAAGCGAGGAGATACTCCGATTTACCTTGACGTCGTTGGACTTCTAGGACCTCTCTTGCCTGCAGAGAAGTATCAGGTTCTGCCGAGACGCGTGGAGCTGGAGGGTCTTTGCGAGAGGGCCATGACAAGACAAGAAGCTTCAGCAGAGACACATGAAACGTGTTATGGATGCCCATGGACCGGGGCAGCTGGAGCTGATAGGAAACGGCTCCCACTCTTCTGAGGATTGGGAAAGGACCGATATACTTCGGAGCCAGCCGATGAGATGGCGGTCAGAGACAAATATGGCGAGCACTCAGCCAAAACTTCTGGCCAGGTTGGAAGAGTGCAGCAGCTCTTCGATGAAGATCCGAGGTGCGTTTAGCGTGCTCAGCAGCCTGTGAGAGGCGTTCTCTTACTTGGGTCCATACTTGGTGAATGGTTTGAGCCATAGATTGTGCTGCAGGAGACGGAACCATTACAGGAACAGGAAGAGGCAGACGAGGCTGCCTTCCAAAGACTACTGAGAAAGGAGACACATTGGTGGCTGTTGCGAGATGCGTGTTATGTGACAGCTCAGCCCAAGGGAGGAGATCATTGACATATGAGCATAGGAACGCTTTCAAAGACCGATTCGTCCTCTCGGCCTGCCCATTAGCTTGAGGGTGGTAGGCTGAGGTGTAACTCAAGTACTTAGCAGTAAACTGTGGTTCCCGATTGGAGACAATCTCCTTGGGGAGACCCTGAAGTTGAAAAATATTTTTTAAGAACAGTTTTGCAAGTTCTGGGTTGGACGGGAGACACGGTAATGGGATGAAATGCCCCATCTTTGAGAAGCGGTCAATTACGACCCAAATTACCATGTTGCCTTGTGATGGAGGAAGATCCGTGATGAAATCAGTTGAAATACTGGACCAAGGTTCCGTAGGCACTGGGAGTGGCTATAGCAAGCTCCAGGGCTTCCCTGTGGGTGGTTTTTGTTGTGCGCAGGTGGGACAAGAGTCTACATAACTCCGGGAGTCCTGTACCATAGTGGGCCACCAGTAATGGTGGCATAGAATCTCTAGTGTCCTGGCACGGCCAGGATGGTCTGCTAGTTTTGAATCATGGGCCCATCTTAAGACCCTTTCTTGGAGTCGGTGAGGGGTGACAGTCTTCCCACCTGAAACAGTAGTGGTTGCTGCTATGGATATACAGGCAGGCTTGATAATATAACTAGAACTCTCTGGTAGGTCTTCGAGTTCAAAGGAATGAAACAGTGTGTCAGCTTGCTGATTTTTGGAACCAGGCCGAAAACAAAGATTAAAATCGAATCTCTCAAAGAATAAGGCCCAGCGGGCCTGCCGGGGGTTTAGAAGCAGGGCCTCCTTGAGATGTTCTAAGTTCTTGTGATCCCTGAATATAGTGAATTTGTACTGCGCCCCTTCCAACCAGGAGCGCAATTCCTTAAGGGCGAACTTCACTGCCAATAGTTCATGATCGCCAACTATGTAGCGTTGTTCTGTGGGGGTGAACTTGTGTGAGTAGAAGGAGCATGGAGTTAATTTGCCTGTGGACAAGTGCTGGCTTAAGACAGCCCCGGCTCCGATAGCTGAGGCGTCTACCTCGACTATGAATGGACATTTAGGGTCCAGGTGATGGAGCCATGGGCCAGAGTTAAAGGCATCTTTAAGTCTCTGGAAGGTCACAATGGCTTTCGGTGTCCAGACTTGGGTATTGGCCCCCTTCTTAGTCATCGATGGAAGTGGGGTGACCATGGAAGAGTAGTTAGCAATGAAGCTTTGATAATAGTTAGTGAAGCCTAGGAACCATTGTAAGGCTTGAAGCCCAACTGGCTGGGGCCAGTCACGAATTCCTTGGACCTTCTCAGGGTCCATGGAAAAACCACGGTCAGATATGATGTACCCTAGGAAGGGTAGACTAGTGCGTTCAAACAGACATTTTTCTAGCTCAGTGTAGAGATGATTTTCTCATAATCATTGGAGGATAATATGAACACGTTCATGGTGACTTTCGATGACCTTGGAGAATATCAGAATGTCTTCAAGTTAGATGACAACAAACTTGTACAGGAGGTCCTGAAGATCTCATTCATGAGACACTGAAAAATGGCTGGGGCATTACATAGCCCGAAGAGCATGACCACGTATTCATAATGATCATCCCTAGTATTAAATGCTGTCTTCCAGATTTCATCAAGTTGAATGCGTACTAAGTTGTATGCACCTCTCAAGTCCAACTTGGTAAATACCTTGGTGCTCTGTAGGCGATCAAATAATTCACTGAGAAGAGGTAGTGGGTAACGGTCCTTATGCGTTATAGCATTAAGACCCCAATAGTCAATGCAAGGGCAGAGCCCACCAACTTTTTTCTTCACAAAGAAGAATCCCGCTCCTGAGGGTGAATCAGATGGTCGAATAAAGTCCTTTTCCAAATTTTCTTTTATATACTCTGACATAGCCTGCGTCTCAGGCTGTGACAAGGGATAGGTTCTGCCTTTGGGAGGCATCGTGCCTGGCAGTAATTCAATGGGACAACTGAACTTACATAATGGAGGCAAGGTGTCTGCTTTCTGTTTTGAGAATACATCACTGAATTCCGCATACTGAGAAGGCAGATCAGGAAGCATTGTGGTCTGTAAAACTAGGATCATGGGAGACACCTGCTGGAGACAGGTGGCTTGGTATTCTGGACCCCACCGTACCAACTGCAGGAACTGCCAGTCGAACTGGGGTTCATGAGTCTGGAGCCAGGGCAACCCCAGAATTACCGGATACATTGAGCGTTTTAACACATAGAAGGAAGTTTCTTCTTTATGGAGTGTGCCCACTGACTGGTGAATAGCCACGGTCTGATGGGTGATAAGACCGGGGAGATGTTCTCCTTGGATGGAAGCAATACAGAGACTCACCTCCAATGGTTAAAAAGCTATTCCCAAATTCTTGATGATATCATCCATAATGAAACTGCCACTCGCTCCAGTATCAATGAGAGCAGTGGTAGCGAACGTGTGGGTCTTGATACCCAGGGATATAGGAAGCAGGAGTTGAGGGCCAGAAACAGTTGCGCCCAAGCTTGGGACCCTCGCCGGGCTTAGGCATTGCAGTTTCCTGGACGAACCAGGCAACACTGCAGACAATGTCCAGAAGTGCCACAGTAAAGGCAAAGCCCTTCCTTTCTATGGCAGAGATATTCTATGGGAGACAACCATCCCCAATTCACCTCCATATGTTCCACCGTGGAGGAAGATGGTGGTGTTACGACCCTTGCAGGGGTGCAGGATACACTTACAGGTCGAATTGGAGAAGGGCGTGTAACCTTTACTTCTAGGCATCTTTACTGGAGGCAATGATCGATCCTTCCAGCAAGCGAGATCAAGTCCTCTAGAGACGTAGTAGTCTCACAGATGGAGAGCACATCCTTTAGAGCCGACGAGAGTCCATTCAAGAAAATGGCTAGTAGGCAATTCTCTTGCCACGCAAGTTCTGTGGCTAGGATTCAGAATTCTGAGAGGGTTCTTGCCCCTTGATGAAGGTGGAGTAGATTGTGACTAACAATAGCCATCTGACCAGGATCTCCAAAGGTCTGCTTGAAGAGAGTAAGGAAGTCGGACATCTTGGAGAGGATAGGATCAGAGTGTTCCCATAAGAGAGAGGCCCATGCCAGAGCCTTCCCTTCCAACCAGGACAGGATGAAGGTGACCTTCGTGATCTCCTTCAAAAACAAGGAAGGCTGGAGGGCAAATTGCATAAAGCACTGATTAAGGAAGCCACAACAGGAGCGTGGGTCTCCATTGTATATAGGAGGTGCAGGAAGTGCCAAAGTTGCTCTAGGAAGCAAAGTGGCCAGGAGGCCCACAGGGTTGGCCATAGCAGTCTCTTGTAGCTGGTAGCGTAGCTCCTCCACTGAGGAAGCCAGCGTCTCCAATGCTTGGTGATGTTGCTTTACTGTAGCGTTCAGTCCTGGTAGGGCCCTGGAGGCAGGAGACTCCATCAAGTCCAGGCAGATGAGTCAGTAACAGGCTGAGGTCTTTGGCAGGCGGCAAACAGGCAGGCAGATGAGTCAGGAACATTTTGCAAAATGGCGCCGGCCATATGGCCATATTGCCGTACTGCAAAATGGCGCCGGCCATACGGCCGGCGCCATTTTCCATTACGGCAACACGATTCGAGTGCAGGAGGTCGTTCCCCGGACCCCCGCTTGACTTTTGGCAAGTCTGGTGGGGGTCAGGAGGCCCCCCCAAGCTGGCCAAAAGTCCCTGGGGGTCCAGCGGGGGTCCGGGAGTGATCTCCTATGCTCGTGACGTCGGGGGACAGGAAGCAAAATGGCGCTGGCGCCACCTTTGCCCTGTCATATGACAGGGCAAAGGTAGCGCCGGTGCCATTTCTATCAACGCACCCGTGGCCCGAGAGTGGAAGATCACAATGGGATCCCCCACTGGACCCCAGGTAATTTAAGACATTTTGGGGGGGTTCGGGAGGGTGGGGGATTTATTTTAAAGGGTCGGGGTGGGTTTTAGGGATGTTTTAGTGTGCCGGTTTTCCCACCCTCCCCCGATTTATGATTTACACGATATTTAAAAAAACAAAACCACGACAATTCGATTCCCTCCCCCCCCTCCCAGCAGAAATTGATCGTTAAGACGATCGATCACACGATTCACATCTCTATTCTCCAGTCTACATCCTGTAAATTAAAGACTCCAACGATCACCACTTCTTCTTTCTTTCCCATCTTTTGGATGTCTTCAACCAGATCTCTGTCAAGTTCTTCCTTTTGGTTTGGAAGCCTGTAAACCACTCCAATAAAAATGGATGTCCCATCTTTTTTTAGGTTGGCCCTTAATGCTTCTTCATTGCCCCATCTTCCTTGCAGTTCAGATGCTTTGATATTGTTTCTGATATAAAGAGCCACTCCTCCCCCTTTCCTATCCTCTCTGTCCTTCCTTAACAAGTTTAGCCCAGTATTGCCATATCCCAATCATGAGATTCCGTGAACCACATCTCCGTGACAGCAACAATGTCCAAGTCTGCCTCCACTATTAGGGCTTGCAGATCTGGGATTTTATTGCCCAAACTACGAGCATTTGTCCTCATAGCTTTCCAGCTTTCCTCATTCAGGTTATTGCTGTTCCTGGACTCCTTTTGTGACTTATTTAGAGTTTTGTTATCCACTTCTCTCTTTCCCTTTGCATTTGTGCAAGGGAAATGATTAGTGCATTTGATGATAGATTCATCCAGCTTTTTCTTTTGGTTACTGATCTGACTTTAAAACCTTCAGCTCCATATACTTTAATAAGCCATTAAAGTTTTTGGAAGCTAAAGGAATGACACAAATGGGATATGTTTAATTTGGGGGAAATACCCCATTTACTTTTGTTGACCCCTGAATGAAACAAATGGGGTTCTATTGTTTTGCATATGCCATTTATTTTAAACAAATGCACATCCCTATTGTTTTTTGCCTTATTTGAATTGCTGATTATCTACTTATGAAACCTTAGTATCCATCACTATAACAATTGTGGTTGACAATTGTCTTGTTATAGTACTAATCCTTGACTTTTATTGTTTTAAATGGTATTCACTACATATTACAGCAAAACAAATGAATTAAAACAGTCAGAAGACTTATTTGAACTGGTATATCAACTTTCTAGTATCATACTATGGACTTAATCTATCATCCAGACAGCAAAAATAATTACATTTTTGCAAAGGTCCTTGTTCTTTATCAAATATTATTCATAACACAAAGGAATTCTTGCAAATCTGGCAGTTTAGCATGTAAATCTCAATGTTATCCATGTGTGAATAGCTGTAAAATGAAGAATAAATGTGATTGAAGTGCTATTGTAACAGCTGCATAAATCATCTGTGTTTTCTTTATTCTTGTAGCTTTTATAAGTTTGACACAGAAAGAGGAAGCACAGCTTTCAAAGTAATACAAATATATTCAGATTTGATCATTTTCTCAGTTTTTCTTTGCTAACCCTATCCATTTTGTACCTCTATCCAGAAAACTATTTCTCTTGAAAGTTTGAAATGTGGTATAATGGTTAGAGGAGGGCATTTTACTAAAATAATGTAAAATATTATTTCCAGAATGTTATCACAAAAAGGGTTTTCACAAGAAAAATTGTGCAAAATTATTCTATGCAAGCAAATAGGTAAAATAATATAGGTGTGTTGCAAGAATTGTTACACAATAAACCCTTTTGTGAAAAAAAAAATGTTCCAATAATGGCCTTTGTAATAGTAAACCTTTTTTTGCAGAGCAGGTTTTTAATGTAGTATTTCACAAAAATGGGCAGGAAAAAGGCTTTGCAAGCCCATTTTTGCAAAAAAAGTAAATAAATAAATTATTTACATCCCTTTGATGGGGGTAAACTTTTTCAGCAAAAGGGATGGGAAGACATCCCTATGCATATAGTACCTGAATGTAATCAACTTTAATGTACAATTTGAAGTGCAGAGAAGCAGAATATAAAAATCTAAATAAAATAACTAATAAATAAAATACCCCTAATGGGAATTTAGATCATATTATGGGGGGAAGGGGGAGGTGCTTCTTAAAGAGGTTTGGTTTTACATATAGCACCTGCTAAGAGCTCAAGGGTCAGAGTGCCACTAAGATTACCAGGAACGTTTGTAGGACACTTGGGGGAGACAAAGTGGGGGTTCTTACACATATTTTTGTAAATTGCCTCTTTGTGGGCTCGGTTCATGCATTTCTGTGGTCATGAACGTGCAAAGCTCCTGGCCAAAGCAACATGCAAACATTTTCTTGCACTATTTTCCTGAATATTTTAATGAGGCCTAAGCTTGTTGGCATCTGCAGCAAAATTGTAATCAAAATGGCTGCTAACCTTTAATGCACAACATGGGTTAGTACATTGGCCTCTAAGACACTTAAGACTCTGCATTGAAATTAAAACAGGGCTGTTCTGTGGCCAGAGCAAGAAAGACAACCTGAACTGCATTGGCTTACACAGAAAGACCCTATGGGGTAGATTTTCAAAGGGGTACGCGCGTAAGATACGCGCGTACCCCCCGAAAACCTACCCCAACCCCCCCCCCTTGTGCACGCCGAGCGTATTTTGCATAGGCTCAGCGGCGCGCGAAAGCCCCGGGACGCACATAAGTCCCGGGGCTTCGCAAAGGGGGCGTGTCGGGTGGGCGGCACAAATTTCAGGGTGGGGCGGGAGGTGTGTTGGGGGCGTGACGCCGGCCCGGGGGCGTGGTTGGGGCCTCCGGACCAGCCCCCGGGTCGGGTGATGGCGCGCCAGCAGCCCGCTGGAGCACACAGATTTACGCCTGCTTTTGGCAGGCGTAAATCTGCCAACAAAGGTGGGTGGGGGTTTAGATAGGGCCGGGGGGGGTCGGTTAGGTAGGGGAAGGGAGGGGAAGGTTGGGGGACACGGAAGGAAAGTTCCCTCCGAGGCCGCTCCGATTTCGGAGTGGCCTCGGAGGGAACGGAGGCAGGCTGCGTGGCTCGGCGCGCGCAGGCTGCGGATTTTGCGCAGCCTTGCACGCGCCGACCCCGGATTTTATGAGATACGCACGCGAACAAAAGTACGCACGCGCATATGTTTTGAAGATCTACCTCAGCATGTTTTTATTTAATGAATTGATTGCTGACCTATAGAGGCAGCTGCAAGAAGGGAATATAAACAAGGAAACAAAGATGGAAGACAGGGGAATAAATGTAAACAATCAGTTGAACTGGGACAAAGCTCTAGTCTGCCCTGAAAAAATGAAGCAAGAAATAGGAAAAACCAAAAGGAGAATGAGCTGGCCAGCTAGAGAGAGACACAGAGGGAAGAGGTATACCAGTATAGTTTTTGCAATTAGTGGGGAAAAAAATATTATTTTATTTTTTTAGTCCCAGAGAAAAAAAAAGAAGACATTGTTTTAAAGGGAAGGACCTTTAACCTTGGCAAATATGGGTTGTGTTCTAACTCAGTAGTGTAGGTCTACTAAAAAAGATAATATTTCAGAGGGGTTAAGCAAAAGTATAAATTTCTGTGAAAGGAAAAATTTGTTTAAAGTTATCAGAAGAGATGCTAGAAGGTAGATATTCAAACCATTGCCATTTATCTAGGTTAGCCAGATAGATTTGTCCAGCTAACTTAGGCCTGGATTTTCTAAAATCACAGGGTTTTGTGAATTGTGCAGTAATGGGGTGCGGGCCTGCGAAAGCCGGCAGCGATCGCACCTCGAGGTGTGATCGCTGCCGGCTTTCGCACCCAATAGCACCATCGTGAAAGGTGGTGCTATTGGGCGCCCTACTGGCAGCGATAAGGGGTCTTACCAGCAAAGTTTTCGCAGCATCCGCCCCGACGCCGCCCCAACTACTCCTCTTCCAGTGCCGATACCACCCTGACTCCGCCCCGATCTAGCAATCACACGCGAAAAGTCCCTTTTCATGTGCGATAGTGTTAGAAAATAATCCCCTTAGATGAGGTATTCAGCAGCACGTCCATACAACAAATTATCCCCAGACAAATTTCTATTAGCTGGATAAGTCTTATCTATTTAAGTTTAGACCTGATGTTGAGCAGGTCTAACCTAAACAGATAACCTATCCATTTAAGTCTCAATATTGCTACTTAACTAGTTAAATTATGCAGCTAAGTAGTGCTATCCCATTAAGTTCACTGCCCACTTAAAAGTTATCCAGCTAAAGCTTATATGGTAACTTTCAAACTGGCTTATATGCGCACATTTGTACTTATACATCGGCCCGTGCCCAAGTATGCGGCCATTTTATAAAACGCGTGCATAAGTGGGGGAAGGGGGAGGGGGGGCCTCCTGACCCCCACAAGACTTGCCAAAAGTCCAGCAGGGGTCCGGGAACGACCTCCTGCACTCGAATCGTGTTGCCATATTGCAAAATGGCGCCGGCCATACGGCCATACGGCCGGCGCCATTTAGCAATATGGCAATATGGCCATATGGCCGGCGCCATTTTGCAATACGGCAACACGATTCGAGTGCAGGAGGTCGTTCCCGGACCCCCACTGGACTTTTGGCAAGTCTTGTGGGGGTCAGGAGGCCCCCCCAAGCTGTCCAAAAGTCCATGGGGGTCCAGCGGGGGTCCGGGAGCGATCTCCTACGCTCGTGACGTCAGGGGACAGGAACCAAAATGGCGCCGGCACTACCTTTGCCCTGTCATATGACAGGGCAAAGGTAGCGCCGGCGTCATTTCTAGTAACGCACCCATGGCCCAAGAGTGGAAGATCACACCGGGACCCCCCCCCCCCCACTGGATCCCAGGTAATTTAAGACATTTTGGGGGGGTGAGGGAGGGTGAGGGATTTATTTTAAAGGGTCGGGTGGGTTTTAGGGTTGTTTTAGTGTGCCGGTTTTCCCGCCCTCCCCGATTTACAATTTACACGATTTAAAAAAAATCAAAACCGCGACGATCCGATTCCCTCCCCCCCCAGCCAAAATTGATCGTTAAGATGATCGATCACACGATTCACATCTCTACTATCCATTGCCATTGATCTCTGAACTGTTGATAGGCTCCAAGGAGCCAAAATATTCACAAAGCTGGACCTCAGAGGAGCATATAATTTGGTCCGAATACGCCAGGGTGATGAATGGAAGACAGCATTTAATACCCACGACAACCATTTTGAATATTTAGTCATGCCCTTTGGCCTTTGCAACACTCCAGTCTTATTTCAAAACATGATGAATGAAATCTTCAGGGCCATGCCATACAGCTGTGAAGTAGTATATCTAGACGACATACTGGTTTTTTCTCAAAATCTGCAGAGTCATCAATTGGACATCGCAAATGTTCTACAGAGACTAAGAGATAACTAACTGTATGCCAAATTAGAGAAATGCTCATTTCACCAGGAATCTATTCCCTTTTTAGGCTATGTGGTATCCAGCCAGAGGTTCCAGATGGAGCCGCAAAAAACCAAGAGTATTCGGGACTGGCCCTAACCTATTGGTCTTAAAGCTCTGCAAAGATTTCTTGGATTCACTAACTACTACAAATCATTCATTCATCACTATTCTACCTTTACCGTGCCTCTTACATCCATGACGCGAAAGGGAGCCAATCCCTCTCAGTGATCTCCAGATGCCGTGATCGCCTTCCAGGAACGCAAAAAGGTGTTTCTTCAAGAGCCATGTCTACGCCACCCAGATCCTCAATGACCTTTCATCGTCGAGGTGGATGCTTCGGACATCAGAGTTGATGCTGTCCTTAGTCATCATAGTGACACCCACACTTTACATCCCTGTTCTTTTTTCTCTTGGCACTTCTCCCCTGCCAAGTGAAACTACGGGATAGGAGACCAGGAGCTACTAGCAATCAAATTGGCATTTGAGGAATGGCGCCCATGGCTCAAGGGAGCACAGCATCAGATAACAGTTTACACCGACCACAAAAACCTTGAAACCTTGAATACATCATGCTCAACGCTTGAACCACCAACAAGCCCGCTGGTCCTTATATTTTAACCGATTTGATTTCCTATTGAAGTATAGTCCAGCGGACAAGGACACCCATGCAGATGCTCTTTCCTATTCTTTTTCACTGGAGGATGTCCCTGATACTCCGTGCCATATCATTGACCCTACTAGGGTACTTATATCAGCTGCCCACATGGTTCCAGCCAGTAAGACTGTGGTTCTCCGGACACTCAGGAAGAAAATCCTCAGTTGGGCCCATGACTCTCTGCTTGCAGGGCATCCTGGACAATCCAGAATACTGACCACCCTGCAAGATATTATTGGTGGTCCTCCATGAAAGAAGATGTATGGGCCTACATGGAGTCATGTCCTACCTGCGCAAGACAGAAACCACCAGCTGGTCATCCCTGGGGACTTCTCCAGCCTTTTCCTGCTCCAGCCTCTGCCTGATGTACCAGCTACACTTCTGGGTTCCTACACCTCAGACTGTTTCATCATCATCTTCAGTACACTCAGCATACCCCGCTCTGTGGGCTCCTATCAGATCTGTACTTCTGAGATAATCACTACTCAGCTAAAGCGACTTCCTGGTGTACCCCACTCTGCGGGCCACTACCAGATCTTCACATCAGTGGTATCACCCTGGGTATACCCCACGGCTCAGAACTGTGCTTATTTGCATTCCCCGCTCTGCGGGCTCTGCTTTTCCTTCATTCATAATAAAGTTTCTATCATACAGTTGTGTCCTACGCTGATGAGACCGTGCCTATCGACGGTGAGGCCCACAGGGCTCCTCCCTGTGGGCGGAGACATCTCTCATCTCGACCCAGGGTTCACATCTATACAAAAACATAACAATGCACCACCAGTCATGTTATGTGTCATCCTCTGATAACATGCGTTGAATGTTGGTATATAAAAACAAACAAATAAATAAATGAATGCATAAATACATAAGGTAAAGTAAACAAATTGTCACCACTGACTTTTACTAACTGGCTTTCTCACTTCTCATGCACTAGTTCTTCCTTACAGATATGGAGAACAGCTAAATGGGCCCCATTCTATGGCCTCAAGCTACTTAACAATCTTTTAGCCTAGTATTTCCTAGACTGTCAATGCTACCATTATGCACCTTTTTTATGTTTTTAAGAAACCTACAAGGTGATTGGGCTGTACACAGTCCAAGTGTGCCTATGTGTGAGAATACTTCTTTATACATTGCTTCTGTGCACAACTGAATGCAGAGTGCAAACGTCTGAACCTTGCAGTTTTGCACAATCACCCTGGTTGCCTCCATTATTTACCTCACAAGCCGTTAAGCCCGTTAAAACGAGCTACATTAAATTTTTTTTAGGTTCATTTCCTTCCCCCTCATTCTCCCTCCCACCTCCCCCCACTCTCTCCTCTCTCCCCTCAGTCACTCCTCTCTCCCCCTCCCTCATCCCCTCAGTCACTCCTCTTTCCCCCTCCCCGTCATTCCTCTCTCCCCCCTCCCCCGTCACTTCTCTCTCCTCTCCCCCCCTCCCTCCTCCCCTCAGTCACTCCTCTCTCCCCCCTCCCTCCTCCCCTGAGTCACTCCTTCCTCCCCCCTCCCCTGAGTCACTCCTCCCTCCCCCCTCCCTGTCACTCCTCTCTCGCCCCCCTCCCTCCTCCCCTGAGTCACTCCTCCCTCCCCCCTCCCTCCTCCCCTCAGTCACTCCTCCCTCCCCCCTCCCCTCAGTCACTCCTCTCTCCCCCTCCCATCAGTCACTCCTCTCTCCTCCCCTCAGTAGATCTCCGGGGTGTTCCTTCCGTCCCTCCCTCCCTTGCTCGCATGCCGCCGCCGCTCCTGCTCTTCGGGCTGCCGCCGCCGCCGCTCTTCGGGCCCCCGCCGCTCTTCGGGCCCCCGCCGCTCTTCGGGCCGCCGCTGCCGCTCCTGCCGCTCCTGGTCTTCGGGCCGCCACCGCTCCTGGTCTTCGGGCCGCTCCTGCCGCTCCTGGTCTTTGGGCCGCTGCTCCTGCCGCTCCTGGTCTTCGGGCCGCCGCCGCCGCCGCCGCCGCTCCAGCTCTTCAGGCTGGTGCCACCGCCGCTCCTGCAGCGCCATTTTTAAGAGGCACACTGTGACCGACGTGCTCACATGCGCGGTAGAGCTGCTCTCTACTGCGCATTTGCGGCACGTCGGTCAAGCTTCGTTTATCTAGTTAGATAGTTTCCTCAAGGTTCTTACATCCCATGTATAGGAGAATCCACAGGTGAACTCTCCCTATAGGTCATGTCCGGTCTGCTTCATGGTACGGATATTCCTTCTGTCTCCTTGGGCAGGGAACATCCTCATTTGCCACCACCAGGATGGACAGCCTGGCCACATCCCTGGTGATAAAGTTGGACTTTCTTTCCTGAGTGGGAGTAGGGAGCATTTTGGAATAAGCCAGCCTCCAGCAAAAGCACATGTGGAAATGTATAGAATTACTAAACTTCCCAAGTACACACAAAATTCTGTGTGGACTGAAAAGTTCACACATACATTATTGGCATTAGGTAGAGATACACATAATTTTAAACCTGCACAGATGGCCCCATGCTGGTTCTAGAATACTAGAACAAATTCTCTGCAGACTCCTGGACACACAGATGGGGCTGCTCAGAGATGTTTGAAAGATAGGCTCTGTGCATTCACAACAGAAGTTACACACATAAAAATCAATTTGCGTGGTCAACCATCAGAAGTTTGTCCTCAGGTAACCTATTGTTTGGAAATGCATTTGGCTTCTGTAAATAAAAGTTGGTTTATATTTGAAGTGTTCAAGGGTGTGTCCAAGCCTCTTTGATTTGATATGAACCATAAAAAGGGGGGAAGGCCAGATGATTGTAATGTACAATTGAAATTTTATATTTTTGGGGGTAAGACAGATGGGATTTAATCTGCACTTATTTGTTGTTTTATATGCCTGAGTTTTAATATATATAATTTATATTACAGGCACGGCTGGGGAGGAGGAGAGGAATTATTTAGAGGGATTTCATTTGTATGTTTTGTATTTATGAGAGAATTGCTTGTTTACTGGTGCTCTGAGCATGCTTTGCAAATTGCTGTAAGTTTTATGAGTAGTAGCATTTGTTAAAAGTAATAAATAAATAAATAAATAAATAAAATAGATAAAAATCACAGTGAAATTTGCCTTGCAGGATATTTTAATTATAATTTGACTAATCGACTTCATGATTTCAGTTCTATAGAATATAAAATGGCTCTTCCTAATAAGATTATCGACTACAATATAAAAGCTTTGAGGACCACTGGAAAGCTCCCCTAATTATTTTTATAATAAGCCTTCAAATGACCATTTGTGAGTTTTTGCTTAAAAATAAAACAAATAAAAATAAAAGAACCCATCTCTGTTGTCCTAGCTTCCATGACAGAGTACAGCTTAAAATGAACACATTCATCAAAGTGGGGCGGATTTTAAGAGCCCTGCTCGCCGGTGAGCCTATTTTACATAGGCCTACCGGCGCGCGCAGAGCCCCGGGACTCGCGTAAGTCCCGGGGTTTTCTGAGGGGGGCGTATCGGGGGTGTGTCGGGGGCGGGCCCGAACCGCATGGCGTTTTCGGGGCGTGTCGGGAGCGTTCCGGGGGCGGGCCCGGGGGCGTGGCTACAGCCCGGGGTGGTCCGGGGGCGCGGCTGCGCCCTCTGTACCCGCCCCCAGGTCGCGTCCCGGTGCGCAACCGGCCCGCTGGCGCGCGGGGATTTACGTCTCCCTCCGGGAGGTGTAAATCCCCCGACAAAGGTAAGGGGGGGGGTTTAGACAGGGCCGGGCGGGTGGGTTAGGTAGGGGAAGGGAGGGGAAGGTGAGGGGAGGGCGTTAGAGGATTCCCTCCAAGGCCGCTCCGATTTCGGAGCGGCCTTGGAGGGAACGGGGGTAGGCTGCGCGGCTCGGCGTGCGCCGGCTGTACGTAATCGATAGCCTTGCGCGCGCCGATCCAGGATTTTAGCGGATACGCGCGACTACGCGCGTATCCGCTAAAATCCCATGTACTTTTGCTTGCGCCTGATGTGCCAGCAAAAGTACACGAACGCGCCGTGTTTGAAAATCTACCCCAGTATGTCTATGCATGATGCCGTCAATATGCTAAGAAGCCTGAATCATTAATTTGGATACCTGGGACACAGCTTAAAGAAACAGAGGACCTGGGCCACACTGATCAAAACTGTAAGTCAAATGAAAACAATTATTTAAAGCCACTGGTTACAGTAAATGTTTAATTACTTTCCAGGTACACTTCAGTTCCAACAAGTCAGATACATTAACTCTGGACACAGGTGTCCCGCAGGGCTCCTCTCTTTCAGCGAGCCTCTTCAATATTTATCTTCTCCCACTATGTCAACTTCAGTCTTGTTTAGGCCTAACATACTTTATCTATGCTGATGATATCCAGATTCTCAGTCCGATTTCAGATACTATTGAACAAACTTTTAAAATAACCGAAATGTATCTTAATGTCATAAAACAGTTACTAACCCATATGAGACTCTGCAACAATCTCGAAAAGACAGAAGTCATGTTACTTAAAAGGAAAATATCATCTTCAAATGAAAATAGTACCTTGCAGCTCGAGAATTTTACGATTAAACTTAATGATAAAGTCAGAGATCTTGGCATATAGATTGACCCTGAGCTAAATTTTAAAAAACATATCCCAATAAAGATTAAAGAAGGTTTTAGTAAACTTTTAATATTAAAGCATCTTAAACCTCTTTTAGTTCACAATAATTTTAGAACTATTTTACAATCTCTAATTTTTACCGGCACTGACTATTGTAACTCCCTCATGCTGGGCCTCCCCAAATCAACAATTAGACCCCTACAGATCCTTCAAAATGTTGCCGCGAGAATATTAACTGGTTGCAAAAAACAGATCATATTACTCCTATTTTAAAAGAATTACACTGGTTACCGGTTGACAAACGCATTGAATACAAGGTCCTATGCATTTTGTACAAAGCAATATATGGCAACCAGGTTGAATGGCTTAATGCTGCAGTTCGGCTCCACATACCACAACACAATCTTAGATCCACAAATAAAGGATTATTATCAATTGCCTCTCTAACATCAGCACGTCTTACTTCAGTTCGTGAAACAGCAATCTCCCTAGCAGGTCCAGGATTGTGGAACACTCGTCCAATGAAATCAGGCTGCAAAGCGATTTAAAAATATTCAGAAAACAGCTGAAAACTTGGATTTTCGAGCAAGCAAACAAGGATGGAAACAGCTAAATTACACATACATTGCACAATTTTTAATAGAGATCACCAAGTATTATTTTTAGTCTATCTTATTTTCTCTTTTAATTTATTTTATGAGTTATTTATTAAACATTAGTATTTTTACCCTAAGATCTTAAAGGCTGGTACTTTTTAGTTTTTAGTTTTTTAAGCTAAGATAAACTTATTTAATTTATTCTCTTATTGATGTTATTGCTAATTTTATTAATTGATTTTTACATGTATTTTTATTGTTTTACAGATGGTTATTCTTATTGGGCTGGATTTTATAAAATTGCGCGAAGGTGTACTTTTGTTCGTGCACCAGGCGTGAACAAAAGTACGCTGGATTTTATAAGATACGCGCGTAGTCGCGCGTATCTTATAAAATCCGGGTCGGCGCGTGCAAGGGGGTGCACATTTGTGCAACCTGCGCGCGCCGAGCCCGGCGCGCGTTGCCTGTTCCCTCCAAGGCCTCAGAGGGAACTTTCCTTCACCCTACCCCCACCTTCCCCTCCCTTCCCCTACCTAACCCACGCCCCCGGCCCTATCTAAACCCCCCCTACCTTTGTCAGCAAAGTTACGCCTGCTGGAAGCAGGCATAATTTTGCGCGCACCGGGCCGGCTGCCCCGCTCCGTGTTCCGGTTCAGGGGCTGGTCCGGAGGCAGAGGCCACGCCCCCGGAATGCCCCCGAGTCAAAACCACACCCCCGCGGCGCCACCCCCGAAACGTCACATCACTCGAGACATGCCCCCGAAATGCTGGTCATTCCCGGCACGCCCCCGCCCCCGACACACCCCTCCATGCAAGCCCCGGGACTTATGCGCATCCCGGGGCTTGTGCACGCCACCAAACCTATGCAAAATAGGCTCGGCGTGCGCAGGTGGGGTTTGGGGTAGGTTTTCGGGGGGTAAGCGCGTATCCTACGTGCGTACCTCTTTGAAAATCTACCCGATTGTGTCTATTTGGAAACCGTTGTGACAGCTCATTCCAATGATGGTATGAAAAAGCTTGTAAATAAATAAATAAAAATAAATTTGTCTTTATATAGTTTACAGTAGCAATAAGCATCTGTAAACTTCTTTAAATTAGGTTTTCAATCTAGTTGGATGAGCCTGAGAAACCTGTTGGTTTTTCAAATTAGATTTAGAACCTCTTTAATGTTAGAGGCCATATGTTGGTAAAATCCATTACAGAGCCACACAAAAACAATAGTGTTTGGATTTCTTTGTATCATCTGATTTGCTTAGTGTAGCTTTATATTCCTCAGATTTTATCTAAAGATCTTTGGGTTTAAATCTAATTTATGACAGGGAAATGCATGCATTTCCTCAAATCTTTCCATCCTGAAGCCTGCTTGAATCAAGCTACCTTGACGTAAATTGTGCTTCTGAAGTGAGGAATGAGGGACCAGGATGCATGCAGAAAGGCAGAGAAAGTAAAATGCTTTATAAAACATAATTATCTCAGTTCACCAAAGCAAGTCATTTCATCTTTAGACATATCACACATTGTTAAATGTTCTAAAGCAGTATATTTCTGGGTAAGATTGTGCAAACTAGTGATGTCTTTTTAAAAAATAATCTTTTAATTGTGAAATGAGAGGTGAGAAAATACAGTAAATGATCCTATTTACTGTACAGCTAGGCTACATTTTATTTTTGGATTATGTCTTCGTTGAGTACAAAATCAGATTTTGGAAAGCTAATTTAAAAAAAAAAAAAAAAAGAAATACTCTGACTAATTTCCTCACTTATCACTGATAAGAAGAGGCCAGATGTCATGGTGGGTTAGAAATATATATATGTTTCTATAGTTTATTTTTCTGTTCTAATAGGCACCGAAATGTCACCACTTCTACTGGCAGCAGGTTACTCATCATTTCTGCACCAGTAGGACAGTACTTATATAAACAGATTTATTGCTGGATATTTCGGATACCATGGTGCCATATATTTTGCCATGTCATGTATGACATCTGATACTTCATGATAATGAGTTTTATAGTATAAAAATTAACCAATGACTATGGACAATTTTGTTGAAGGGGTCATTTTATCCTAAAATACGGGGTTAGGAGACACACAGGCATTTTGCTTTGAGCCATCAGTTCTCTTCTGCTTGTTTGGGCTTCCAGCTTATTTTGAACCAGGGGCTGGGAACCTTCACGCCAGAGCATTCAAAGATTATTTTTTCCTCTGTTATATAGCCTTTCCAACTTTAGTCCAATCTATGCAGCAACAGTCCTCAGCAGGGGCCCAGGAGGCAGAGCCTATTCAATTGTTCTGACTATGACCTTCCTCCTCAGTAAGGGCATTCTCAGCCCTGGACTGGCCCAGGTGTTGGAAGGTCTGTGCTGGGAATTGAACCCAGGTCCCTCTGCATATAGGGCCAGATTTTAGTAGCTACGCCTCACGCATGTTGTAAATCCGGGATCGGTGCGCGCAAGGGGGTGCACTGCACACTTGTACACCTTGCACGCGCCGAGCCCTAGGGGAGCCCTGATGGCTTTCCCCGTCCCCTCCACCCCCACCTTCCCCTCCCTTCTGCTACCTAACCTGCCCCCCAGCCCTACCTAAATCACCCCCCCACCTTTATTTTAAAAGTTGTTCTTGCCTCCTGGCAGGAATAGGTTGCGCGCGCTGGCCAAGTGCCAGCGTGCGATCCCCTGGCACGGCCGCTGTGCCGTAGGCCTCAGTCCCATCCCCGCCCCGCCCTGCCCACTCCCTACCCCTTATTTTCAAGCCCCGGGACATACGTGCGTCCTGGGGCTTGCGCGTGTCGCTGGGGCCTATGCAAAATAGGCTTGGCACGCGCAGGCGTGGGTTTTAAAGGGTTACACGCCCCCTAGTGAATAGCATCACTATTAAATCACCAAGCCAGCCCATATACATGGAGGCAGGTATTCAGCACCAATTAGCCAGATAAGTTCCAACTAATCTGGCTAAGTGGTACATTTTAAATATTCAGCCACAGTCAGCATCCACCACTTAGCCGGATAAATTCTTATTCCGCTAAGTACTTATCTGGCTAAGTGGTGGGAGGGGAATGGGTGTAATGGGGAGGAGTTGTTGAACAAGTGGCTAGTAAAAAAAATCTTTTGCGATAATTATTTCATTAGGTTTGAATATGACTTAATATTAGCATGGCTCTTGAGGAAACATTTGTGGTCAAAAAAAGACATTTTTAAATGAGCTTAGTTTACATCTTCATGAACAGACTGGATTAAATAAGTCTAGGGGACAATGAAATAAACTTTAATGTTCATGTTATATGCAAATAAGACTTTACCTGGCCCACAGGCACTAGGAAATATGGTGTTCACATGACTGGGTTCAGTAAAGGGCAAAAAATGAATCATGTCCCAGACCAGATGGGTCACTGAAAATTGTTAAATCCCTTGCCGTGCACAAAAATAGTCGAGAGAGAGAGGGAGAGAGGGAGAGAGAAAGAGAGGTTGGGGGGGGGGGGGGGAGGGGGTGTGTTATAGACACATTCAGAGATATCCATAGTAAAATGTACCTCATTAAAGAATTTTTGACCTGATAAGTGATGAAAAGGAATTGATTTGTACCCTGCATTACCTGCTAGCTGCATTGTATAAATCAACTCCTCTCTCTCTCTCCCCCCCCCCTCCTCAACACACCCCCCCCCCCATGTCTTCCTGTGCCTAACAAGGAGCAGTAGCAAAGTGGCATGCTGGCTAAGGAAAATTAGAGGCTATGCGTGTCAGTGCTGGCTCCGCCTCTGGAAAGGCTATTCCCTGTCCACTTTTTCTTGCTGCATGTACATTGATGTATGTGCAAACTTCCCAGCTTATTAAAAATCGCTGAGCTCCCGCTCGGGCCACTTACAAACGTAAATGGCCATTTTTGCATGCGCAAAGCTTTTAAAATCTTCCTTTTAGTTAGCAGAGGGGATATCCTTCCTCTCCAGAGTCTTTAATCGTTTGCCAAATACACAATTCCCTGACTTATAATGGAAGCATCAGTAATATACTTATAATTTTACAGGCTTGCAAGAGTCACCATTAGGCACATTATATAATTGTGAGGATTATTTTTCCCCTTCATTCTCATTTCTCCATGTAAGTTATATTTTTGTTGCCTGAGTTATCATCACTGTAACCTCTAGGCTGAGATCCTTACTGAGGAGTCCATGGGCCACCCTCAATTCCAAGGGATTAAGCTTTCTAAACTTCTCATACTGTCCTCTCTGAGCTTCAAAATTCCCTGTCTGGGTGGGGAGGGGGAGACTTCTCTCCAAGGTCCTGAATGCTGATAAGTCAGTCTTTGCATACAGCAGTAATAATCACCCTGGAAGCAGATTGTGGTTTCCAATTTAACTTTACTGACAATTGGTGGTGAAATAGTGAAAATGAATATTTGCAACTCCTCCTGCAATCCAATCCATTTACATGTTTAGCTCTTCAATAAATCTGTGACTTTGTAATGCTTAATGAATCTTTTTGTTCATTTTTACTTTGTACTGATGTCCTGATCCTTGCAATTGTAAAGGTAATTTAGAAGCTTCCTCCCAAATTTAATGATTCAGTCTTCCCTAATCTAGTTCAGTTGAATCATTTTAAAGTCCCATAAAGTATTCCTTTGTCCAGATGAATAGAATATACTCATTATTTCCCAGTTCAATCTCCTCACTTCACTATCAAGGTGATTGCATAGGCGTAGTGGTTAACACCAGATGGTGCCACTGATCTTCTCTGAAGTCCAACCTCCTCTTCATAGGAACAAACAAGGATTCATTCCTTCAGTGACCTTGAAAGATCTCCTAAGGCACACCGATCAACCTCTCCATGATGTCCAGATTAATATTTAAATTGGCTGCTGTGGTAAAAAGGAGGCACTAGGGGAAATAGTGTGCCCCTAGCACCTCCTTGGCAGTGGGATCCCAAGATAGCTGGCTGTAGCAGGTTTTTTTAAAGGTTCTCCTCATTTCTGTTCCTCCAATTTAATATCGCCATGATATTAAGTTGGAGGAAGTACAGAAAAGCAGTATTTTCTGCTTTTCTGTACACTTTTTGGGCTGCTCAAAAATTTACACCGGCTCTGGCAGACAATTTTTGAGGATAAAATTGTGCGCATCAGGTGCAAGTTTTCTTTTGCATCAGGAGAGAATAGCTAATAGCCCCATCAACACGCATTTGAATGTGATGATCGCTATTAGCTTCATGGGGGGTTGAACGCGCATTTTGAATGTGCTAATCCCCTTAAAGCATAAGGGGTTGAGAAAGCTCATCCAAAACGCGCATCTAACCATGGGTTAAGCAGTGCACTTGGTTGAGCGCACTGTATTGCATTGGCCTGATTGGGAGAGGCTCCTTCGCTCCTTTTAGATGGTAGCACAGAGTACTTAGGCGTTTGGGAACTCAGGCATAGGATAAAAATACATCAGTTTCCAAAAGGTAACCCAAATGAGGAAAGAAGGGAGGATAGAACTTCTTCCTCCAAATAAAAGGGTTAAAAGCTGGAATCAGTAAAATGGGAATAAGGTACCTTTACTTCTAATTCATGCCCCAAGAAACAAAAAGGTCAATTTCCTACATCAAAACAAAAAAAGTGAAGAGCAAATGTTATGGTCAGGAGATTCGTAAATCCTTGGTCCGATGGGAGGTGAATCACCTTAAGAGATGGCTCCTTAGGTTTCCCCATCAGGTGGCGAGGTGGAACAGAAGGTGGAACTGGCTGGCCTCTCGGCATTGAAGACTGAGGCGGCCATTGAGAGGACGAATAGATGTGACGTCGGAGCAGAGCCAACTGGATATTCGCCACTGGAAGCCTGCGGCCCCCCTGGGAGAAGCCCATAGGGACCCAGGCCACTGGGACTTAGGTGGACCTTTGAGAGGTCGAGAAGGCGTGAAGTCGGTGCAAGGGCCAACTGGATCTTCACCACTGGAAGCCCGTGGTCCCCCTGGGAGGAGCCTGTATGGACTCGGACCACTGGGACTTAGGTAGGCCCTTGAAGACGGGAGGTCCAGAGGAAGTCCGAGGACGAGTACCAGAGGATTGCCGCTTGACAGTCCGAGGTCACACACCGAGGAATCACCACTTGCCAGTCCGAAGTCACACACCGAGGAATCACCACTTGCTAATCCGAAGTCACACACTGAGGAATCACCGAGAAGACATAGGAACCAGGAATCAGGAACCCGAGGCTCCAGAAGACTCACCAAAGCAAGCAGACTTGTAGCAATGAGGTTGCCAAATCGAGGAGTGAGTGGAGGAAGTCAGCTTTTATACTTCCCTGTGCCTGGCCCATTAGGCAGAGGTGAAGTCAATTTGGATGATGAGGCCCCTTTAAATCTTATGATGAGGCGCGGCCTCGCACCTAGGAAAAAGGTGGCCATCTTGGGTCCCGGGAGCGAAGCAAAGCATCCAGATGCCGCGAGGGGAGGCCTGGAGCACATCCCCCGCCGGCAGCCACCGCAAGAGCCGGCACCGAGGAGCGGGGGTGAACAGAGCCGGGTTCTGGTGCCCTCCCCGACATTGCTGCGGTGGCCCCGATGCTGTGAATCAGGTAGGGGATCGTGGCCGCGAGGCACAACAGCAAACATGAAAACATGCTGCACCTGGAAAGAAGCAACATACATTTATACACAATTTTATATTGACTCGTGTATGTGCATGCAAATGTCACCTCTACCACCTAAGTGGGGGGATTTTAGTAGACATGTGCGTCAATACACTTACCCATTTCCCAAGTTTGTTTCCAGTTTGCCCAAGTAAGGGTCGGGCTTCCTAATCCCCTAATTAAATAACCTTCCTTTTACTCTGTTAGCTCCAATCTTTAAAACCCCACTGACTAGTCTAGAATGTTTTATTTTATTATTTACATGCCATCCATAGCAGTAGCAAAGTTACGTGGGTGGGGACCCCAGCACACATTTGTGCATGTAAATACTTAGACACACATTTCATATCAAAGTCTTGGAATGCCCATGTCCCACCCATTGCCTACCCAGACCATGCCCACATACCGCCCCCTTTTTTGCAACTTTTTATTTGTCTGTGCATCAAGAGATATGCGCGTACTCAGGTGCATTTTAAAATCTGCATGGTGCGTGTCAGCCGGACATACTCACAGATCTTCCAGTTTGCAAAAGCATCAGGCTTTTAAAATTCATCCCTTTGGTATGCTTCTTTAGTAGATAATTAGTAATGTATAGTACCTGAAATCAAAGACATAACATTGAAATGTAACCTACAATTGTAATCTTACATTCCACATTCTGCAATTAATATAAAGTATGTTGTACACAGGTTCAGTTCAGCACTAACCAAGATACATGTATATATTGGAAAATATATGTGTGTGTGTGTCTCTCTGTGTGTATATATATATATATATATATATATATATATATATATATATATATATATTAGAGATGTGAATCGTGTGCCAGATCGTCTTAACGATCAGATTCGGCTGGGGGGGGGGGGAATCTGATCGTTAAGATATGATCGCTAATTTTTTTTTAGGGAGACCCGCGCCGCTAAAAAAAACAACTCCACTCGACCCTTTAAATCGACCCCCCCTCCCGACCCCCCCCAAATCCTTTTAAAATTACCTTGTGGTCCAGGGGGGCCTCGGGGAGAGATCCAGGGGGGCCTCGGGGAAAGATTTCCCGTTCCCAGGCATCAGCTGTTCTAAAAAGAAAATGGCGCCGATTCCCCTTTGCCCTTACCATGTGACAGGGTATCCATGCCATTGGCCAGCCCCTGTCACATGGTAGGAGCACTGGATGGCCGGCGCCATCTTTAAAGATGGCGCCGGCCATCTTTACTCATCAGCCTGGGCTGATGCTTAAGGTTACATGGAATATGATAATTGGCTACTTTTTTAAATTGTCAGTCTAGTTCTATAATATGTTGCCTTGGATGTTTTACCTATTAAAATGTCACATGAAAACAAAGCCTTTGAAATACAGAAAGTAAACATCAGGGGTCAAAAAAAAAAAATAGCCAATGCCAAAACAATTTGTGAATTTAATAATGGAAATGTGAACTTGCTGAGATTTAAAAGAATTGACTGGTTTGCCCTTCCAAACAGAGAAGATGATATTGCCAACATATTAAAACATTCATTTCAGCGCGGACCTTAATGTCCACTCAAAAAGCTTGTATGAGAGACGGGACAAGAGAAAGAGCCTTTTCCTACATGGCACTCTAACTTTGGGATGCTCTTTAGAATCCAAGGAGGTAATTTTAAAAAGATTTTATGCGCATAAAAGGGCTTTTGAAAATTGCAACATTATATGCTACTTTTACGCACCTCCTTTGACGATGTACTCCTAAATGCTTGGCATTTCAATCCCTATCCAAGTCCTAACTTTTTTAGTTCATTTACAATGTAAACGAGTGAATGCCTAAAGGCTAGATCGTGTCTGGTCCATGTGCGTATCTATATATGCACATAACCATGTGTCCATGGGTCTGGGCAGCACAACTTTACTTCTGCAGTAGACTAGGTACAATTTCTATGGGGGGAGTGAGGGCTAAAGAACAAGGGAAGTCTTGATGACCTGTTACGACTCCGGGAGGTGGACCCCTTGTCCGAGATGGAGTTGGCACCACCTGTGGTGGAAACTCCCACAGCTACCCATTGTCAGTAGGCGAGGCTAGGATGGAGCAGAGACCCCTCTGGAGCTTCACCAGTACCAGCCCGCATTCCCCTCAGGTTGAGCCCTTGGGTATTGGGGCCGGCTCAACTTTCATGGGGTGTCTGGCAGAAGAGGAGACGGCACTGGATGGAGACTGGGACCGGGTCTGGAGGCTGGCATGAAGACTAGAGAGTAGAGAAGTAGGCAAGAGTCAGGGCAAGCGGCAGTTCTCGTAGTCGTAGTTCCAGGCGATAGTTGGGGCAGGCGGCAGTTCTTGTAGTCATGGTTCCAGGTGTGGGTCAAATAGACAAAGTTCAAATAGATCAGGAATGCAATCTCTAAATCTTGATCAAAGAAAAATTTTTCCCCGCAAAAATGTTTTACATCAATCACCTGATACTTCTAGATTTTCATCAACCAAGACTTTTTGCACTAATCAAAAGTGCAAAAAGTCTTGGTTGATGAAAACCTAGAAGTATCGGGTGATTGAAGAAAAAAAATTTCTTTGCTGATGAAGATCTAGAAGCATCACTGGAGAAGGAATACAAGAATATGAGAGGGATCAGTGTAAAACATTTTTATGGATGAAGATCTAGAAGTATCGGGTGATTGATGTAAAACATTTTTGCGGGGAAAAATTTTCTTTGATCAAGATTTAAAGATTTCATTCATCACTAGATGACATTGACAAGATCATTATAAATGGTATTGTGATATTTTTATGGGGTATGTAATTTTTATGATGAGTGAATGTTGAATGAATGTGATTGTGTATTATTATGGGGTTAGGGCTGTGGTTACGGGTTATTAGCACCTAGAACATGTCCGGATTATGTGTGTATCAAATTTACTGTTAAATCCACTGTAATATATGGTGTGATGATATATGTTCATGATGATGGGTAATGTGTAATATTGCTATACAATTGTGTATTTAAAATATTGTGTGTATTTTATGTTTAATACAATATAATAAAATGTCTACATTTGTGGGAATGGAACAATAAACTAAATGAAAATTTATTGATGATAGAAGGTCACATTTAATAACTGTGTTAATATATTTTAGGATTCCCTATATGTGTTGGTCAGCCTATTTTATAACATGCATGTGTACTTGTGTGCAGGTTATAAAAATCCAGCGTATGTGGCCACATGCCCATATACATGAATATATTGTTGCCCTCATGCTCATTTTAAAGTTACAGTCCCTGTAATTTAGTGAATGCATCATCTGAAAATGGCCAGATGTGAAATGTTTTATCATCCCTGCTACCTTTCCCCTTGAATGCATGTGTTTATTTTTCATTAAGATAATTAAAAAAAAAAAAAAAAGATAATTTGGTCATGCTACCACCAACAGCTGAATTTGCATGTATCAATATAATAAGATCTGCTACAAAGAAAGCCCCATTTGTTCCAAATTAGGGATCCCATCCTCAGATTTATTCATTCACCCCCTTGCCAGCTACAGTCCCGACAGCACTTTACTGCACAAAATAGAATGTCTGAGATTAGGGGGAAAAAAAGATACAGAACCAACAGCAGGAGGTGAGGGAAATGAATGACTGCGATGCGATGTGTGACCAGGCCCCCCCCTGATGTCACTGGGAGCCCTGGCGACGGTTGAAGAGCACCTCACCATCAGGCGCCGCACGCAGTGCGTCGCGCGCTGAAGGGCCGCGACAAAGGGGCTCTCCCTTTGTGCACCCCTTCATGCAACCCTTGTGCTTCTAAAAAAAAAAAAAAATCTTTATATTTTTCTGTAATTTAACCTTTATTCCCATTCTTTACCTTTTCTTTTTGCTTGTTAACAATTTTAATTAGAAATGTTCATTGTATTAGACTATGGAAATTTATTTCCTGCTATTCTGTTTAATGTAAACTGGTATGATTTACATCGGATGTAAGAATGTCGGTATATAAAAATTAAAAATAAATAAATAAATAAAATTATGTGTTCCCAATTTACATTGGGAAACTAGGGCTGGATGTCAACCCATTACCTTTAGGCTAGAGAGGTAATTTCCAATAATAAAGCAGGTCTATACAGTTATGGTTAAACTACAACTGCTTGTATCTTTTTTAATCCACCCAGTCTTTCATGTAGCGCTGATGAAACTATATCACAGAAACCCAATTCCAGGTGGGTAGGATCCATACATATTGCCACTATTATTTGGAGGACTGGGAGGGGTTCAGCCCAACAGAGCAAACTTGAAAGCCACCACAAGAGGTAGTTAAGCACTTCCATTCATTGTATTCCCACCAAACAGCCCTAAGGGCCCTAAAATTTCCCCTCAAGAGGAAGGGTTACTGTGAGGACCCAGTCAATTTTGAACTGGTAGCTCCTACAGCAGGCAACATGGAGGCTTGCAATTGAGTCAGAAGACCAAGTCTTGACTGTAGGGTATCTTGGTAAATGTATTCTTTCTGCCTACTGTTGAAAACTCCATCAGCAAGGGTCAGCCCTGATTGGATGTCATTTCTAAATCCCACTGTAGCTCTACCTTGCTGAAGCTGCTGCAATGAACTCTGCAGACCATATTCTTGCATTTGTTTTTGCCTGCCTGTATTCTCCCCTTTTTCTTGCCATCTTTGGACTGATCTGACTTTGGTCACAACCTGGACTAACTCAGTTCTTAGTGTGATTTCACTCCTATCTGACTGCCTGACACAGACCTCCGCCTGATCCTGATTATACTACTTGATGAGGTTCAGTTTCTATGACCTCACAACTGCCCCACTGGTTAAAGCACCAGTTGGTCATCCATGGTCTAACATATCTGATGTACTGCTTTCCTTGTTTGTGTGCTGAATTCAAATAACAGAAATAGTAATGCTGCTAGTTGATAGCTCTGCTAGATTTTGCAGTTTCACTAGTGTTGGACTCAATCCAACTTGTTTGTAAATTATACAAATGATGACATACTTTACAGCTAAATAGAAAATGATGCTACTGTTCTTATTCAGTAACAATTTTATTAGTAGATCTTCAGTTATGTATACACAAGCCGTTAAGCCCGTTAAAACGGGCTACATTAAATTTTTTTTTCAGTCCATTTTCGAACCATTTTTTTCAGTCCATTTTCGAACCATTCATCTACACTTTTTCTCCCTCACTCCCCCTTCCCCTCATTCACTCACCCCCTTCCTTCCACTCAGTCTTACTCACCCTCTGTCTCCCACTGCCTCCTTCCCCTCACTCTCACCTCCCTCCCCTTCCCTCAGTCACTCCCCACCCTCTCTCAATCCCATCCCCTCTCCCTCAGCCCTCCTCCACTCCTTTTTCTCTGCTCCATAACTTCTTACCCTTCCACTTACTCACATCCCTGTCTCTCACCTCCCCCTCATTCTCCCTCTCCTCTCACTCTTCCCCACCTCTCCCACCCCCCTACCTCCCTCCCTCCCCACACACTCACCCCACTCCTCCCTCCCTCCCACACACTCTCTCTCCTCCCTCCCTCCTTCTCACTCAGTCCCTCCCTCCCTCTCACTCAGTCCCTCCCTCTCACTCTCTCCTCCCTCGCTACTGGCCGCCGCTGCTGCTCGTCACCCGCCGCCGCTGCTGCCGCTCCTCGTCGCCGCCGCCATGTTGATATATTCAGCTGAGACCGACGTGCTTGCCCGCACATGCGCAGTAGAGCTGCTCTCTACTGCGCATTTGCGGCACGTCGGTCAAGCTTCGTTTATTAGGTTGATTCTGGCATTAGCAAGATACTGTTCTGATTGCTTACTGGATCACAAATAAGCTACATACTATGGGGGTAATTTTCAAACAGCTCACATAAGTCATAAAAAATGTGTGCAAGCTACACCAGTTTTCAAAGAGACCTTGTGTGCATGGGTCCATTTTGAAAATTATTTTGCCAAATGTATGTACACACAATACAACCTGCAATTATGTGTACAGAATATGTTTGGAAAAATGTGGTGCATACTTTGGAAATCCAAAATCATGCAGTAACTGCAAATCCCTCCCCAACTCCACCCCTAGTCCAGGTAAACATATGCCCAGACAGGACTATTGCAAATAAGTGTATCTGTATATTAGGCAGGCAATTTACAATAGGCCTTTTCTGTAGGTAAAACACTGTTTTACCCATGGAAATGTCTCTGTGGATTATTGGCTATTTACCTATGGAAATGTGGTATTTAAAATTGCACACACTATGGAAATAATTTTAAAAGGAGTTACGTGCATAAACGTAGCATACAATTCTAGCAGCTTTCAAAAATCCTTGTATAACCTATGGGCAATTCAATGGCATACATCATAATTTTCAAAAGTGCACTTTACATAGGTAAAGTACATTTACCTGTGTAAAACCCAGTTTAATGGGGTAATTTTCAAAAGTATTTACATGATTAAAACTGGGTTTTACACATGTAAGTGCACTTTAACATCTGAATTTTTGAAAGGAGTTATGTGTGTAAACATAGCATACTATCGTAGCTTTTTTAAAAAGTTATTTACGTGTGTAACATGCACTTACACATGAATATCTAATAGGCAATTCAATGGCATATATTGTGGCTATTTTTAAAATCCCATTTATACAGGTAATGTGCATTTACAAGTGTAAATGCTTTTAAAAATCAGGCCCTTTTGTATGTAAGGGGGCTTTTGAAAATTGCTACAATACTATGTTACATTTACTTGCATAACTCCATTGAAAATTACCTCCTTTGCATGTAAATCCTTTTTAAAATGACCCCCTGTGTGTGGGTGAAATTATAAATGCAATTCCACTATCTTTATAACTTTACCCGCAGTTAGAAGCATTCCCAAGGGTGGGACTTGCATTTACTCACTTATAATTTTGAATTTTTTATACGTGTACCTTTACACAGAAAAAGTGGCCACATTAAAATAACAGGTGCAGAGGTGTCCATATACTTTTCCATAGACAAGATTCAAAAGGAAAGTTCTCCTTTAGAAAATTTACACTTTGCATGAACTTTGCACTTCTGAAGGCAGTTGGAAAGAGGACAATTTTCAAAGACCTTTCTGTAGAAAAAAAAGATTTACTCAAGATAAAATGATTTGGCTAAAAATAATCTTCATAGCTCATGTTCTTTTAGCCAGGTGAAAAAAACATTCCTGTGAGCAGGTTTAGCTTAGGGGAGGTTGCCCTAACCACTCACACATATAGCAGGTGAGTGTATCTGCTCATTTTCAAAGGGAAACCATGCATGCACTTGTCTTTAGATAAATGGGCTGCCAATGTGAGCTATTTTAAATATTACCCCTAAAGGAATAGCATTTGGTCTATGTAAAGCCTCTCTATCATACCTCCATTATTCTGTCACTCACGTCAGCAGCCTTGTGAATATACAAATATCTAAGTTATTGGTACTCACTGGGCTAGTCACAAACTTGGGAACATTTGCATCCAAACCAATCTAAAAATCTGAGCTGAGTCTATGCACACATTGGAGCCAAACTATGAATAACTGATATCCATCAAAGTCAATTAACAGCCTGTTCTGATTCAAATCAGGTTATCTAAACTCTGTACTCTCTGCCCCTGATACAACTGGATGCAGATTTAACAGAAACCAATTCACACATCACTAAATTGTCACCATCCAATCAAGTTCTAAATTAGCATGATCCCTTAAGAGACCCTCATGAAAGAAGAAGAATGAAATTATTAGAAAAAAAATAGCATGAATGCTAAAATGTTTGTCTACCAGAGCAAAACAAAAATAAAGTAATTTGAAAGAAATAATTCCTTTGTCTGACTCACACAAAATGACCTGTTCTTGAAAAAAGTCTTCAGCCACTCTAGTGATCAAGGACAATTTATGTAACCAGACTTTCTTGTATCCTCTCATATATGTTCATATGGATTAGTTGTAAATTGAAATTCATTACCTTTAAATTGTTCTGTAAATTGTAAACATGCTTGTTACCCTTCCTGAAGCTCAAAGAGCTTATTTAATCTAACTCTTATTTTGAATCAGAAATGGATTATACAGGTTTAGTTTTCAAACAAATAGATGGGCAACATACAAGAGACCTGCCCAATGATTGAAAATGTATAAAATATTAAATAGTAATATCATTGATGGAATGTGTGTTTTTGTGGAATTCTTAGATGCTCTGAACCTGATATTCAGTATCTGTTAGCTGCAGCAATTCAGAATTGTACAGCTAATTGGTTCTTTTTGAATATTTGGCTTTCTTTAGTAGCCACCACATAACCAGATAACTATTTATCCAGCTAAACAGTATTTACATTAATGTACGGTGTTTGAGAAGTTCCGTGTCCCCTGATAGATACCACTTTGAAAGGTGGCCAGCATTGGGACGGACAGGGTCGACACGCCATGTGCAGGGAGGACCCCCGTTAACATGGCGATCACCCAAAGGTCCTACCTCCCCATCCCTTCCGGCCAAGCTTCTCTTCTCATCCGGCGAAGGGGGGGGCGGTGTGGGGAGCGATGGGAGGGTGCATGCAGGCCACATCGATGCGGCCACGTCATGATGATGTCAGCCTTGCATATCGTGAGACTGGCACCATCAAAACCTCAGCGGGCCCTGGGCTCCCCCTCTTTGCAAGTCGGCACCCGCGGAGGAACGATCGCGACAGACTCCGAATCGAGGCACCCAGGAAGGTTTGCGGCCTGCTCGCACACATGAGCAGAGGTTCCTGGTGGCCTACTTGGAGCGGCAAGGCCAGGACCATGGCCTACTCGCACACATGATCGGGTGAAAAGGAGAAGGACCCCCGGGAATGATCGCAGCCTAATCAGAGCGGATCCCCGGGTGGAATCGCGGCCTAATCAGCGCAGTGAGGTCCGGACGAGGCCTACTCACCCACGTGATCCTTGGAAAAGGAGAAGGTGAAAGTTCAGCATGATCGGAGGCTCTTCAGAGAGGCGAGATAGGAGCGATCCAGGCATCAACGATTAGGGATGTGCAGCAGGGACAGATTCATCCCATTCGATATTCGTATTCGTCGGGACCCAAATCTGTTGCATCCATTCTTGGGGGACCCCGATCCGTTCATTAGTTACATATATATTTCTTTCCCCCAAAAAAACCCATCCCAACCCTTTAAATTTAATTAACTACAACCTCCCAGCCTCCTGACCCCCCCCCCCCCCCCCCCAAGACTTGCCAAAAGTTCCCCGGTGGTCCAGCGGGGGTCCTGGAGCGATCTCCTGCATTCGGGCTGTCAGCTGCCAGTATTCAAAATGGCGCCGATAGCCTTTGCCTTTACTATGTCACAAGGGCTACCGGTGCCATTGGTCGGCCCCTATCACATGGTAGGAGCAATGGATGGCCAGCGCCATCTTGTGCTCCTACCAGGGACTTTTGGAAGGTCTTGGGGGGGGGGTCAGGATGGTGGGGGTTTATTTGTTAGTGATACATTGTATTCATGGGGGTTCGCCATACGTTTTGCGACCCCTACGAATACAACGAATATGGCATATACATTGCGGATTACCAATAATTTGCAAAGAAATGCACACCCCTATCAATGGCAGAATGGGGAGCAGAGATCGAGGAGACCTGGAGAAAGTAAAGACCAGGAGCAGTGGACTCAGGGAGAAGGCCCCACAGCCCCACAGACTTTCAAGGGCGATGAGAAAAGGACAAGGAGGCTAGGAGGAGCCTAGAAGGACGACCCACACCGGAACTGTAAGTAAGTATGCGAGACGCTTCACACGTACGACAGCATGGCTGGAGGCTGAGCAAGTCCCCGAGGGAGAGCCGCAAAGCAGGGAGGTCCCTGGTGTGGGAATAGAGGAGACCAAACCCGAACAGGGAGCGAGACAGCCCCACACAAGGGAACGCTGCATGCAAGGGGGAGGGAGACACAGCAGAGAAGCAGGAGAGGTCAGAGAGGTGTGCCCTCCGTGAGAACAACACAAGGCAGCAAAGGAGGTACAAGCCCAGCACCCCAAGGACATATACTGCAGTGGAGCAGAGCGAGGAGCAGCAGCAGAACAGTTCACATCAAGGGAGCAGCGTACCAGGACCGACACAACAGCAAACATGGCCCATGTGGCCACCGGGACCACAGGGGCAAGCCAAAATCACACTCGTAGGCCAGGTTGCGAGCACCCCTTGGTACATGTTGTCCATGCTCTCGGCAGTGTATCAACAGATGTATCAAGCATTAGGGATGTGAATCGTTTTTCAACGATTAAAATTATCGTCCGATAATTTTAATATCGTCTTAAATCGTTATAGAACACAATACAATAGAAATTCTAATGATTTATCGTTAAAAATCGTTAAATCGTGTTAGTGCGCACTAACGGGAGTTAGTGCGCACTAACAGAAAATGATACAAATTGACACTTTCCATGTCAGTAAAGGTCACTTAGGAATGAATATGTATTCCTATTGGCTGGCTGTGCTCTTATCTATTGATGTTATCAAGGTTCCCACTGAGGTAATGGTTGGGGGGATGTGAAATGGAAACAGTTGGAAGCTTGACAAAAAAAGTAATGTGATGATCATCACTCATGTGACTAGAACTTGTTTGTTTATTATTTTTGTTAGCAGGCATGTGAAATGCTAGTGCATGTTGAATTTGCCAATCACTGTGCATTTTAGAAAGGTGGTCCTGGCTGGAACTATTATACACAGTTCAAATATATGTGGTAATTGATTGTTGGTAAGTATATTTTTTAAGTAGCCACACTGGCCACCAGTATGTTTACTTTTCCTCCTACTTAACTCACTAGCTCAACTTTATAAGAAGGGCTTCTCTGCTTGTGTGTTGCTTTTGTTTGGTGTGAGGAGAGCAGAAACATCAGATCTTTATTCAATCTACTACAGTCAGGCAGCTCCCCCCTGTCTGTGAAGCCAGCCTCTCACTAGTAATGCAGGGAAGGAGCTGTTTCAGCCTCACCATCCTCCTTCCCCCCTCCCCTCACCCACACACCATTCACTGGCTGGGACATGGGGGAGGGTCAGGCAGCTCCCCCCTGTCTGTGAAGCCAGCCTCTCACTAGTAATGCAGGCGGGATAGGGCACTGCATGCAGGAAGATCACAATACCCCTGGTGTCAGGGTTAGGGCACTGTGTGTACATGAAGATCACAACACCCCTGGTATCAGGGTTAGGGCACAAGTTCTAGTCACATTGACTGATCACATTACTTTTTTTGTCAAGCTACCAACTGTTTCCATTTCCCATCCCCCATATACTGTCAGTGGGAACCTTGGTAACATGAATAAATAAGAGGGCAGCCAATAGGAATACATATTCATTCCTAAACTGACCTTAACTGACCTGAAAAGTGTCAAATTGTATCAATTTCTGTTAGTGCGCACTAACTCCCGTTAGTGCGCACTAATCGGAAAAAACAATTTTTAACGATTTTTCAACGAAATAATCGTGCCAAACATGATTTTCTTCTCCTGCCACACGATTTCAATCGTTAAGACGATATGGCACACGATTCACATCCCTATCAAGCATGGAGTCAGCCGCCAGTGGTCAGGCAAGGAGGGACAGTACCCCACAACGTAGTGACGGCAGAAGTGGTTGAAGTGACAGGAACCAGCCGGAGGATGGAGGAAGGACAAAATGAGGAAAGAGAAGACACATTAATAGTACAACAGGAGAGACAAAGGGCATTGGAGGAGCTATCACCAGTTAACAAAGACTAATAGGACAAGCACAGATGGAAACATCGAAGGCACTAGGGTGAGAAAAGTACAGCCAGAGCAGGGTGAGAGCAGAGTCTCGGAGTTCCCAGCAAGAAAGAAAATAAGGTATGAAATGGAAAAGAAATAGAACTGTGTCCAACTCTGGCTCCTCAGAGAGAAAGTCTGAGGAGAGTGACTCCTCAATGGACAACCCTACTAGAACAGGGCGAGATGCTTCAGAAACCAGAGTACAGGCATTGTTGCCCAAATTAACAGAATTGTGGGAGAGAGTGCCGAAGGCTATGAGAAGTAAAATAAGAAAGAGAACATACATAGATATTTTCTCAATAATGGAAGGTCAAAAAGGTGCATCCGTAAAGAAGAAAAAAGGAAAAAAGGAGAAGGAAAAAGGTGGGGAGGTGAAGGTGGACTCAGGTATTCTTAAGAATGATTAGCATCCTGGGATGGGAGGACCCATCACAATATGCCCCCATGCTCAGTTATGCCAATACTATTCTAGAAGCTCACAAAGAGTATCAAGGGTGGGCATGGTTAAATTATGATGAAAAATTGAGACAAAATGGAGGAAAATAGAATGATGTCATGGGGAATGCAAGATGTAAGGCTATGGTTAAGGCAAATGGCTAACAAGGTGGTTGATGCGGGAATGTATAACAAAGGTGGGAAGGCTTTCAATAGCCACAATGGCCAGTCAGCTTCAGGAACTAATCAATGGGGGGGGGGGGGGGGGGACAACGGCAATAGGATATGTTGGCATTATATCAAATCAGGTTGCACCTTTCAGTCCTGTAAATTCAAACATATTTGCACAGTTTGCGCTGCACCGCATCCTACGATTAACTGCACAAGAAAAGGCACCGGTCAGCAAGAAGGGAGTAATGGGAAAAGAAAATAACGGGCACATGGGCAAGGCTCCTTCACCAGTGCAAATAGCAGCAATGGCTAAGTGGTTAGCTATCTGTTCCAAGCGGAAGGAGGCACAAAAGTTAAGGGAGGGTTTTGAGAAAGGTTTTAGAATACCATTTCAAGGTATCAGTTGTCCGGCATGCTGACATAGTACACAGAAGGTCGACAGGGAAATTGAGATGGGCAGAATGGCAGGCCCATTCCCGGAACCACCATTCAAAAAGATGATGCTGTCACTGATAGCAGTAGTCCCGAAGAAGGAATCAGGAGAGTTCGTACTGATACAAAATCTGACATACCCACCCGGGAAGTCAGTTAATGACTACTTGCCTGAGGAAGAATGCACGGTTCAGTATAATTCTTTCGATACTGCTATTCATATATTAAGGCAATGTGGAAAAGGAGCCTTAATGGCAAAGGCCGACATTAAATCCGCCTTTAGTTTGCTCCTGGTTCATCCCCGCAGTTTTAACATTTTAGGTTTCCAGTTCAGATCCCAATTTTATTTTCACAAATGCATACCAATGGGGTGTTCCGTCTCTTGTGCATATTTCAAAACATTCTGTACATTCTTACAGTGGGTGATGGAGAAAAGGAGAGGTAATATCAGTATGGTCTATTACCTTGACGACTTCCTATTTGTGGGACCCGCAGGCGCAGACTCATGTGTGCAATTTTTACTGGAATTTCAAAGTATGGCAAGCGAATTCGGAGTGCCACTGGTGGGAGAAAAAAAGGAGGGCCCAATGATTGGTTTGACATTTCTGGGAATCAAATTAGATACACAGACTATGACATTTAAGTTACCTTTAGAAAAGATGTACAAGCTACGGAACATCCTAGGGATGGCATTGATAGGAAATGTTATTGTTTGTAAGGATTTGGGTGGACTCTTGGACACTGTGGCTGCTGACCACGCCCATGGGAGGAGGTCCCTTGAGGGGCCACAGGTCAGGCTCAGCTTAGGACACACAATACAGATAGATCTTTTATTAACAGTATTGAGGAGTCACCAGAGGTGGCAGTAGTGAGCAGAGATGAAGCCCAGCTGGGCTTGTAGTCCCTCAGGCTCTGGAACAGCGATCCCACAATGGCTGTGCTGTAGTGAAGAGAAACTGAGATAGTGAATTGAAGAATATGCAGAGTTCTGGAATAGAGCCTCATTGGATGAGTACTCACACAGCAGTTTCTCTTGGTAGGAATCTCAGGAGCTGGAATTGAGTCAGGCCCTAGAGGAGCGAGTGCCTGGTTCCAGGGAACAGCACTGAGAGAAGTAGATGGTAACTCACTAATGGTGTAGGCAGTGGTATCTTCCAGGCAGAAGTGAAGTCCAGGCAGCGAGTCCGGGAACATGGGCCCTCAAGGAGCGAGTACTGGTTCCAGACAGCATCCTGAAAGAGAAGAGAGAGGCCCCCGAGGAGCGGGTACCCCAAATACAGTAAGTCAAATAATGGAGAGGCAGAGTAGCTAGGTACAGAGGTTGAATCCCATCCATAAGGAATCCCTGACCTTGATTAGCTAGCAGCAGCGTAGGCTTTTGTATCCAGGATGCGTGACGTCATCACAGGGGGATGCCCCTGAGTTTGCACCAAAGAAAGTATTAGAAGCAGAGCCGCTCAGCGCGCGCCCTAAGGCAGCTGAACAGCATGGCGGGAGGCAGCGCCCAAGCCAGACCCGGGACGCTGGAGAGGATTGCAGGCAGATGCCGTGGCAGCCAAACGTCAATCAACCGTGGGAAGAGTCACCAGAGAGGTAAGGAGGGCAGAGTGGAGACATCGGGCAGCGACAGTCGTAACAGTACCCCCCTTAATAGGGCAGTCTCCTTTGCGGGTATCAGGTATAGGTTTTGAAGGATGCGCAAGATGAAATTGCCGGAGCATCTCTTTATCAAGGATGTTAGCCTGAGGCTCCCAAGAGTTTTCTTCGGGGCCGAAACCCTCCCAAGAAAGGAGGTATTCATGTGTTTTGCCTCGTCTTCAGACATCACGAGTCTCTTCAACCTTGAATTCTAGGTCATCTTCTGTGTTGATGGCAGGTGGTTCCTGAGTCTTGGAAGAGAATTCACTGAGTATGAGAGGTTTCAAGAGCGAAACGTGAAAAGCTTTGTGGATGTTTAGTCCGGGTGGTAACTTTAGACTTTAGGTGATATTGCCAAGATGTCGGAGGATTGGAAATGGTCCAATGTAGCGAGGAGCGAACTGAGTGGAGGGTAACTTCAGTCTGAGATGTTTGGTAGATAACCAGACTTTGTCTCCGGGTTTAAAGACAGGCACTTGAGAATGGTGAGCATCATAGAACTTCTTAGCGTGGTCACTCGCTTTGACTAGCATGTCTTTCATCTGAGTCCACAGGTTATGGATTTCATCAGCTGTAGATTAAGCTGCTGGGGATGTCACTGAGAGCTTCAGTGGAAGTGGTGGTGTTGGAGAGCGTCCATATACCATTTCAAAAGGTGTTGATCCAGTTGATGTTGATGGATGAGAATTGATGGCGAATTCAGCCCAAGGTAACAGTTCAGCCCAGTTATTCTAACGGCAACTCACGTAGGCTCAAATAAAGTTTTAAGGTTCTATTCCTCCATTCTGTTTGGCCATTTGATTGCAGATGATAGGCTGAAGTGTAGTCTAGAGAGAGTCTAGAGAGATCTTCGGGGCAAGAGCCCCATCACCGGAGTGTTCCCTGCCGGGCAGGAGCCCTCAACAGGGAAAGGTGAGCAGCCAGCCTGCAACCCGATGCCGGCACAAAAACTCACTGGAAGTCCAAAAAATCATCAAAAAAATGAATCCAGACAAGCACCCCATCGACAGCATACCAATACAAACAATAAAAGCAATCGAACCATCAATAACCAAAACATTAACAGAAATTGTAAACCTATCACTCACCGAAGGAATCTACCCTAACTGCCTAAAATCAGAAATCATCAAACCTATCCTTAAAAGTCCAACCTCGATCCAGAAAACCCGCTAAACTACCGGCCAATATCAAATTTACCATTCATTGCCAAAATCATTGAACAAATCGTCCAATCACTACTCAGTGACCACCTAGAAACAAACAACATTCTTCATCCCACACAATTCGGCTTCAGGAAGGAACTAAATACAGAATCCTTTCTACTATTACTAAATGACACCATCCTCAAAGGCTTCGACAATGGCCACAGCTACATTCTAATCCTACTAGATGTGTCAGCGGCACACAGTAGGATTAGATGTGTAGCGGCACACAGTAAACACTGCAATGGTTCACATCATATCTATCTCAAAGGACATACCAGGTTTCAATGAACAACACACTATCAAAGAAAATTAACCTAGACACAGGAGTTCCACAAAGTTCCGCACTATCGGCAACACTATTCAATATTTATCTTCTCCTGATCTGCCAATTCCTAGCAAACCTTAAACTGAACCACTTCATATATGCTGATGACATCCAAATACTTATCCCAATACACAACTCTCTAGAAGACACCTACAAAAAAACAGCCAGCTACCTCACAAAAATAAAACAATTGCTAAACAACATGAGACTCATCTTAAACATTGATAAGACCGAAATAATTATGATGGACAGAAAAAACAATCCTACGATCATGCCTCCACTCAAAATACTGAATCATAACATAGCGATATTGCCTGTCACCCACGCACGCAACCTTGGAGTCATAATCGACAAAGAACTATCCTACAAGAACCACATTTCCGCAAAAATCAAAGATGGATATCACAAACTCCTAACTCTACGACACTTAAAACCATTCCTGTCACACAATGATTTCAGATCAGTACTCCAACTACTAATTTTCTCCAACCTGGATTACTGCAACTCTCTACTACTCAACGTACCTATTACCATCATCAAACCTCTACAAATCCTACAAAACACAGCCGCCAGAATTCTCACCGGAACAAGAAAATTTGATCCTATTACTCCAACCCTCATCTCATCACACTGGCTCCCAATAAAATACAGGATTGACTACAAAGGACTATCCATAATTCACAAAATAATATATGAAAAACAAACAAACTGGCTCAGTGCATTCATAAAACTCGACTCACCAAATAGAAATCTACGATCAGCTAACAAAGGCCTACTAAAAATCCCACCAATCTGTCACAAACTTACCACAACTTGGAAGAGAGCTATATCCCTAGGAAGCCCCAAGCTCTAGAACTCCCTCCCAATGGAACTAAGAACACAACAGAATCTAAAAACATTCAAAAAAGAGCTAAAAACATGGATGTTTATAAAAGCTTACCAAATCTCACAATAACACTTGACTAATGACTTTACAAAAAGAGAACAGCCTAATACTTGAAAGACTCATTGAAAGAGTATATACTCGTATGTTAAAAAGCCATGTGAACAATTGTATGTCTGTAGAAATAAAGAAATATACGACTACAGAAATCAATCCTTTGTAAACCGTTGTGATGGGCAAACTGAATGACGGTATATAAAACTCAATAAATAAATAAATATCGAATAACTTGCACAGGGCCCTCCAGAATCTTGCCGTGAATTGAGATCCTCGGTCTGAGACAATGTGTCTTCGTAGGCGTGAAGGCGAAAAATGTGTGATATGAAGAGCTTCACAAGCTCCAAGGCTGAAGGTAAGCCAGGCAGCGCCACGAAATGGGCCATCTTGCTGAAGCGATCAACTGTTACCCAGATAGTATTCATTCCTCCAGAAGGGGGTAAATCGACTCCAAAATCAGTAGCGATGTGTGACCAGGGCTGTTCCAGAACTGGCAGTGGTTGCAGAAAACCCCACGGTTGGCCAGAAGCATGTTTGTGTTTGGCACAATTGGTATAGGATGCCACGTAGGATAGGGTATCCTTCTTGATAGTAGGCCACCAATAAAACTTCTGGATCTTGAGCAGGGTACGGCGTTGACCAGGATGATCAGCCAGCTTAGAATCGTGCGCCCAAAAGAGCACTTTCTTCCTGAGGTGTTTAGGCACGATGGTCTTACCAACGGGCACAGTATGTGTAGTCGCCAAGATAACTTTCTTCGGGTCAATTATGTGCTGAGGTTCTTCAGGCACATCCTCTGAGAGAAAGGAGTGTGACAGAGCATCAGCTCTGGTATTTCTGTCTCCGGGGCGATAGTTAAGCACAAAGTCAAAACGATTGAAGAATAAGGACCATCTAGCTTATCTGTGGTTAAGACGTTGTGCATGTCGGAGATACTCTAGATTTTGTGGTCCGTGAATATGGTTATTTGATGTTGAGCGCCTTCAAGCCAAGGCCGCCATTCCTTGAATGCAAGCTTAATTGCCAAGAGCTCTTTATCGCCGATCCCATAGTTCTTCTCTGCTGGGGAGAAATGTTGTGAGAAGAAAGAGCAAGGACGTAAGGCTTTAGAGTCTCCAATCTGGCTCATACAGCCCCCACGCCGACATCTAAAGCGTCAACTTCTACGATAAAGGGCTTGTTGGGGTCAGGATGCCGCAAGCATGGTTTCATGGAAAAGGCAGTCTTTAGTTTCTCAAATGCGGAAATGGCCTCCGCAGACCATTTTGAAGCGTTGGCACCCTTGCAGGTCATTGCGGTCAAGGGTACTGTTAAAGAAGAGTAGTTCTTTATAAAGCTTCTATAATAGTTGGCAAACCCCAGGAATCATCTCAGGGCTTTCAGGCTGATAGGTTGGGACCAATGTTTGATACTTTCAAGCTTTTGAGGGCCCATCTGGAAGCCAGCTTTAGACACGATATAGCCAAGAAAAGGCACTGAGTCTTTATGAAATTCGCACTTGGAGAGTTTGGTGTAGAGCCGGTATTCACAGAGTCGGCGTAGTACTTGTTTGACATCCTCTAGATGAGTGGGAAAATCCTGGGAAAATATTAGGATATCATCCAGGTATACTACGACACTCTTGTACAGCAGGTCCCACAAGATGTCATTCATCATGTTCTGAAATAAGGCGGGTGCGTTGCACAGGCCGAAGGGCATAACTAAGTACTCACAATGGAAGTCTCGAGTGTTGAAGGCTGTTTTCCATTCGTCGCCACTACGAATGTGAACTAAGTTGTAGGCCCCCTTCAGGTCAAGTTTTGAGAATATTTTGGCCCCCTGAAGCCGGTCAAACAGCTCTGAGATTAAAGGCAGGGGGTAGAAGTCTTTAATCGTGATCTCGTTCAGACCTCGGTAATCGATACAAGGATGTAGGGTACTGTTCTTCTTCCCCACAAAGAAGAAGCCTGCGCCGGCTGGAGACTTCGATGGTCTAATAAACCCCTTCTGTAAATTTTCCTCGATGTATTTGGACATAAGACTGAAACCCAATACTGAACTTCCTACATTCTCCTCGATGTATTTGGACATCGCCTTGTTCTCAATCGCTGAGAGTGGATAGAGACGTCCTTTAGGTTCAGTATTGGGTTTCAGTCTTATGGCACAGTCATAGGACCTATGCGTAGGAAGGATAGCAGCAGCTTCTTTGGAAAACACATCACTTAAGGATGCATATTGGGGCGGCAGTGCCGGCATCATTGGAGTAGTAGGCATGCAGATGACAGGAGCAATCTCCTTAAGGCACTTCCCATGACAACCTGGGCCCCAGCGGGAGAGTTCCAAGGATGCCCAGTCAAATTGGGGTTGGTGCGACTGCATCCAGGGTAGCCCCAGGACAATAGGGTGCATGGCCTTCTCTAACACAAAGAAGGGAATTGATTCAATATGGAGAGCTCCTGTGCGGAGAGTTACCAGTACAGTTTGGCAAGTCACGTCACCAAGTAAGGGCTCTCCATGGATGGAGGATAGGAGTAGTGGAACATTCAAGGTGACGAGGGGAATCCTCAGATGTGCCACTAGGCATCGAAGAATAAAGTTGCATCCTGCCCCTGAATCCACCAGGGCAAGAGTTTGAAACTCAGATGGTCCGCAGATCAAGGAGACTGGGAGAGAGAGCGGAGGAGAGGGCATAGTAAGGCCTAAGAACAATCCTCCTGCAGGACTTATGCCCATCCGTTTCCCGGATGAATTGGATATGTTGGGACATCATGACCAGTCTGTCCACAGTTCATGCATAGACCATGCCTCTTCCGAATTCTTCTCTCTTTAGAAGTCAAATGTCCGCGACCTCGTTGCATCGGTTCATCTCCACTGGCAGCAGGAATTACTGGAACCATCCGAGGTGCAGGTTTAGCACTAGCCTCCTTCTGACCAGGTCCTCTATTAGGCCGGAGCTCTTTCAGCTTATCACGAAGCTGGTGATCGATCCTAATAGCCAAAGCCACTAGTTCATCCAGCGAGTCAAGTGTTTCACGAGCGGCCAGCTCGTCTTTCAAATGAGTATCCAGGCCTCTGAAGAAGAGGGCCTTCAGGCATTTGGGTTCCCAGCAGTGTTCTGTAGCAAGACTCTTAAACTCTATCGCAAAATCAGCCAGTGGTCGGTTGCCTTGCTTCAGGTCCACCAGAGCAGAACCGGCAATGGTCACTTGAGCAGGATCATCAAAAATGGATTTAAATAAGTCCAAAAATCCATCTATGTCCTGCAAGGATCCTTGTGTTCCCACAGTATAGAGGCTCAAGACAAGGCTTTTCATCAAGATAAGATAGAATGCAAGTAGTCTTGGAAAAAGCTGTGGGGAACTGAGACGGCTGTAATGCAAAATGCATGCAGCACTGGTTTAAAAAGCCCCTGGTTTTCTGAATCTCTCCCGAGAAATGAACTGGAGCAGCCAGCAGTACAGCAGTCTTTAAAGTTACTTCATGTAACTGACCTTCATTGCTGGAATTAGCACCTTGGGTCTTCTATGTGTGTAGCTGATGAAACGCTGAAGTGAGTTTCTCCAATGCATCTTGCTGTTCAGAAATGTGCAGGGCCAGGCCCGGAATGGCCTGCAGAACATTGAGCTGTGCCGGATCCATGGAGTTAGCAATCTGTTATTGTTTGTAAGGTTTTGGGTGGACCCTTGGACACTGTGGCTGCCCATTGGGGGAAGTCCCGTGAGGGGCCACAGGTCAGGCTCAGCTTAAGACACACAACACAGATAGATCTTTTATTAACAGTATTGAGGAGCCACCAGAGGTGGCAATAGTGAGCAGAGATGAAGCCCGGCTGGGCTTGTAGTCCCTCAGGCTCTGGAACAGCGATCCCACAATGGCTGTGCTGTAGTGAAGAGAAACTGAGATAGTGAGTACAATGAAGTATATGCAGGGTTCTGGAATAGAGCCTCGTTGGTTGAGTACTCACACAGAGGTTTCTCTCGGTAGGAATCACAGGAGCTGGAGTAGAGGCAGGCCCTCGAGGAACGAGTACTTGGTTCCAGGGAACAGCTCTGAGAGAAATAGATAGTAACTCACTGATGGTGTAGGCTGCGGTATCTTCCAGGCAGAAGTGAAGTCCAGGCAGCTAGTCCGGGAACACGGGCCCTCGAGAAGCAAGTACTGGTTCCAGACAGCGACCTGGAAGAGAAGAGAGAGGCCCCCGAGGAGCGGGTATCTCAAATAGAGTAAGTCCAATAATGGAGAGGCAGAGTAGCTAGATATGGAGAGTGAATCCCATCCGTAAGGAATCCCTGACATTGCTAACTCAATTAGCTAGCAGTAGCGTAGGCTTTTGTATCCGGGATGTATGACGTCATCACAGGGGGACGCCCCTGAGGTTTGCGCCAAAGAAAGTATTAGAAGCAGGGCCATGCAGCGCACGCGCACTAAGGCAGCTGGACAGCATGGCGGAAGGCAGCTCCCAAGCCGGACTGGGGACGCCGGAGGAGCCAAACATCCATCAACCGTGGGAGGAGTGGCCAGAGAGGTAAGGAGGGCAGAGTGGAGACGTCGGGCAGCGACAGTTGTAACTGGAAAAAAGATCATGTTAGTCACAATGTAATCAGTGATTGGCAGTTTAAATTTCACTTGCCGGGTAATCCCCATGGGGTGAGCTTTCATTAGGCGTCTTGCGGACGCGTCAAAAGGAGTGCGGCGCCCACATCACCATATTAGGATGACTGAACCAATGAGGAAGAATATCTTAATGTGGCTAGAATTCCTGAAAAACTTTAACGGTGTTTCAATTTGGCAGGACGACATGTTGTCAAACCATGACCTCGATATGTACACTGATGATTTGGGAGGTTGGGGATTCGGAGCGTATTGTCAGGGAGCATGGTGCACAGCCCCATGGCCAGACGAGTGGAAAAAGATCAGTATAGTCATTAAAAACATAACGTTCTTGGAGTTATTCCCAATATTGGTAGCAATGACAATATGGGAGAATAAGTTGCGTGACAAACAAATAGTTTTTTGGTCCGATAACCAGGCGGTGGTGGCAGTTATTAATAAACAAGCTGCAAGGTGCTCTCAGGTATCAGAGTTGCCAAGAGAAGTTATACTGCAAAGTTTGACCATCAGAGCTAAGCACGTACCAGAGGTGCATAACCGAATTGCGGACACTGTCCAGGGCTAAGTGGGATCTCTTTCGCCAACAGGTGCTGGAGGTAGAAGAGGAGGGAACACCAATCCACGACCACTTATGGCAGATTGGAGCAGTACCGAATGGGGTTTACTGAAGGCTCCGGTTGCTCCAGCAAAATGGAAAGCATATTGCAGGGGCTTCGCCAGAGTGAGGGATTTCCCGCAGGAGCAAGGATGGGTAGAGGGACCCGAGAACAAAATGATAGTGAAATTTGTTGCATGGGCAAAAGAGATGAGTATGTCCAGAGGGACAACCGTGAATCAGTTGGCAGGATTTGCATTTTTTGTAAAAGCACAGGGACTGGGAGATCCGATGAATAATTTTATGGTCAAAAAGATGTTGTCCGGTTGGACAAGGAGTGGCAAGCAAGAAGGAGATAAAAGGTGATCCATAACACACGAGGTATTGGTTCAATTTTGGCACGCAGTCCCACAGAGCTGCAATGCTAAATTTGAAATAGCATTATTTAGAACAGCCTTTAGCATAGCATTTTTTGCAGCCCTGCTGGTGAGCGAGTTGGTTGCTGCATCTAAAAATGATAAAGGCAAAAACGGTATATTGCTAAAAAACGTTCAAATACAAGGCAGAGCGTTAGTTTAATAGTACACAGGTCAAAGACTGACCATGAGGGAAAAGGGGCAGAGATTAGGTTAGCGGAGGTGGAATCTCAAGCCACCTGCCCAGTAAAGAATATTCTCCAGTTCCTTAGGATAAGGCTCAATAATATTTGGTTAGATGCTAAGGAATACTGTACGCATTACTTTAGGATAGGAGCGGCCACAAGTGCAGTGCAAACGGGCCTGTCTATAGATACGATACGCTGGATTGGCAGATGGAAATCCTCAGCGGCCAAACTGTATGTAAGGCCAGGGTTATGTAGTTTGGGTGCAAATAACGAATAGATTGTTTATCAATTAATTTACCTGTAGGTCCAGGAGGCAGATGGAAACCAGTATGGGTGATAGGACATTCATTCGTACACTCGGTCGCCAAGAGGGCACATGAGAGACCATACGGGACCCATTTGGGATTGGCACTGTGGGATATAAAACTACTATGGATGGGAAAACAATGAATGCGGTGGCGACATTTAATATCGGCGGTGAGGAATAAGTTGAGCAAACTGCAGAAGTTGGATGCCATGGTTATACACCTGGGAGGGAACGATTTATGGGAATATTTGAGTAAGCAATTGACTGAAGCAATAAAAAAGGATTTAGCAACACTTATGGAAATGGTACTGGGAACAAAGATGATATGGTCGGATATCATCCCCCGCATAAAATGGCAGGGCTCCAAGTTGTGGGGAAGGGGATGAAAGAAATTAAATAGGCAGGTAGGATTATGGGTACAAGGGAGGCATAAATGGGCAGATGAACCATGTCCTAGACTTTACAGAACGGATAGGATACATTTATCAGAAATTGGATATGACTTATTCAATAACGCCATACAGGAGGCGTTAGAATCACTATGGGGTGGCGATACAGTTGGGCCGCAGCACAGGTGTTTGGGGGGGCCTGGGAAAAGTGAAACACTATCCCAGGCTGGTGGCGGGAGTACCCGAGTCGATGGCCTAACATGGCCATAGAAGATATGGTGTGGAAAATGGAGGTCCTGGAAGGACAGAATAGTAAGGGGCATGGGCGGCCCCATGAGGAGGGCCCCCCAGCTTGGAAACATGGCGGGGGGCCGGATGGTGTTGGCGGACTGGCTTACCAGGGCGGATGCCGGAACGAAGCCCGGGAATTCTGATGTTTGAATACACATCAGGGACGACTCGGGTTTTGGTTGTTGTTATGTTAAGGTTTAATAAAAGCTGCGGCCTGTTTTTTTTTTTACCAAAATCAAGTGTGGTTGTCAATTTGTGGCTGAGGGGTTGATTCAGGGGTCGGGGAAGCCGGAGGGACAAAAAGGGTGCGAGATGCCTATGTTAATTGTTTTTAAAAGTATATTCTGCATGACATCGGCTTTGAAGGACAAAGGACTCCCTCAGAAGATACATTTTTATTTGCATATTATAAAATTTAAAAAATTTACACAGTCCAAGGGCGCTGTTTGGATGGATCACTATGATTGATTTTAGACTCTTGTAATGCTTCTGGCTATAAAGTGGCCATGCATAAGCTAGTGAGTCATTTCTGAGTGTGTCCATATCCACTGTTTTTCACTCTTATCAGTGGTATTATTATTATTATTGGTTTTGTTTTTAACAACATAGGCTAGCTTGTTTAGCTGGACAGAAGCTGTATATGGACCTCCTTAAACATACTGGACTTCCTGGATAGCAAGGTTAGCCAGATATTTGGTGGCACTCCCAGGCTGCTGAATATACTTGGCTGCCTTAAAGTTATCCCCAGCATTTGCAAGAGTCCCCCACACCCCCCATATGGGGGCATATGGTGCAGAGCCTGGCGCAGAACCTGGCTACATATTAGCCCACCTGCTTTCTGGCTTCAGGGATGGTTTCAGAATACCTTGCTCAGGTCTGCCAGCCAGCCATTCTGTGTCCAGTTTTCACTCTGTCCACCGATTTGTCAATGTAATTTCAGAAAGCTATCCTCGGAGCTGGCCTTGGGGTGTATTATGGGGCCTTTCCTTTCTAGGCCCTTCTGCCGCATGGTTTTATTACCTTTGGCGGTGGTGCCCGAAAAGGAGCCAGGCAAATATTGGCTAATTCATTTCAGAATCCTTCATTCCCAAAAGCCTTGTCTGTTAACAATTACATTCCACATGATCAGTGCACTGCGCAATATGCTTCCTTTGTCTCCGCTGTGGATATGCTCAGGCAGTGTGGGGTGGGATCCTTGATAGCCAAAGCTGATACTGAGTCTGCATTCCAGCACATTCTGTTATGACTGGTACATTCCCATGGACTGCTCCATATCTATTGCTCACTTTGAACGGTTTAGCTCATTTTTGCACTGGGATATTGTTCATCATGCTGGGAAACCAAATACCATTCACTACTTGGATGATTTCTTGTTTATGGGACCTGATGCCTCTATGTCTTGTCACACCTGGCTAAAACAATTTCAGGAGATAGCTGCTGAATTTGGCATGCCTCTGGCTGTGGAGAAGCTTGAGGGCTCACATGTGCCGAACTTTCTTGGGTAGTGAGCTTGATTCAGTTGCTATTCTGTCAAAGTTTCCACAGGACAAGTGTCTAAGCTATCTAGTCTGGTTAGCTTCACGTTTGCTGCCAGGAAAGTCACCCTGCACCAGCTTTGGTCTCTCATTGGGTTCCTTGCATTTGCTTGCCAGGTCATTCCCATGGGTCACACTTTTCTGAGCTGGTTGACCTTGGCAACAGCGGGGATTAGCAAGAACCATCAGCGGGTTTTCTGCGCAGTATCACCTTTCTGGAGCTCTTCCCTATTGTAATTGCCTTGCACATCTGGAGAGATCGTTTGAGCAATAGAAGGGTGATATTTTGCCGTGACAACATGCAGTAATGGAAGTTATTAATCACCAGTTCTCAAAGTGCCTGCTGGTTTCAGAGCTGTTAAGAGGGTTTGTTCTGATGTGCTTGCAGCTTAACATTGCTGGGCTCCAGAAATCAAATTACTAACTCTCTTTCTGGTTGTCAATGATCCATTTTCAGGAAGCTGGCCCCAGGAGCAGAGGGAAATGAAACCCTTGTGCCAAATCATTTGTGGTAACTTGGAGCCTGGAGCCATGTGACCTGCTGTGCAGATCCATGGACCATTCCACCTGGAGGGACTTCAACCTCCTTCTGTGCAAGTAGGAACCTGGCACCAAGTCCATTTCCCAAACACATGGTGGTGGAACACACTATTTACACCAGACATTCCAGGGGTACAGTTCACGTGCATTTGCTTGGTTTGCCGTTCTTTGCCAGAGCTTGGGGCTGGCTGAATCCTGTCTGGGGCTTCTCAGTTGACAGAGTAATGGCCGGTTGGGCAAGAGAGACAAGCTTAAGGCCAGATACTCATAGGCCTGTCACTCACAAATTCTTGTTAGCCCTGCGGTATTCTTTAGGGATGTGAATCGGTACCGGACTCGTTTCTGGTAATGATTTTGGGTAAAAACCACGGGAAATCTTTGTTCCCACGATTCTTACCCATTTTAATCGGCTGTGTCATGCCGAAAAAACAAAACAAAACACCCCGACCCCCATCCTGTGCTCCTCCCATGTGACAGGGGCCGGCCAATGGCACGGATACCCTATCACATGCTAAGGCCAAAGGGCCATTGGCGCCATTTTGATTAGTGGCAGTCAACGGCCTGAGTGTGGGAGATCGCTCTCGGGACCACCGCTGGACCACCAGGTACTTTAAACATTTTGGAGGAGGGTTGGGGGGGTGGGGGATGAAAAGGATTAAATTTAAAGGGCCGGGGTGGGTTTGGGGTTTATTTTTAAGTGCCCTTTCTTCCTGCCCCCCCAAAACAATAAGAGAACCCCACAAAACATTTCATGGGGTTTTCCTATTGGGTTTGGGGCCCCCCGAATTCTGACGAGTTTGAAAATACCTTCCGATATTTTCAATCGTCAGAAAAACGATTCACATCCCTAGTATTCTTTGCTAGCTGTAATGTCTTCCAAATCTGAGACAGACTTTTTCAGGGTGGCTTTTTTACTAGCCTTTTTCACTGCCTTGCTGGGGAATTGGTAGCTGCATTGCACAACTATGATGCTATCTGCGGTCTGCTGCCCAATAATGTTTCATTGTTCAATGGCAAGCTGACTTTGTGCATTAAGAGGTCAAAAGTGGACTAATTTGGCAGGGGACACCTCATAATATTGTTGAAATATCGGGCCTTGTTACAAGTCCAATTTCCAATGTGAGGAATTATCTGCTTTTAGGCTATGGTCATTTCTTGGTGCACAAAGGTGGCTCACCTCTAAGCAGATTCAATTTTACTGACATTCTTAAACAGATGTTCCAAGCAGGGGGGTGGGGGGGGGGGGGACACAGACAGAGAGTTACAGCTCCCATTCTTTTAGAACTGGGGCGGCCTCCAGTGCAGCTGCCTCTGGCTTAACAGTTGAGACCAATCAGCAGATAAGTCGATGGTGTTTTGATACCTACACATGTTATATCAGGTAGGAGGATGGCTTACCAAAACCTTGTTATTACTGTTTCCTCATTCTGTAGGAGTCAGGCAGCGGCAGCAAACAATCTGGATTTTTGGCCAATCATACATTTTCTTGGCAGGTTACATGAAGTCTGCCTCCTTTGGCTTTCATCTGGGATTGGCAGCGCAGGACATTTGGATACATTGGTTAGATTTCAGAGGTATGCACTGGATCAACCTCATTCCGGGCATTCAGCAGTTGCTGGTCAGACTTGCTCACCTGGACGTGCTTGAGATCAATCTTGGTGGCAAGAATCTGGGCAATCTGTCAGGCAGGCAGCAGGTAAATGTGATCAGGAATGACATTACACTCCTTATCTCTCGGTTGCCAGGAACCTGCATTATCTGGTCTAAAATTGTCCCTTGACACAAATGGGGTAATTTCCCTCAAGTTATGTGGAGTATTGCCAAGATCAACCAGCAGGCAAATTTGTAACTGGGCATGGGGGCTGTCACATTAGACATGAATGGGCCTCTATTATTGTGCTAAGCTATTCAGGCCAGATGGAGTACATCTGCCTAACTTGGGCCAGGAGTTATCAACACTTTTAAAAAAGGGGCCTGGTACAGATTGAGGGGGATTTCTTTGTGCAAGGGGCATGAGTAGGGGCCCCAAACATGCAGGCAAGCCATAGCGTGTGCTGAGGGGCCCTGAGCAAGCCTCTTTGGTTGTCCCTGTCCTTGATGGGGGTACCTGAGCCTATAGTGGGTTGGGAGGAGGATGATTACAATTAGGGGCACCAAACTGGCTGGAGTTGTCTATCACCCAGAGAATAAGATGGTTTGGTTGCAGACTGGTGACTCTCGTTTGGTCAGTGGCAGGCCCGGAGGGCCAATTCCCTTGCTGGATCAGGGCAGAGTTGTCCGGTTGGCCCAGCCTTTCATAGCAATTTACTGTCGCATGGCCTTGATTGACTGAGGCGGGCCTGCTTGCTTAATGGGGTTTCTCATTCATAGACACTACTATCTGTTAGTCAAGGCTCCAGTATGCAGTTTAGACCTGTGGTCAGGGTTTTATTATGCAATAAAGCTGCAGCCTACCATTATTGCACTTGAATACCAGCTCATGGTATTTCTTTCGGTATGCCTCTTGAATGGTGAGATCTGGCACGGCTGCACCTGGCTATCTTGGGGATGGTCAGCATGACTGGATTTTCAGATCCCACTGTTTGTCTTCCTAAGTCCAGCAAATACATTTATTTTTAATTTTCCAACTTCATCAAAATGTTCAGCATGCACTAACTATAAAACTTTGTTTTGCTGCTTGGAATTTTTTCATCTCTCTGTCCTGGCTGCACTTTACATGTAACTATGTAGAACTTCTTTAAACTTGGAATCAGTATTAACTGTTAGGCATGTGACAGGATCAAATAGTCTGAGTCAACTCAAAGAATCTAGGCTATTTTTATTTTGTAAAGTGTTGGGAATTTTTCTCACTATGTTATATGACAGTACCTTTCCAAGAAATTTATTTCAGATTTTTTCTACTTGATTTACCAACAGTCTTTCTTAACTCTCAATGATTCAAGTTTTTTTATACTCTTAGACTAGTTGGTCAAACAATCTACTGTCTATTTTTCATACTACATTAATCTTTTAAAAAAAGAGAAAAACAGACATTCTCTGCTTTTGTTACTGAAGAAGTCCTGTTGAAATGTAGTTTTCTGAATTATTCAGTTATGGGGAACTTCTCCCAAATAATGATCCATCTGGATAGGGTCTTTAAACCTCAGATGTTTTATATATAATTTTCTACTTTCATTTCAAGTTTCAGTCACACATATAAGGACAGGCTAAATTTTCTGTGATCCAGTTCTCAATTTTAATTTTAACTATTCTTCTTTATCATTTACCTTTCCTCAGTGCAATTGGAAATGTTCCTTTTAAAGTCTCTTTCACTCTCACTTTTTATTCATACACATTAATAAATCAGTTTCTGTTTATCTATCTGTCCCTACTTTTACCAAATATATTTGTAAGTGTTTTTAACTTTTCCCTCAATAAATCTGCAGAGCAGCTTCTCTCTTCTGCCATTTTCTGTCAACAACTGTTGTCTCCAACTGTGACCCTGCCTTCTTACAGTGGATCATTGCCTCCGAAGACATCACAGGAAAAATAGTTATTTTTAAAGCTCTAGGATATGTCTAAGGAAACAAATATACCATTCTTCCAATAGTCTTGTTTGAATGGGCAAGCAATTGTTTTTATTTAATTAAAAAGAATAGATGGCCTCAAAATCCCTACTCATATTAATAATCAAGTGTGCATCCACCAAACTGTTTGACAGTAAGCAATTTCCTTCCTAGCACAAGGCTTTCCCTCAGCAAAATAGGGGCAGTACCATATGCAAATCAGACAATGTAAGGTAACCATAAAGCAAGTGGATTCTTAACATTCCCTGTATTGTTTCCTAAAGTAAACTTGTTTTCTATATGGGCCCCTTTATATGGAGGCACTTCTCTTTATTGAGCCCTCACGTCTCCAAAATGCCTTATTTTTTATTGTACTGGTGACGGGAGCTTATTCTAGGCTCCCCATCGTCTAAACTGGCCTCCTATTTTTATATTCAGATACACTAGCAGCAGCGATCGTGGTGTTGCTGAGGCCAGGATGCCACTTCCATGTCAGCCATGATCAATGACATCATCACTGGCCTGGACCAAAGCCATGCAACAGCAGCAGGAGCTTCCCCAGAGCACTAACTACACTAATCATCAACCTCCCTGGAGCCTTCCATAAAAGTGGCAGGAGCTCCCCAATCTTCCCTGCCATCTCATCTGCCTTCCTCTGCAGTGGAACTCAGCTGTCAGTGCTCTCACTGCTTTTTTCTGACTGCCAGCACAGCATCTTTATTGCGGTCTGACTCACTTCTGGGTTTGTGAACTGGGATCTCATCCCCGCAAATCTGCATTCTGCCACAGGGAGAAAAAAATGGCAGTGCTCCCACTGCTCTGGTTTTACCTCTATTTCTTCTGTTGCTATTGGTAGGCCCTTCTCTTACTCAGAATACAGTAGCAACTGAAGAAAAAAACAAAACAAAAACACTGCTTCCTTCAGCAGGGGCCCTTTTCTGGAATCCTATTTCTTATATAAGAACACAAGACTTGCCATATAGGGTCAGACCAAAGGTCCATCAAGCCCAGTGTCCTGTTTCCAATAGCGACCAATCCAGGTCACAAGTACCTGGTAGGATCCCAAGGGGTAAAAAGATTCCAAGTTGCTTATCCCAAAAATAAGCAGTAGATTTCTGCAACTCTACCTTAATAATAGTTTAATGAACTTTTCTCCAGGAACTTGTCCAAACCTATCATATCTCAACTGGCCATATTCTCTTACAATTAAAGCAACAAAAAAAGCCTATAAAGTCTCAGAACAAGAAATGCAAATCGTCAACAAATGAGAACTGAATCCAATATAGAAAGAGGGGTTTCAATCAAAATATAGTCTGTGACAAAATTAGAATAGAGGTATCAGCAAACCAGTCAGTGTGCCCTAATTGACTTACAGGCCACTTGGTCTTATCAATCATTCACCTCTTAAGAGTGCATTTTTTTTAGATTGATTGAGATGTCACAAAATGGACTGACATGTCCCACATAATGTAATAGCAGAAAAACGGACCTCCATTTTGTGACACGACAACAGTCCTTGGTTTATGTTCAGCCCCTGAAGAAGCATGGATTTTTGGAATCTGTTAATTTGGATTCATTTATATTTGTTACAGACGGTTATTCTTTTTAAATACTAAAACAATCTCAAAAAATGCACTCTTAAGAGGTGAATGATTGATAAGACCAGAGGCCTGTAAGTCAGTTAGGGCACACTGACTGGCTTGCTGACACCTAATTTTGTCCCAGATTACACTTTGAAACCCCTCTTTCTATATTGGATTCAGTTCTCATTTGTTGAAGATTTGCATATTCTCTTACAGCCAGGTTTGGACACAAATTCCCCTTGCCGGTCCCAGGAGGACTTATATAAGCAATAGTATCCTCTATCTCACTGCACCCTGGTAAGTAGTATTACTTATTTCCTCTTCACCTTTTTACTCTAAAGTGCTTCTAGACCTGTGATATCTTGTGGGGGCCCTTTTCTGGATCCTTACGTATTTCTGCTGGGGCTTGTATAGAGGAAGATGAGACAATAAAAGACCACAGGCATCAATCATACTCTCAACTACATCGTGTTCTTGAGGGATGCACTTAGCCCCAACAGTATCAGTTACTGCCTCTGTGGCGATGCTCTCTGCTTGCAGCTGTACACTATCACACTAATAACCAAGTTCTCCAAATCTCCACAATTGCCAGATTTTTAATACCCCCTTCCTTTAAATTGTCAAATGACAAACATGAGTCATCTGAATCAGTAGGCGGGTGTGTCATTATTGCTAGGAATTTGTTAGAGATGTGAATCGTGTGATCGATCGTCTTAACGATCGATTTCGGCTGGGGGGGGGAGGGAATCGGATCGTCGCGGTTTTGTTTTTTTTAAATATCGTGTAAATCGTAAAACGGGGGAGGGCGGAAAAACCGGCACACTAAAACATCCCTAAAACCAACCCCGACCCTTTAAAATAAATCCCCCACCCTCCTGAACCCCCCCAAAATGCCTTAAATTACCTGGGGTCCAGAGGGAGGGTCCCGGTGTGATCTTTTACTCTCGGGCCTCCGGTGCGTTGTAGAATTGGCGCCGGCGCTACCTTTGCCCTGTCATATGACAGGGCAAAGGTAGCGCCGGCACCATTTTGTTTTTTGTCCCCCGACGTCAGGAGCGTAGGAGATCGCTCCCGGACCCCCGCTGGACCCCCAGGGACTTTTGGCCAGCTTGGGGGGGCCTCCTGACCCCCACAAGACTTGCCAAAAGTCCAGCGGGGGTCCGGGAGCGACCTCCTGCCCTCGAATCGTTTTGCCATACAAATTCACCTGATAGTATATTTAAGTGTATTTTTACTGGCTGAAGGTGTGCCAGTGTTATGATTAGAGCTTACATGGAGAATTACATATAAGATTAATGACAGGAAGTTAGGATAGGCTCCTGAAGAATGCCACATTTGTCTCCGAGAAGCAACACAAATACAAATTTGCAGCAGCCAGAAAGCTTTATTTGAAAAGTTGGAAACACTGTGTGGAAGTCAGGAGAACTAAGGACTTGAAAGTCTGACACTTTCTCTCTATTCAAGACAGAACAGCAGGCATATGGGTAACAATCTGGCCCCACTGTGCCTCCAAGCCCTGTTAGCATGGGACATGGGCTACTTTCATTTCCTGATATTTTGCTAGGACCAGATATAAATGATAGCATCCATAGGCAATTGGGGGGGGGGGGGGTTGTCCCCCAAATTCCCTCTATAATCAGAGGGAGCCCTCTGCCTACTGCCCCACTCTCAAGAAGTCTCATAAGTGTGAGGAGACCTTCCTCCACCTTTGCTCCTGCCCAATCATAACTTCTGCTGCTGGTCCTGGGCCTCAGCTCTAACCCCACAGCAGCAGCAACTCTATCAAACTCCATTAGCTCAGGGCCTTCCAACACCCAAGTGCTGACAAGCCCTGCAGTGCACTGCCCATTGCTCAAGCATGGGCTTCTTGTTACCATGGAAACCATGTAACTCCCTGCTTTTAGGACTACCTCAATCTACAATTCGACCTCTGCAAATATTACAAAATTCTGCTGCCAGAGTTTTTACAGGCAAAAAAAAGAGTGACCATATTACAGGAACACTTGCTGAACTCCACTGGCTTCCAATTGAACAAAGAATACAATATAAAGCACTTTGTATAATACATAAACTAATCCACGATGATAAAGTCGACTGGCTTAACATGGCACTGCACGTGCACGTACCACAAAGAAACCTGAGATCTGCAAATAAAGCTCTACTAACTGTCCCCTCTGTCAAATCAGCACATCTCACGCAAGTAAGGGAAAGAGCACTGTCACTGGCTGGTCCTGTACTCTGGAATACCATGCCACTCGAAATAAGACTACAGACAAATCTGAAATTATTCGAAACTAATCTGAAAACCTGGCTTTTTAAACAAGCATTTTATAAAGATAAAGGAGAAAAATAGTTGAGCGATAAGGATGCACCAAGCTAGAACTTTTTAGTAACCTACATAAGCATATTAATGTTAAAATCAAACTGCCTAATTTGTTCCTAACAATCAGGTTTAACTTACACACCTAGTTTATTATTTTAAATTGTTACCGTACTATGATGGCACACGAGTAATTTGTAATCTATACCACCCATACTTCTCTTTATCGTGCCCTTCTGTAAACCATTGTGATAGTATTTAACTTAACGACGGTATAGAAAAAAGTTTAAATAAATAAATAAACCAATGTGAGAGGGTGGGGAACTGCAGGGCGAGCGAGGGCTCACAGAAGCGTTTTGATGCAGTTGGGTTTTATAGGATCAGTGCCGCTTTATATAGTAAGTAGCACCATGGTGGCAACAAGCCCAGAAGAAAGGTTTTGGCAGCAGGAGTTGCACTCTGACGCCTAGGAAAATTTGGCACCAGAGATAGTTGCCTGCATTGCCAGTGCCGAAAGCCAGGCCAAAGTTATGCAATTTCTTCTTTAAATCCTCAACCTCTCCATTGTTGCTGTGTATGTTGTTATCTTTGCATGGAATGCACTATCATATATTTTTCCTTCTGATAAGAATTTTACTTTGAGGCGGTAGGATCAAACAGAGCCCTTTCATACCTGGTGGTCTGCTTGGAGGGAGGGAGATTCTGGGTAGTCAGTTTTAGGACTGCTCCTGCAGCTCTTACTGTAGAGTTGACTGACCATTTCAGATGGCAAGAGCTGAAAATCAATGCTAGCTTCCTCCTTTTCCCTAGCCAGGCCCATTTTTTTAGGCTTTCTTGTTAATGTTATATTCTCTTACAGCTTTATTAATCAATATATTCTCCCATAGATGCAGAATTGGAGAAAAGCCTTAATGAATCAGTCCCATTGTTATCCCTGGATTTCCTGGACTGCTTTAATATGTTTCTGTAATATAAATATACTGATACATTTTCATTCACAGCTAAAAGGAGGAGGAAGGCAATTCTTTAAACATTTAGCAAATGAAATATCAAACTGGATGTAAGTAATACCATTGCAATTGAATCAAATTGCCTTCTCTTTTTCAGAGATCAATAGAGGAAACCAAAGATAGGAGACACAGGGTCTGAATACAGCTTATAATGTGCAGCTTAAACTATGCTTATTTATATAGGGCTGGCTGCAGCCAAATTGTGTTACTTGGAAGCAGGATCGCAAAACTTCACACTGAAAGTAACTTTCATTTCTCATGTAACTCATCACAATGTAATTATAATGTGACACTCATAATTTCAAACCTTGATAAAAAAGCAAATATATTCCTAGCATCTAATGCCTTCTGTCTTCTAATTTCAATATGTATGCATGTTTTGTTTTGTTTTAAGTTGATTGCAGTGATTTCTTTTCTCTTGAAATTGGTGGAACCACCATTTTTAAATTTTCTGGCCTGAATGAACTATTCAATTGAGCACATGTGTTCATACTATAAAACCAGCTTCCTGACGAGGTAGAAATAAAAAAAAGCATGCTCCTGTGTTTAAAAAAAATATTTATTGTGACGACGTATTCACAAGTCAAATTATCCATATCTTTATTCTCCACCACAGAAAGAAACTACTTACAAGGAAACATGATGTCAAATTCATGATATGACTGTATGACCAAATAGTGTATTATTCTAAGAAATAAAGGGTACTTTTCTGCATTAAGGGCTATGGCACTTTGTCACTGCTACAGTGTTATTGCCAGGGAAGCTCTGTGATCACCATATTCATTCAAATTCAGGATTTCAAAAAATGAATAGTCAAAAGTTATTCAACAAGTGCGACAACTTAAATAAACCACGCTCCCGTGTTAAAACAATATATTTTGTCAAAAGTGTGCAACCCTTGCTTGGTGAGGTTTAATTCCCAAGGACAAACAAACTAATCTATTTCTTCGAGGCTGCTCTGGCTAGCACTTCTCCCATAATTTTACACTCTCTCTCCCAAGGGTGGAATCTTTCTGTGGGGGGAAGCTTGGACTTATGGCCCAGGCAGTGGTGTGTTCCTTTCTGTGTGTGCTGTTAGATGCTGCATCCCAAGGGGTGAGATGTTGGGACAAACCGGGCAGGACAAGGCTCTAGGTGTTTAACTATTAAATAATCAGTACAATTTAAGTCCATTCTATCCATAAAAAAAGTGAAATTATAGCTGACTGATGTTCAAATGTGTTTTCTCTTCTGAGTAGGTGTCCTTTATCCTAGGTATCTGGGTAAAGCTTCCCATGAGACAGTGAGCTAAATGGGAATCTATTGCAAAGGTCCCCTCAAACACGGAAAATTCCTACCTGAGTATCAATTTGTTCACGGACACCCAGCCTCTCCTGGTCCCATTGGGGTGGAGATCCTATGTGCGGTGTCTAAAGATCTTAGTCTTTTTGCACCTGGTCTTAGTAGTCTGTGACTTCTCATGCAGGAAAAGTCTTATGAATCGGGAACCAGCTTATTCCAGCCCTAGATCCCTTATGGGGAAGAATGGATCAAGAAAACCTCCCCACAAAACAATAGTAGAATACTTGGTTGTTGTGAAAATCTCTCGGTGACTTCTTCTATACTGTCACTGGTGCTTGCCCCATCTAGGGAATAGATTAGGGCTCACAGGTCTTTAGCCCTTGTCCTTTGTATCCGGTGGAAAGGGTGTAAGGTTTAATCAGCAGTCCCCTCTATTAGGATACATCTTGATCATCAAAAGTCTCATACAGAAGGTACTGTCACTGGTCATGCCGGGGTAGGAGACAGGCAGCTTCAAAAGTTGTAACCAGGAGCATTGGGGAAATGATTGCCCTTGATGACCATCCCTTGCAGATAGTGGAGAATGTGGGTTTCAAGCATTTTCTGAAGGTCGTACTTCCAAACTACAAAGTCCCCTCCAGAACCACATTTAGCAGAAAGGTCATCCCCAGCCTATTTAAGCAGTGTCACAGTCGCATCCAAGCATTGCTAGCTAAGGCACAGGGGAGTTTGCATTTCACCTGTGATATCTGGACCGCCATGAATCCTGCACACTCTTACCTCTCCCTGACAGCACACTGGTGGGACCTGGCTGAGGCAGGGGCAAGCAGCAGCTCTATTAGTGCACAAATATCAGGGTGGAGGTGGGCTTTATTGCACACCCACCTGACGGACTAGGCCCATACCACAGCCAATATTCTAGCATGCATCAGAGAGATGCTGGAGGGCTGGCAACTACACCAGCGAGACAGGAAAATGCAGGTAGGGTTCTTTGTCACAGACAATGGTGCAAACATGGTTAAGGCAATAACCGAGGGGTGCTTTCAGAACATCCAATGTTTTGCACACACTCTGCACCTGGTAGTGAAGTCAGCTCTGGGGTTGGTATCCAGTCTCCAAGAGAATGAATACCTGCATACATTAATACAGAAGTGCAGGAAAATAGCAGCGCACTTCCACAGAAGTGTGTAGGCAAGATAGGTTCTCCGACAAAAGCAGACTGATTTGGACATGCCTCACAAGCATCTCATTCAAGTCATTACCACCCGGTGGAATTCCACCTATATGATGCTGCAGAGGTTACTGGAGCTGCAGACACCCCTTCATGAACTTTCTGGTTCAATGGACATAGGTGTGCAGAATCCCCTAGGGCATCATGATTGGTTAGTCATGAGTCAGCTGGTAAAACTCCTGCAGCCCTTCAAGGATGTCACGGAGGAGCTGAGTTCCAGAAGTGCCACCTTGGCTGACATCATCCCTATAGTTAATTTCCTAGATGAAAATTTGGAGGCCTTTCAACAGGAAGAGGGAATGACAGCTGAGGTGCTGCATTATCTGGACTTTTTGCAGCAGCAGGTGCAAGAGAGATTAAGGCCTTTAACAGAAGACCACACATACATGCTCGCCACAGTCTGTGATCCCAGTGTGAAAGGGAAACTCGCCCTACAGTCCAATTGTCTCTCATTTGTGAAAGACCTGCTGTTACTAAAAGTCTGTGAATAGGAGCACCAAAGGCACAGATCAGGCATGAAGCAAAGGAAACAGCGGGCACTTCAGAGAGTTATATTAGCCCAAGCAGGAGCAGCACTCTGTCAGTGACAGAGTGTTCCTCCTCCATTTCAGTACGCCAAAGGCATGTTGCCCATAAAGATTCATCTTTTGTGCTATGGGCTAGAGAGAAAGCAGCTGGCATGAGTGACACTCAGCCCACCCAAGCAAAGGAGACACCAGCACAACTGTCAGTGACACGGTATCTCTCAGAGCCCACAGAGGACATGCAGACAGATCCACTGGCATATTGGGCACACAAGTCCACTGTCTGGCGACACCTAGCCAAAGTGGCTTAGCAATATCTGTCATGTCCACGAAGCAGTGTGTCCAGTGAACGTGTATTTTCAATGACAGGGGATATCATGAACCCTCACTGCTCAAGGCTGGCACCAGAGTTGATGGAAATACGAGTGTTTTGAAAATAAACCTGCCTTTGCTTGGGTTTCCAAATTTTCCCTATGAATGAATAAAATGCTGTGCCTGTCCGTCTACTGTACAGGATGAACGTCCCTACAAGGGCCTGACTTCTAACGCTGTGCCAGTCTGAGTTTAGTTCTGGTATTTCTAATTTCAGTTTCATGTATTTGTGCATCACTTCTTTCCAGAATATTCTTTTCCTGTTTTTCAACATTTGGAATGTAAGAAAATAAAAAGCTGACTTCAGATGTTTAGAGCTTGCATAGCTCTTATGCTCAATAGTTTTCCTGACCTTCATATTATGGGTCATGTTCCCAAAATGTTTCTTAGGTGCCAACAGTAATTTTTCTAGTACTATAGAAAACTGGAGGTAGTTGCACTCTAGTTCATCCTCTGTCTTCCCATAGTTTACAGAGACACTGTGTAAACCACAAAGTCAACATAGGTTGATATTGTAGATTTGGACTTGAGTAGCGGTTTTCTTATTTTTGAGAGCTCTTCATGTTCCTTTGTCATCAGCTGAAGTGTATAAGTACAGTTAATAGCTTCTGGGTTTTCACAAATAATCTCTAGCTCTGTTATGGCTTCACAAATGGCAGTCACTATTGCTCTAAAAGCATCCTCTGTTGAATTAGCTTTCAGAAATGAAAAAGATGCCATTTTCTTCTGGCAGTGAACCATTTCAAGAAGAAGTGACAGATCAAACCACTACATACCTGCACAAAGGAAATCCTCGAATGCTGTGGCTGTCCGTCCAGGATTTATGTCCCTACGTGGGCTTGACCTCTATCCTCGAATGCTGTGCCTGTCCGTCCAGGATTTATGTCCCTTCATGGGCTTGACCTCTATCCTCAATTGCTGTGCCTGTCCATCCAGGCCTTATATCCCTATGTGGCTTGATCTCTATCCTCTGTTGCTGTGCCTGTCCATCTAGGCCTTATGTCCCTATGTGGGATTGACCTTTATCCTCGATTGCTGTGCCTGTCCGTCCAGGTATTATGTCCCTATGTGGGTTTGACCTCTATCCTCGATTGCTGTGCCTGTCCGTCCAGGCCTAAGTGGGCTTGACCTCTATCCTCGATTGCTGTGCCTGTCCGTCCAGGATTTTTTGTCCCTACATGGGCTTGACCTCTATCCTCGAATGCAGCGCCTTTCTGTTCAGGCCTTATGTCCCTAAAAGGGCTTGACCTCTATCCTCAAATGCTGTGCCTGTCTGACTAGGCTTTATGTCCCTAAAAGGGCTTGCCTTCTATCCTCGATTGCTGTGCCTGTTCATCCAGGCCTTACGTCCCTAAAAGGGCTTGATCTCTGATGCTGTGCCTGACCTTCCTGGAGCCCTTTCCTGCTCAAAGGAAAAGGAACTCTCCTCGGGGTAGCCTGCTAGCCTATCTCTTAGTACCTGTTGACCCACGTTAAACCACTGTTCACAGTGAGACCTCCTCCATGTCGCCATGCTTTGAAGGCTTGTGCTCCGCTCTAGGGGTCAACCCATTCTAGGGAGCCCTTTCCCTCTCAAAGGAAGAGAACTCTCCCCGGGGCCAGACTGTATTGCCCCGATGAAAACCATAGGGACCTGACTACCTCGGCTCTGCCAGCCTGTCTTGCCCCTATCAAAACCACAGGGACAAGACTATTTATTTATTTGTTTTTTGTATACTGACATTTAGCCATTGCCATCACATTGGTTCACATACAACAATAATGATAAACAGCTCCAATGTGAAGAATAGTAATAATGGTGTTATATAAAATAATGGAGAGAATTATAGTGGAAAGAAAAAATGAAAAAGAATAAAAGTAGAGTAAAAATTAATATATAATTAAATTAATCATGTTGGAAAAGCTTTTAGAAATAGTAAAGTTTTAAAATTTTTCTTAAAAGTTTGAGTAGAAGTTTCCAGTCTTAAATCAATAGGAAGTGAGTTCCATAATGACTACCTCTGCTCTGCCAGACTGTCTTGCCCCTATCAGCTTTATGCCACTCTGCCTTGCTGCCATACACCAGATTACACACTCAACTCCTTGTGGTGTTCTTGCAACTATCATGGTTCCTCAGTGTGTTGGTGCTAGTCTTTCTGCTTGCTATGTTCCCCCGTCATTGTGCTATAGGATGTTGATGCCACTTGTCTTGCCACTTTCCCTGTTGTGCTGCCTTCAAGGGTTCATGCATCTGTTATCGGTGCTCTCTTTTGAAGCTGTGGTGTGTTTTTGACACTGTTGCTGCTGCTTTGTGCCTCTGTTAAAGCACTCTTGCTACTCCTGGTACCCCTTTGCCCCTTTAACGTGCCTTAGGCTATTCATGCCACTTTGGTGCCAGTTTGCCACAGTCTAAGTACCTTGGAGCTCTTTTCTCGTTCTGATGATTGCTCCCCAGAAGTTTCATCAGAATTGACAAGAAAACTCAGCCAAAAATAGGCTGCAAATACTTCCCCCATTGACTTTAATGGGAAATCGGAAAACAAATAAAACATATCAACAAATTGGTTCCCCCCCCCCCCCCCTATGAAATGAATGCAACAAATTTGGGTCCCGGCAAAATGAATACCGAAAGCAACACATTTTTTCCTTCTGCACATCCCTAGTATTACATTTTTGGACATTTTGATCACAAAGATCCATGATGAGTTTACTACCACTCTGTACCAAAAACCTGTTTGTAGTAATACTTTTTTACATTTCACAAGTGCTCATCCTTGTTCATTGAAAGAAAATTTACCAGTAAGTCAGTTTTTCAGAATCTGATAGCTATGCTCTACCATAACTGAATATCATCATCAAGCTTCCATATTAAGTGAAAGGTTTTTGGCAAGAGGATATCCAAAGCGTTGTATCAAATGGGCTTTTCTGTGTGCCAAATACACTCATCGGGAATGGCTCTTTTTACCACGGTCATTAAATTCCGAAGAAATTCTCACTTATGTTTTACCATTCTCTTCCATGTCACACATGATGAAACAAGTGATTCAAAACAATTGGCATATTCTACAATTACATGAAGAATTCTCAAAGCCACCTAGGTTCACTTACACCCATGGCTCGAATTTGAGAGACCAACTGGTGCACTCTGATTCTTCTTCATGAAACTCACCATCAAGCAGGCTCTCATTCTGCTGTGGGGCTTGTTCTGTCTGTCATGTCATGATACACACATAAGTACTTTTTTCTCTAACCTACAACAACATGTTTATTTAACACAGGAAACTGACTGCACTTCGACAGGTATCATTTACTTTATTCAGTGTCCATGCAAATTACTGTATGTAGGCAATACAAAACGAGCATTAAAAACCCGGCTAATAGAGCACCGATCATGTTTGACAATGCGCTGGATCAATGCTGCATTGGTAACACATTGTCTTGAGTTGTTGCATTCATTTGATGACCTGAAAGTTTGCATCCTTCAACAGATTTTTTCCGCTTGGCGGGGTGGCGATTTGAATGCACAATTACTGCGAGCCAAGCAACGATGGATTCATCGTCTACATACAGTTCATCCCTCTGGTTTAAATGCTGCTTTAGAACTAAATGTTTTTCTATAACCCCTTTTTGGTTCCAGTATCAGTCCATTACTATTGATCTTACGTAATGGGAATGACGTGCACTGGTTGATGTCATCATGTTCACGTGAGTGTGGGCCATTTATTTTTATTTATTTAACATATTTATATTAAACTTTGTTGCAGATGTGATATGGTCTCTGTCCCTGAAGGAAGACGTCAGAGACATTACTTCCAAGAAGAGGTTTGTTACACCACTCCAGATAAGTTAATTGACTTTTACTCTTTTTCATTGAAATAGTGTCTGATGGTTTTGTGATTTTATATTAATAGAAGTATATATTGTTGCAACTTGCTTGGGCACAATGTTTTCTCACCCCTTCAATGGCTCCTGATGAAGCAACTTTTATTGCGAAACACCGGCTGCTGTCGAGCCACCCATGGGAACAGACACACTTTGCCTTAAAATATTGGTCAAAAATGTATAATATCGGAAGCACTGATGTGATCTTTTGAACCGCAAATGATTGATTAGACTGAATGGCTTTGGTTTCAACAAAGCATGTTGTCAGGCTTGCTGATGCGGTTTGAAAACTTAAAATTAAACTAACAAAAAGTCAAAAAAATCAAAGAAACGAACAACAATATTTATCTCCGAGTGGTTGTGGTTGAACTATTGGTTTTGATCCCTTTTGTACATTTTTGGTATTTTCTAACCTACACAACTCCCTTTATACTTCTCAGTTGTCACACAGCTGTTGACATGGTGTTAGAGTAGCCTGCAAGTAGATAGAGGTGCCTAATGCAAAGGTTGTGTAGTGGACAAGTGATGTGGCAAAAGTTTGCTGCTAAACTTGTTCCCTAAAATCAACAGCAGTAATGTGCCACCACTTCCATGTATGCACATAAAACATATTGAGCTACATATGGCCAAATCATTGGAAGCTTAACCTGGCAGCTTTGACATATGGCAGAGCAAGATGCAAATGATGTAGCCTGGAATGGCAGTCTCTATGTTGAGGGTGCAGGATATGTTCAACAGACAGAAGGATAAGTAGACCACTTTCTTGAAAAAGGGAACCTCTAATAGGAGTGCTGGCATTCCTCAGGCCCCATACACCTCAAAAAAACTAACCATCCCTGGAAGATACAACTCTTGGAACCATGCACACCTGAAATTACAGGACAACTAGGCCCACTCCAGATACTATGTGCAAGAGCCTCAGGATCCAGAAAGGATGGGAAATAGATGGTGTCCACTATAGTCAGATACTTACTCATCCAGAAATATCCCACAATATCTGAGGTCTGATGCTAGCAAGTTTCACTATCCCCCCTCTCCACACAAGGAATGAATGTTTGAGCCCCAGGTGGAAGATTATTTGACTACCCATCAGGCCATTTTCTCCCCATTTGATACAATCATATTTCTGATGTACCCCTTGTAAAGAATGGAAACACAGGATTGCTGGTGTCCAAAGGCAGTGTGTGCAAAATGGATGCACATACACTGAATGCTCTGGCATATGCATAGGTGTAGTAAGGGAGGGAACAATGAAGCCAACAACATCTTTCTCAAAGAGATTTAGGCAGAGGATAACATAGCATATCACTCACCCAGACACACAAACTGATACATATCTGTTGGCCCATAGTTGGGTACAGACTACCTTCTTTACTTTGTGCACTTACATGTGACTAATATGTAGGTTCCTGCCCTGTTCCTAATAAACCATCATTGATGTTTGTGGCAGCCTGGTCCCTAACTGCTAATGAGGGAGTCAGAGTCCTAACCTCACAAAGAAGATTATTTATATCTGCTAGCATGACACATATCTGTGAGAAGCATATATGATAAGCAGTTTATCAGAGGTACTGACATGGGCTCCTCAAGCCCTCAGGTGGCACTAAATGCTCGTCTTGTAAGAGACCAGCACAGAACGTGCCTAAGCCATCATGCCAAACACATGAGACCTCTGAGAGTAGATGACCTAGGCAATTAGCACAGCAGTAGGTTTCAGAATAAGGCAAGATGTATGCTCCTGAGGTCATTAGTTAACAACACCTTCTGTAGCCTTTATGCTATACACAGATCTGATGATTGGAATTCTTTCAACAGACCTGCCTTGCTGACCACGAATGTAAATCTGACAAACAGCACTGGCCAAGGGCCTTGCAGCACTGTGACATCTCCATATTTGACAACAGATATATGTGAAGTGTCAGGCAAGGCAAATAGCTCCTAACGCACCTTTGCAGTGGGTTAAATGACAAAACTTTTCTTAGGAGACCTCTGGATGCTTTTAAAGTCATTAAAAAGTAGACTGTTCTCTTGAAATTTCAGAGCTGACTTTCAATACAAGTGAAGACATGATGACATCTGATTTCAAGCCCTGCCTTCACACAGTCTGACCAGCATCCTTGTCTAGTATCCCTGAGAAGCTACATAACTAGCATGATAGCCCAATGGTAAAGGCCTTCACCATCTGTGCATGATAGTTGACATTTTTCCTAGGTAGGTGTACCAGGGCGCATCTGTTTTGGCTGCATGCAATTCCAAAGAGGTATGCTAGCTTGCAATGACCTGTGATCATTGTTGGTATGCCACAATCTTTGCCAGGTACTTTCCTAAAGCCTGTAACTGAAGGCCTGCTAGATGAGCACTCTGAAGTCAACACTAACTCAGAAACGGCTGAGGTCTTTCCAGGCCCATGTGACACAAACGGCTGAGGTCTTTCCAGGCCCATGTGACACAAAGTATCCTAAGTACAGGTATATAACTTCATATACACTGGTTGTCAGCTATGGGATAAGGCTGTAAAATGGCAACTTTGTAACTAATACCTTACTGTCAACCTCTGGCTTTAGGCTATGCTTTTAAGCTTCAGAGCTACTTGTGATTTATAGGATTTCTAGAGCTGTTGCTCTCCATATTCAAGGCCCAGCTGGAGTTCCATCACACCTATGGCACTATCTCACCCACATTTGACAGCTAGGACAGGATCCTAGGTGTAGGTCCGCCAAGCAAAACGCTGTGACCTGGGCCAAGCTATGTCCACTGTGTTGGAAGTCCTAATCAAACACTATTGTGACATATGCCTCTTTTAAACTCTCTATCAGTCAGAAAACATTAGGCCAGCCACATATATTTGGTTTATTTTTATTTGGTGTTAACTTTACTTTATATCTTTTCTACTACAGTCTACTGCTCCATTGTCAAGATGAAGCATAACTAGGCATACATGGTTTCTGTTACTGACACAGACAGAGAATCAGTGAGTAAAAGAAAGATGATAGAGAAGATGGCAGCTGCAAATACTATACAGGCCTCCCTTCCATTGAAGGGGAAGGGGTAATAGAGGCCTAACAAGCAAAGTAGCTTTCTATGAAGTATTGCCAAAGCTTGCTACCACTCAGCGTGGTGTTCTCTGCTTGTGTGGGTGCACATGGGGTATCCAGGGATTGATCCGGATATATCTCTATTGATATCCCATGGTACAGATTGAGATTATGGAATACGCAGCAGAGCAGCTCTATATCTGCTTTTCAGGTGGAGCATACATTAAAACTCCACCCATTTTGTCCAGTCATTGAAATCTATTTTTGAGACATCCAAAGGTGCAATCTATGACACAGCTGGTAGAAAATAAGGCCTCATTGTACCTTATCTCCTCCGGCATGTTGGGAATAGCAAAGGGGTGAGAAGAAAGGTCCTGCAACTATATCCCAAATCTCATGTGGCAAAGACAGAATGTGGACATCATTCACATCAACGTCACTTTGAGATATGGCTGCCAAACCACAGCATGCTATAAGACATAAGAAGCTAACCTCTCACTTAGTATGAGCCTCAAACACCTATTTCCCTACCCTAAGCCCATGCCACCTTTTTCTGTGACACTATATGAACACTATAATATTAACTGAATCTGTGTCATATCTTCCAGACTAGGAAATTTATTTTTATTTTATTTAACAGTTTTATATACCGACCTTCATAGTAAATAACCATATCGGATCGGTTTACAATTAACAAGAATATAACTGGGGTAACAATTCAAGTAAACAAAAGGTAAACAGTAGGTAGGAATGAGTCAAAGTTACAATCAACATGGTAAGAGAGCTTGGAAGCTTGCAACAAGCTGGAAAGAAGATAAGGCAGGAAATAAATATGAAGTGATACCATAGGGCGTATGGGTTAAAGCTTAATGGTGCTTTAACCTGGAAGTGTCAGGGTGGCATCTGGTAATTCAATCAAATGTGTAGCAGCCCCTTACAACCGAGCTAAGGCTACTCATTTGTAGCAGTCATCAAACACTGAAGAGGTACGTCAGAGCTGCCACACCTGTCCTAGTTCAAAAACTCTACCTCATGGTCTGATTGTGCAAGACTCTGGCTGCTCTGTAGTATATACTCCAGACATACAAATTTGTCTGCCCTGAATATGCTAGACCCAAAAATGCACTGGCCGCTGCTTCTGGTTTACCGGTGTGATGGGCAAGACAAACTGTGCCTGACCTCCTAGTTGACCTATCACTAAAAAGACACACTGGATCTGTGAGCACCTGCAGTGTGGACACTTAAAGGCTGTGATTAACCAGTGAGATTTTCAACTGCCCCAAATGGGAGGATTGGAAAAGGCCAATGCTTAAAGTGAACCATAGAAAGATGCTCACATGCAAAGCTCTATGGCAAGTGTATTGTTTGGCGTCACAAGATTAGCAGGCCTCTCAAGCATGGAGAGAGAAAGCCAGACCCTGGCATAATGGCATGAAGACCTAACTGTACAAGCCACTTGTCATATCAGTGATGCTTTTATGTCTGCCACAGCCTCCCCTCCTCCATGTCCATACATTTACTGCAAACATATAGCCAGAGAGGAAATAGAGAAAGAAGCATCTCTCTTATCTACCAGCCAACTGTCACTGTAGAGGTCGTCCTCAAAATTTTCAAAGAGACCCAATTGCCTAAATATAAAGGAATTGTGTGCGGCTCCTGGGTACCTGGACACCATGTCAATGATGTGCAGTAGAGCGTCACATCCCACTTGCACATTGAGTGGAAGAGCAGAGGAACTCCTCCCTGTCATGGGGTGGCATGATGGCTATGTGAGTGCAGTTGATATCTCCCAGAACACTGGAAAGTGAACTAGGGCATAAAAGCCTCTCTTCAATTCAATCAGGTCCTGTCTGTCCTGAGGAAAGGCTATGTAGTGATTAATGGGGACAGATACAGCTGTTATGCCCTGGCCCAGACCGTGGGAAAAAGTGGTTTGGGATATTCTCCCGATGACCACTACTATAGACTGGAAGGATCCACATGCCAGGAAATGCAGGATGACCAATAGTTTGGTGAGCCCCAGAATAGCATGGGATCTTCCTATGACCGGGTCCAGATCTCCTCGGAATTCTTCATATAATTCCAGGATAGCCTGAGAGCTGAGGCGATACCTGCTAACCACATAATCTTCTGGCATGCCCAGCAATGAAGCTCATGGAAGAAAGATGCATTTCCTGTATCTCCTCTGCCTTGGCTGCCTGCATGCCAAGCACTGCTGTGGGCCATGACCCTCTTACTGCAGGGCCAGTGGCTCAGGCTCCAGTGCAGGGACTTCCCTAGAAGGGTTTGGAAATTCCTTTGCTTGTTCTTGTGGTTGTTGTTGTTGTTGTTCTTGTTCTTGTTGTTTTCTGCGCCGAGCATCATGAAGCAGCCAGTAAGAAGTAAACCTCCCACAAACATAATAGGTTTAGGAAGACAGCCCAGGAAAGAAAAGGTCTTCTTTATTGGCTCAGGAGGGTATGTTTGGTGAGTCTCATAAAGGCCTCATTTTATCACATGCGATAATAGTTGTGCTCCGCGATAAAGACTGCGGGCGTGCAATAAAAAAAAATGTTTTCCCTTCTAATGCAAAAAAAGGTGTAATTATTTCTGACATTAAATCCCACATTAGTGTACATTAATTTATTGTGGAATGTGATAGGGCACTTTAATTTACATTAACTCCTCCCATTTGCATACTAAAATAAAAATTTGCGTACTAACTTGCACTTGCACTGCACTATTTATCTCACTCGCAACACGCGTTACAGCCCATTTAACGCACATTTGGGTTGTAATGCATTTTGATGAATGACCCAGCTAGTCAGTCAAACCTAGACACAGCTCTTTTCCTTTTAAATGTGTGGCACCCTTATGGGTTGGCCACTAGATGTTACCTAGTCCCTACAGATTATAACCAGCTAGAGAGAAAACCGTTTGGCAGCAACTCCCCTAGAGGCAACTGAATGGGTGGACCTTGTTTATAAATAGAGACTAGGGCTAGATCAGGTGTAGCATTTAAGTTTAGATTTTATGGAGAGAGGAGATCTCTTTTGAGTGGGTTCTTTTTGATGAGGTTTCCAGCCTTCACTCAATATATGTTTTGGGGAATATTCCTTCCTGTGCACTCCCTGCCAGGTTGAATATGCCTCCAGGTTGAGAAAGAGACGCGATTAGTATTTTTGACTAATTTAAGGATTATTTTTCTGGGTTGCAGCCTGGTGCTCTTGGCGAAGGTTACCTCTTGGATCCAGAGGCTAGGTCACTTAACATCTGCCAGCAGCCTTCCAGAACAGGGGAAGAGCTGCAGCAACAGCAATATCCCAGAAGGTTTTTGAACATTGTAGTGAAACATACTCTTTTGGTTGAGAGGGGTATTTTTGTCACCCCTCCTCTCATTTGGAGATTGGGCAGGCAGCCTAATCTTTTCATATCAAGGCCTTTCCTTCAGAGAGATTCAATAAAACACGTAAGGAGACAGACGAGCAGCAGAGAAGACCCTGCTCGGGATCTTCCCCCGGGATACAGAAGCAGGCCTGGTTTCAGCGTGAAGATGGCTGGAGCTCAGGTCGGACTGTAAAATTCCTTAAGGATACCCTGTACAGGGGAAGATCCCTCCAGAGTAGGGGGCCATGAAACTCTCATTCCAGGAGAGTTTCATGGCCCCCTACTCTGGGAGAGAAGAAGGATACCCCACAGTAAAGCCAGTTATTTCACCTTCAACTTGATTACTTTTGAAGACAATCAGTAAACGTTTATTGTCTGAACACCCAGGCCTGTGCCCTGCCTTCTTTGTACCAGCCAGCACCACACTACACAGCTGTACACAGAAAAGGGACTCACCTCACAGCCCGGGCCACAAGCGCCAGCTTTCCTCCACAGAAAGGACTCAGCCCTGGGGTGATAGAATCAGAGGGGACCAGTGGCAGAGGTATAAATAAATTCTTTGTGCATCCTGGAAGAATGTATCCCCTTCAAAAACAGGGTTACATAGGTATGACAATATATATTACTAAGGCATTTTACTACTATCACATACTCTGTTATTACTCACCTGTACAGTCTTTAATATCAATATTAACCATCTCTGTCTAAACCTAATGCTTACTGCATATGCAGTTTTTAGTACCTAAAATTTTTAATATTGGTGTACTTTCACAATAGAAAATAGTACTTGAAAATAGTCCATTCACCTGTAATTGTCTAATATTTTATGAGGAATAGGGAAAAGGCATACCAAAGATTTTACATCTGAGAACACATTTTCAGCTCTATTTTTCATATACTCAAATAACAGGTAAACAATTATTGTTCTAATTGTACTGTGTCATGTGATCTAATTAATAATCTGGACCAAACAATGCCCCCTGACTAATACAGGACCACAGCTGTCACATTTCTTTACAAGAAATTGATACCAGAATTCCCTGATGTTATCATGCTGTCACATTTCCTGCCCTGAGACATTGAGCAATTCAATTCTGCTCCTGGACTGAAAAGAGGATTGTGCAGTCTTGTGCCATTCGAAGTAATTGTCTAGAAACTCTCAGCTCATTACATGCAATATAACTGGAACAATCTGTTCAAGTTGCACCAGTACAATTATTTTCCAGTCAAACAAGGGCCAATTCACATCCCGTTCTCACAATAGATGAGCAGCCTCCTGGTACTGAGGATGAAAAAAAATTGTATTAAGATTTCACCATAGTCACTACAGAGATTTTCAAACAGAAACTATTATAATATCCTTCCATGACAATTTGATTATTCAAAATCTCTCGTGTTGACTAGACAGGGTATGCTCTTCTTAGTACAGGTTTTTGACACAGCATTAATGCTATTTTTCTTTTAGTTTATAGAGATTTTCTTTAGGAAAGATTTTGAAAATACCCTGAAGAAAGTTACTTTTCAGCCAGCCTGCACACATTCTGTGTCTAGAATAAGACATGATACAGGCAGAATATGATACATTTTTTATTCATAAACTAATAACTGAGTATGCTTTTACTGGATCTCATCAAGGGCTCAGATGTCTGTGGTATTTGGCTTCAGAAAGTGTTATTCACCCCTACACAAACATGGTCTTTAGTCACCTTCTGGTGCCATCAGACCTGAATATATTTTCTTCTGCCTTTGGGAGCAATTCTGGCATTTACGTTTTCTTTAGCTTCATGGCCAAAATATGAAACCTAACTACAACAACCTGCATCATGTCCTACTGTCACATCATGAGAAGAAAATATGATAAAACCTTCTGCTTTGTAAAAGTCAATCAACCAATACATAAATAAATAGACAAATAAATAAATAAGTAATCAAATAAATAAGTACAAACCTGGTGGCACTATCTTACGGCTGAAGACACTTTTTAGAAAAGACCACCACTTTTTTTTCTGTAGAAAATTGAAAAACACTCGCATTTGTAAACAGATTAGCCTAACCATAAAACCTACATTATCTTTTGCAATTTGAACACGTTCCTCTACTACACATTTTTCACTGTTCAACACGCTCATAGAAACTCATGCACACCTCTGTCTATAACTTATTTCTCTAATTTCATCTTTCATATATCCACATTATAACACAACTCATGATTGAAATAGCAGACATAAAGAGGGTAATTTTGTAACACAAGTTATAGCTAATATGTGTTTATGTTTGAGATATGCATTCATTTTAAACACATTTGCAAAAACATGAAAAAATGAGACTATTTTGGGATAATTTCAAATAGAATGAACTGAAAATGACCCCTCATAAAGACAACCAGAAAATTGGCCCTTGAACCTCTTTCCTGCCCTCCAAGACATCCATGGGGCTCACGCCTACACAGTTGGGCCACCCTATGTATAGCTAGAAACTCAGCGCTACACGGCGTGCACAAATGTACACCCGATTTTATAACATGCGTGCGCAGCTGCACACATGTTATAAAATCCGGGGTCGGTGCACGCAAGGGGGTGCACACTAGTGCACCTTGCACGAGCCGAGCCCGAGGGGAGCCCCGATGGCTTTCCCTGTTCTCTCCGAGGCCGCTCCAAAATCGAATAGAATGAACTGAAAATGGCCCTTCATAAAGACAACCAGAAATTGGAGAAGCCTCGGAAGGAACTTTCCTTCTGCCCCCCCACCTTCCCCTCCCTTCCTCTACCTAATCCGCCCCCCCAGTCCTACCTAACACCCCCCCCAACCTTTATTTCAGAAGTTGCACTTGCCTCTGGGTAGGCGTAGGTTGCGCGCACCGGACGAGTGACAGCGCGAGATCCCCCAGCACAGCAGCTGTGCCGGAAGCCTTGGTCCCGCCCCCTCCCCGCTCCTTCCGCCCCATAGCCTTTCAAAATTTGGAAAGAACATTGCCTCAAAACCCCACTCCCACCCTTTCAAATAAGGCTGGGACAGGGTAACTCTCTGGCCTCTACTAATCCCATCCAATGACATTTGGTCACAAGTCCAAAGGGCAAAAATGAAGACCACTGGTTCCTGCCCTGCCTTTGGTACCTTTAAGAATAGTGCCAAAGTTTTGACCAAGCTCCTATGGATATCAGAAGAGAAGGGGGGTTTGAAGCCTCAGTGAGGCTCTTTTATAAAATAAAAATTTACACGGAAATGAAAATACCGAAACATTAAAGTGTATTTTTGTGAGAGACCATTTTTGTTTCATTCCATTTGGAACATACAACTTAACTGCAGTGGCCACACCTCAAACAGTTCAGAAGCTGAATATTGCCCCCATGTACGCACATAATATTTTAGTTACATAAATTTATAGAAAGCCATTTCTGTGAGTAAATTACCACTTTACAAGCAGAAGTCCCTTTGAAAATTACCCTAAAAAACTCAGCTAAATCATTCATTAAAAAACATTTACAGAACAAATAACATTAACTTTTTAAATGAGGTGATTTGTTGTATATTCTAGATATGTGTAGCAATACTGCACTTTGGTTCAGGCTTCGTTTTCGGCTTGCTGTGGAAAATTTTGTTTTTCCCGTGGTTCGGGCTTTTATTTTCAGGGGACGCCAATTTTCGGGTTAGCGCGCACTAACATTTTAAATTTAGCGCGCACTAACGGAAGTTAGCGTGCATTAACTTCCGTTAGTCGTACTAACCCGAAAAACAAATTTTTCTGAAATTTCGGAAAAATTGCATTTGTTTTTCGGTTTCCCCAAACCAGGATGAATTAGACAATTTCATTGAAATTGTCTAATTCATGAAAAACTAATGCACATCCCTAAACTATATTCCATGGAGCATGTGGCAGGCTTTGGCTAGGAATTTCTCTCCATAATGCTATCAAACTGATACTGAATGGGCAGGATGTTCTTACTCCCTCCTTCAAATCCTACTTCTCTTCCACTTGGTACAACAGGGGCATTTAATGTAGGTGAAAAATAAAATACATATCATCAGTTAAAATTACTTAACACCATCTTTCAAAGCTTTCATAAAACGCAATAAGCTTTATTTACCATGACACGGTACAACAGGAGTGATGAGGACTTTGATAGCTATGAGGTTATTAAACCTTAAAGATGCAATACTTGGCCTATGTAAATGGAGAATGTAGCAGCTATCTCATAAGCCTAAAAAAAGGACAATATGATGACTTCAAGGAACAGAGCTCTGGTTCATCCAGTGCTATATTACACCTACTAATACTAAGGCATTGTATTTCTGGTCTTCCTATTATTTCCCTAGAAAATCATGACTACAACTCCATGCAGGCAAGTGGATAAAACCAGGACTGGATCAGCCTATCTGAAAATCATGAGCCAGTTGGCATCCCTAGAAGTGAAGAAAAAAATGTAAAATTTTATTTTATTTTTTCCATTTTCAATATTTTTTTTCATTTTGTTTCTTTTTTGTGAGCACTACATTTTTTTAGTGTGCACTAATTTTCATTTAATGAACATTATTTCAGTTTAGTGCATACTAAATCAAAAGTGTGTACTATTTTGATTTAGTGTGCATTAAATTAATTAACGCACACTAATCAAAATGAAAAAAAAATAAAATAAAAGAAACACACATCCCTAAATTTGATTTCATTCACAAGCTATGTGAATGGTTAATCCACTCAAGAAAAACCAAAGAACTACCTTTACTATAAAAGCTGGAAGGGCCTCTTGATGATCAGTGTCTCTGCTTGAGTTATCAAAAGATCATTGCTGGATTCCCCTATATAGTTGTAATAAGGAACTTTCTTGGACAATGCTACTTTCTTCACAAACAATACAGTATAGATTTTTCAAGAACATTAGATTTTCCCTAATAAAGGATATAGCTGAAACTCCTTATCTAACTGAAAGAAAGATGTGTGTGTGGAAAGATGTAAATCATGTATACTGTTACTTTTGATTTCATATGTAGTTGGTAAGAATAAAAGTGAGGACAACTCAAATTTTGTGATGATTATGTTGTTAGCAAGTAATTTTAAAGTCTTTGTAAAAGACCTACAAATCCCCTCATAATTTAGCAACTTCAAACTCTTAAGACAAAAAGAGAAAGGAAGAAGAGTAAAAATTATAATTAGCATCAAATAGTAAATAGTGGAACTCCATTCTCTCTAATTAAAATTGGAAAACTTTTTCTTCACCTGTCCAACCACCATTCATACTTCTTTCCATTGATGAGCATATTTTAATACTTGTGAAGTGTCCCCAGCAAGAGCTTGCATGATGCTGGACCATAATTAAAAAATAGACCAGAAGAGGGTGCATGATCTACATCTCACCACAATTTAGGTCTCAGGCTTTGCCATGTTTGTTCTTGACCTTCCATCTTGGATAAATTGTCAATTCAGAACCTTCCAGATGCTTCATTAATTCTCTGCCCCTGTTCATTTGCTCTCATATCCATGTTAATCCCCACAGCAAGATCTCCAAATTTTGCCTGCCACATCTCCCTATGGGTATTCCCACTTTCCAGCTATAACATTAATTATTTGTTGTGAGGGCATTTCTGTATGACTTCAACCATTTTTTTTTTCATTTTCCCACTCAGCACTGCAGAAACAAAGAGCAAGCACAGTGGTTCTGAGCATAGCTGAGTATGTAAATCCATATTTTTAGTTTGCAAGCATACAAATAATATTGTTTTGCTTGCGGACCTTACTTCTTATTCTTTCCATATGGATCTTCAAGGAAAATGCGCAGTCCAGGGACACTTTGTGGTATACTAGATTTGTGCAATTAATCAGATGTGTTCCATTCCTTTTTAGTTCTTTATTTTCATTAGGAGTCCACAGACTATTACCTATGTTATTTAGATTTAGTCAAAGTTGGTTAATGATATACTGCAGTGGTCACTTTGTCGGAAATAAGCAACTGATAGAATGAGGTTGATCTGGATAGAGTCTCCTTCTTGTGCCATAGAGGTCATGGGTATCCAAAGATATACAGATTTAGGCCCATGACCTCTAATCTATTTGAGTAGATTAGAGATGTGCATTTGTTTGAAACATATAAGGAGTACAAACTGAAAGGGGCCATTTTCCTTTTGGATCCTTTCAAATGAAATGATTCACAGCTGCCAATGAAAACCCTGAAAATATTTGGGTGTTTTCATTTAGAGAATAGTGCATGCTATTAGCAAACAACATGCGCTATTGCTGAGACAAAAAAACCCTACAACTCCACTGAGTCTCACCTGGCAGGGATGAGCCAAGCCCAGATGTGGCCTCCTCGGGTGTCTCTAATCTTCCCATCTCATAAGAAATTGCCATGCTGGGTCAGACCAAGGGTCCATCAAGCCCTGCATCCTGTTTCCAACAGTGGCCAAACCAGGCCACAAGAACCTGGCAATTACCCAAACACTAAGAAGATCCCATGCTACTGATGCAATTAATAGCAGTGGCTATTCCCTAAGTAAACTTGATTAATAGCCATTAATGGACTTCTCCTCCAAGAACTTATCCAAGCCTTTTTTGAACCCAGCTACACTAACTGTACTAACCACATCCTCTGGCAACAAATTCCAGAGATTTATTATGCGTTGAGTGAAAAAGAATTTTCCCTGATTAGTCTTAAATGTGCTACTTGCTAACTTCATGGAATGCCCCCTAGTCCTTCTATTATTCGAAAGTGTAAATAACTGAGTCACATCTACTCATTCAAGACCTCTCATGATCTTAAAGACCTCTATCATATCTCCCCTCAGCCGTCTCTTCTCCAAGCTGAACAGCCCTAACCTCTTCAGCCTTTCCTCATAGGGGAGCTGTTCCATCCCCTTTATCATTTTGGGTGCCCTTCTCTGTACCTTCTCCATTGCAAATATATCTTTTTTTAGATGCGGCGAACAGAATTGTACACAGTATTTAAGGTGCGGTCTCATAATGGAACGATATAGAGGCATTATGACATTTTCTGTTTTATTAACCATTCCCTTCCTAATAATTCCTAACATTCTGTTTGCTTTTTTGACTGCTGCAGCACACTGAGCTGATGATTTTAAAGTATTATCCACTCTCTCTCTTAAATGAACAAGAAATGAGGGCTTCCCTGGTCCCAATGAACCCCTTCCATGGGAGTCCTGCAGCAAGAAAGAGGCAGGAACAATGCCCACTCACTCCTGCCATGCTATAATTTCTTAAAAAATGTCACCAGTTGACTCTGAAATTGACACCCAAGTGACATCAAAATGCCGCTGGACTCAGGGCTGTCAAATATTAGAGATGTGAATCGTGTGATCGATCGTCTTAACGATCGATTTCGGCTGGCAGGGGGAGGGAATCGGATCGTCGCAGTTTGGGTTTTTTAAATATCGTGTAAATCGTGTAAATCATGTAAATCAAAAACCGGCACACTACAACATCCCTAAAACCCACCCCGACACTTTAAAATAAATTCCCCACCCTCCCGAACCCCCCCAAAATGCCTTAAATTACCTGGGGTCCAGTGGGGGGGAGGGGAAGGGGGAGGGCGGGAAAACCGGCACACTAAAACTACCCTAAAACCCACCCCGACCCTTTAAAATAAATCCCCCACCCTCCCGAACCCCCCCAAAATGCCTTAAATTACCTGGGGTCCAGAGGAAGGGTCCCGGTGTGATCTTTTACTCTCGGACCTCCGTGCGTTGTAGAAATGGTGCCGGCGCTACCTTTGACCTGTCATATGACAGGTCAAAGGTAGCACCGGCGCCATTTTATTTTTTTGTCCCCCGACGTCATGAGCGTAGGAGATCGCTCCCGGACCCCCGCTGGACCCCCAGGGACTTTTGGCCAGCTTGGGGGGGCCTCCTTGGGGGGTCCAGGAGCGATCTCCTACCGCGAATCGTTTTTCCGTACAGAAAAACGATTCGACTGCAGGAGGTCGTTCCGGACCCCCGCTGGACTTTTGGCAAGTCTTGTGGGGGTCAGGAGGCCCCCCAAGCTGGCCAAAAGTCCCTGGGGGTCCAGCGGGGGTCCGGAACGACCTCCTGCAGTCGAATCGTTTTTCTGTACGGAAAAACGATTCGCGGTAGGAGATCGCTCCTGGACCCCCCAAGGAGGCCCCCCCAAGCTGGCCAAAAGTCCCTGGGGGTCCAGCGGGGGTCTGGGAGCGATCTCCTATGCTCCTGACGTCGGGGAACAAAAAAACAAAATGGCGCCGGTGCTACCTTTGACCTGACAGGTCAAAGGTAGCGCCGGCACCATTTCTACAACGCACGGAGGTCCGTGAGTAAAAGATCACACCGGGACCCTTCCTCTGGACCCCAGGTAATTTAAGGCATTTTGGGGGGGGTTCTGGAGGGTGGGGGATTTATTTTAAAGGGTCGGGGTGGGTTTTAGGGTTGTTTTAGTGTGCCGGTTTTCCCGCCCTCCCCTTCCCCTCTCCCTTCTCCCGATTTACGATTTTTTGACGATAAATCGGGGGAATTGATTTTGTATTGATTTAAAATATATCGGACGATATTTTAAATCGTCAAAAAACAATTCACATCCCTATCAAATATCACTTTCATAGTGGCAACTGCAGGGCAGGAGCTAATACATCACTCCTGCCCCTTTCTTGCTGCGGGTCTCCCTTGGAAAGGGTGAATGGGGGCTGGGAAGGTAGGGGGGTTGGAGGGTCCCAGGGATGCTCTCATTGGGCTTAGATCAGACCAGTTTGGTAGGCCTGAATCTCAAAAACATGGTTGGATTCAGTGGCTCAGAGAGGTTACAGCAAGCCCCAGGATGTGGAAGTGGGTTCCGGTTTCACGACAAATTGGACCAAAAGGAATTTTTTTTGGAAGGAGTGGTGCCACTACACTTACTTCTTGTAAGTCATTCCATTTTAGGCTCTAGTGGCTGTTTTACTCCAAATTTGACCTGGAAACAATGATGTTTGATAACTATTTGGATCACAGAAACCAGCTGGTATGATTTCATTATATCATTTGATGACTGTGTCATTTGCTGCTAAGAGGTTGACAAAATGGCACCAGTAATTTGGCATTTTTCAAAGCAATTTTTAATAAATTGTGTGCCATTTAGCACCTCATCTTTCCATGGCTTGCCAAGAACAAGGACAACTTGTTTGGGGATAAGTTTTCTGTCCAAATTGAATGTGAGCCAAATCAGAATGAGAAATTCCTAACATATGTAAAGATGACAAGCAAGGAAATTGACTGAAAGCTTTTTGCATTTAAGGGGTTTTTACCCAGTTTGATAAATGTGACAATGCATGTTTGTTCCCAGACTGGATATATGATGTATTATTTCAGAAGTGAGTCCCTTGGGGCTGGTCCAAAGTTTTAATCTGCTCTGTGTAGATGCCTTTAAGGCCTGCATCATTGATGGTCTTCATGTTCCTTATGATTTTTTTTCATTTCTGCCACTGTGAACTGGTCATTGAAATTATTTTTTCATTTGAGTTCTTGTCATTGCAATTTCCACGAATGTACACAGAATTTGTTTTGTTTCATTTTATTTTCATTTCAATTTTTTCTTTTCATATTTGTTGTGTGTTTTATTTTGTTTTTTGACAAAATAAAACTAAATTTGATTTATTTATTTTTAAATGTTAAGTTTGGATCTGAAGCAGCAAAAATAAAGTCACTGCATTCTTCTTTTTTTTTTTATTTTATATGTATGCAATTTTACAAATTTAAACAAGATTACATTCTTGATTGAAAATACAAAGAAAAAAGAAAACATCAATATTCTCAGGAAAACTTTCTGACAATAGTACATTATTATTTCTTTGAATTCTAGTCCTCAATATGTGAGGGGTGGAATATACACAACCTAAAGAAATATAGGGCCAGATTTTCAAAAGCATTTACTCGAGCAAAACTGGTTTTTGCTCGAGTAAATACACTTTACTCAAGTAAGTGGGCTTTTCAAAATTGCTACAATATATGCCATTGAATTGTCCATAGGATTTACTCAAGTAAGTGCACTTTACTCGAGTAAATGGCTTTTGAAAATTGCTACGATAGTATGTCACATTTACATGCGTAACTCCTTTGAAAATTACCCCCATAATATATAATACATCAAAGAAATAAAGACATTCACTGTAGCATAAGTCACTGCATCCTTCTGACCCCCAAAACCTTCACCCTCCTTCCAGCATCTTACCCAATTTTCCCAGGCCTTGATTTCTCAATAGGCATACTATATCTGTGCTTCCAAGCAGATCTAAAGTTATCTGGTCTTAAGTGGCCAGATAACATGCATTTTAACAATATTTTCAATAGATAATCTGGGTAAGTATCACTTAAAAAAAGAAGAAGAAGAACTAAAGGGGACTATTGACTGATGTCTTCTCTCCCCTACATCAAATAGTACAGTTGCCTTATTTCTGCTTTGCACCTCCCATCCACATTTCCTAATTACCAAACATTTCCCAGGCTACCTGCTGGCTGGGCTCCCAAGCCCCTTCCTGAGATTATAATCTATTACAGCAGTCAGGTCCTCATCTCTTCCCCCTTGCAATGCTAATCAGGTACCTGCCACCCCACTCCCTGGACCTCCCCCCCCGCCGCCCCCCAAAGCTGGAAAATCCCTGCCAGCAGCAGGTTCTGCACTTACCCATTCCCTACCAGGTATAGAGCAGCTTCTGTCAAAGGTTCACTGGAAACATAAATTGTGACTGTGTAGTTTACACTTCCAGTGCAGCTTTGTTACACGATGTTAGATTCCATATTAGGAGCTACCAACCAGGAAAAAGATCTAGGCATCATAGTGGATAATACTTTAAAATCATCGGCTCAGTGTGCTGCAGCAGTCAAAAAAGCAAACAGAATGTTAGGAATTATTAGGAAGGGAATGGTTAATAGAACAGAAAATGTCATAATGCCTCTGTATCACTCCATTGTGAGACCACACCTTGAATACTGTGTACAATTCTTGTCACCGCATCTCAAAAATGATATAGTTGCAATGGAGAAGGTACAGAGAAGGGCAACCAAAATGATAAAGGGGATGGAACAGGTCTCCTATGAGGAAAGGCTGAAGAGGTTGAGGCTGTTCAGCTTGGAGAAGAGACGGTTGAGGAGGGATATGGTAGAGGTCTTTAAGATCATGAGAGGTCTTGAACGAGTAAATGTGACTCGGTTATTTACACTTTCGAATAATAGAAGGACTAGGGGGCATTCCATGAAGTTAGCAAATAGCACATTTAAGACTAATCGGAGAAAATTATTTTTCACTCAACGCATAATAAAGCTCTGGAATTTGTTACCAGGGGATGGTGGTTAGTGCTGCACCGTACCAGGAGGCCTGTATTTTGCTCAGTGTATTCACTACAGGGCAGATATCAGTCGAGAGAAGTGGGGAATCTCACAAACACTGGTACGCAGCACCACCTGTAAAAGCAAAACATTTTAGAACTGTCATCAGGGGAGGGTGGCAGCACTTGCCAAGGGACAACTTCTGCCATTCCAATTAAAAGTCAAAAGAAAGGGAATGAAAAGGGAAAGATGTTTCCCGAGCTAATCCCACAGCCCCTTTCACCACTAAGGTGGCAGGCCAGCAGTCCACAGCCATGCATCTGAAGCGGCAACCCAAAATATAGAGCAGTGTTCCGTATCACTGTCCTGGGGCAAGAGGCAGGCACTGGCAGCATCTAAAATTGTAATGAAGACCACTGGGGAAATGATTGACTTTTATGGCTAGACTCTTTAGGTACTGAAGAACTTGGGCATTAGGCATCTGTTGCATGTATTATCCCCAATTACAAAGTGCCTTTCAGGACTACATTTAGTAGGAAGATCATCCACACCCAGTAACGAAGTCGCATTAAAGACACATCTGGCTAGGGCAGAGAGGAATAGCATGTAGTTCCCAGAGATATCTGGACTAGCTTGAACGCTATGCACTCTTACCTCTCCCTGACAGTACACTGGTGGGACCTGGCTAAGGCAGGGGCAGGCAGAAGCTCTAGCGGGGATGGAGCATCAGTGCACACTCAGTTGATGCATAGCCCCCATGCCACATGCAATATTCAGTCAGCCATAAGAAAGATACTGGAGGCTTGGCAACTAGACTGGAGAGGCAGGAGTCTTCAGGCAGGTATCTTTGCAATAGACTGTGGGCAAATACATTAAAGGGAATTGAATACAGAGGCTACCAGGATATTTGTTGCTTTGCACACTTGCTGCACCTGGCAGTGAGGGATGCCCTGGGGCTGAGGCCCGCTGATGAGAGAATTCCAATCCTGAACAACTTGATAGAGAGGTGCAGGAAAATTACAAGGCATTTCCATCGAAGCTTGAAGGTGGTCCAGCTTTTCCATGAGAAGCAGGAAGAATTTGGGATGGCTCAAAAGCATCTGATTCAAGAGTATGGCACCCACTGAAAGTCCACCAATATGATACTACAGAATTTAGTGCAGCAGCAGACACCCCTTCATGATCTCTCTCTGGAAACATAGATAGGTATGCATTGCTCTCTGGAGTATCATGATTATGTAATGATTAGGGATGTGCATAAGTCCAGGATGAATTAGGCAATGTCAACGAAATTGCCTACTTCGTCCTGATTCGGCCACCCCGCACTAACAATAGTGCGCACTAATCTCGAAAATCAGGGTAGCCGAAAAAAATTGTTCCGAACCGCGAGAAAACAAAATTTCCCTCGGCGGGCAGATAATGAAGGCCGAACCGAAAGCTTTGGCTGAATCACATCACTAGTAATGATGAGTCAGCTGGTAGAAATCTTGAAAAGCTTCAAGGATGCCACAGAGGATCTGAGTTCCAGAAATACCATCCTGGGAGGGGTCATCCTTATAGTAAATATTCTTAAGGAAAACTTAGTTGGCTTCCATGAGCAAGAGAGAATGGAAACACAGGTATTGTGTTTTCTGGATTCCTAGCAGCAGCAGCAGGTGCAAGAGAGACTACAACCTCTGACACAAGACAATACACACATGCTTTCTACACTTTGTGATCTATGGGTGAAAGGAAGTTCTGTCCTCCAATCCCAGCATCTCACATTAATGAAGGATATGTTGGTAGTTAAGGTCTGTGAAGTAGTGCACCAGAGACAGAGGTACAGTGGGGATGTATCACAGGAAAGAGTAGCCACCTTAGCGGGAAGTGCAAGCAGGAGCAACACCCTGTCAGCTACCACTTTCTCTCCCACTTCTATATACCAAACCCACGTTGCTCATAAGGAACCATCTCTCCTGTCAAAGGCCATAATGACAGCAATTGACGAGAGGCTCACAGCCCACCCCAGCAAAGACGTCCCCAGCAGAAATGTATATGACATGCTATCTCACAGAGCCCATTGAAAACATGGATACAGATGTGCTGGCATATTGCACCCATGTCCACAGCCTTGTAAAGCCTAGCCAAGGTGGCTCAGCACTATTTTTCCTACCTACAACCTTTGTGCTTACTGAACACTTCTTCACAATGAAAGGGGACATTATAAGCTCTCATCGCTATAGGATGGTACCAGAGTTTATGGAAAAACTGGACTTTTTGAAAATCAATCTCCTTTGCTTAGATTTCTGGAATTTCCATGTGCTTGACAAGATAACTTAAAGCATCTAGAAGGCTTTCTTGCCCTTCTGCCTACCTGCCTAGTCCCAGATGTATCACTTTAGGGGTTTTCTTGCCACATGCCTATCTTCCATGCCAATTATATATCACTTTAAGAGTCTTGCTGCTACTGCTCTGCCTTTTTGTGTTACCCCTTATATACCACCTTAGGCCTCTTTCTGTCACATGTCAATCTGGCATGCCTGTTACATACCTTCTTAGGGGTCTTTCCACTACTCTGCCTACCTGCCATGCCCCACATGTACTATTTTTAGGGATCTTGTTGCCACATGCCTACCTGCCATACCCCTTATATACACCACCTTTTTGCTATTCCTCTGCAAACCTGCCATTCTCCTTATTTTTGCTACTACTCTGCCTACCCATTATAAAACACCTTAGTGGGTTTGCTGCTACTGCTCTGCCTTCCTACCACGCCCCCTTATATACTATCTTAGGGATCATGATGCTACTGCTCTGCCTTCCTACCACGCCCCCTTATATACTATCTTAGGGATCATGATGCTACTGCTCTGCCTACCTTCCTTGCCCCTTAAGTACTACCTTAGGGGTCTTGCTGTTAATAATTCTACCTGCCATTAGGGATGTGAATCGTGTGCCCGATCGTTTTAACGATTGGGTTCGGCTGGGAGGGGGGGAAAATCTGATCGTTAGAGATGTGAATTGGGATCAGTTCCGATTCCAATTCACATCACAACATTTTTTTAGTGAGGCCCGCGCCGATAAAAAAAAAACCCCACCTGACCCTTTAAAATTACCCCCTTAGCCTCCCCCACTCTCCTGACCCCCCCCAAAAAAAAACCTTTTATACATACCTGGTGGTCCAGGGGGGCCGCGGGCAGCGATCTCCCGTTCCCAGGCCATCAGCTGCGCTAAAAAAAATGGCGCTGATGGCCCTTTGCCCTTACCATGTGACAGGGCAAAGGTAGCGCCGGCGCCATTTTGAATATTGGCAATACAGCCCGAGTGCAGGAGATCACTCCCGGACCCCCGCTGGACCCCCAGGGACTTTTGGCCAGCTTGGGGGGGCCTCCTGACCCCCACAAGTCTTGCCAAAAGTCCAGCGGGAGACCGGGAGCGACCTCCTGCACTCGGGCCATATTGCCAGTATTCAAAATGGCGCTGGCGCTACCTTTGCCCTCATAATGTCACAGGGGCCGACCGTCGGCGGAAAAGCCCTCACAATGTCACCATGTGACAAAGGTAGCCCTGTCACATGGTGGAAGTATGAGGATGTACTACAACTTCCCCAGGACCTGGCTGGCTGTTAAAGGAGAGCAGGGCAGCAGCAGCCCATGCCCAAGTTGAGTTAAGATGACTTTCAAAGTCAACCATTGAGGCAGCTGGGAGAGATATGCAGATGTATTGCAACCTATCTAGAAAGAGGCAGAATGGTCAATAGAATGCACCAGAGTTTTCACAGTCTTGAAGGCCCAACCGTGCAAAGCACCCAGCCTCCACAGTGTCAAATTTACAAAAACATTCACATTACAGATTGACTCTTCAGAGTTAGGCTTGGGAATATTTTTGCCCAAGAAGCAGAGAAGGAAGTTCATCCATTAGTGTATCTTATTTAAAAATCAGTGGCAAGAAAAAATGACTAGTCTTTGATAGAAATAGAATGTCTAATCATAAAATAGACAATTGAAAAAGTCTCAGGTGTTACATAATGGGGAAGTCACGGGAAGACATACATCATAGTTACAGACCATGCTCCCTTTAAATAGGCCTGGATTGGCCTGCGATAATTTAGAAGATGAGGGGCGGGGGGCCGAAACGGGGGGTGGGCCTGCACTAGCTGGCAGCGATCTCACCGTCGCGCTGCGATCTCTGCCGGTTTCGCACCCAATAGCGCCACCATCGGAGGTGTAACTACTGGGAGAGAAATAGGCAGCGAAAAGGCAGCTACTTTTTCGCTGTACGCGGCATCTGCGCAGAGTCGGCCCCGGTGACGACCCGACTCCTCCTCTTCCGGGGCCAACTCTGCCCCCATCCTGGTATCGCACGTTATACGGGACTTTTCGCGTGTGAAAGGTCCCTTATCGCGTGCGAGCGGCTTGGAAAATGAGGCCCTAAGAGAGAAATGGTGTACATCAGAAAAGGAGTTTCTTTCTCTTCACAGAAAGAGAGACAGTGTGAAAGGGATAGATAGACTGAAAGCTTGGGGGGAAAAAAACAGGACAAAAAAGGGGCTGCAAGGTAAAGAAGCTCTGAAAATATTTTGACGGTGGTTGGGGAGAATATGATAAGACAGAAAGGCTAACAGACTGAGCCTTGTACATCCAGGGAAGTAGTTTCTGACCTATGTGTAGACAGGGCTCAGAAAGAGCCAGATCTTTGTTTTGGTTTCTTTTACTCAAGTCATAACTCCTTCACAAAAGGACACCGCTAACACCAGGAAGGAGAACTGAAGAGGCCTTACCTGGATCCCAGCAAATTATAGAAACATAGAGCAACATGAATTGAACAGAGAGTTCTAGGAATGAGTTCTGCATGGTGGGGAGATTATTAAGGACAAGATGGTTATGCTAGAGTATTGGGGAAAGGCTGAGAAGTGAAGAGACTAGTAAGGATGAAGTGGAACAAACTTTTCTGCAAATCTTTTATAGGTCTTTCTTAATGATATATAAATTCCTGTGATCTGGAACTTTATTATTGAAACAAAATGCTTTATATTCTCACATTTGCTCAGGATGGAGAAGGCTTGAGGATAATGTATCTATTTATTTATGAACTTTTAATATACTGACATTCGTAGGACACATCATACTGGTTTACAATCAACTCCAGGAGAAAGGAAAAAGGAAAATTACAAAAAACAGGGAGGGGGGAGGGGAGCAGTCAAGAAAAGGAGAGAGGGGGGCCGGGAGAAAACAAAAGCACAAGGGAGCGAGAAAAACAGAGATGAGAGAGAGTGAGAGAAACATATTTAAGAATCTGTAATAACAGTATTAACTTATTAATAAGATTTCTATAAATTACATAATCAGCATTTCCAGAAGGTACATCTTCAGTGGTGGGGGGCAGGGCGTGACTGAAATTGGGAGGGAGCAGTGTATAAAAGGATAGAAAGTGGTTTAGGTTTGAATTGCATCAGGGTAGTAGCCCTGCAAGAAGAGCCATGTTTTGATGCCTTTTTTGAAGTTGAGTAAAGAAGGTTCATGTCATTGTATATATTTCATATAAGTATTTTCACTATAAATTTATAAAAAAAAAAAATAGGATAAAAATAGAATTTACGTATCACTAGTCAAATGTTTCAGGGATACTCCAAATATCTATCCGTGTGAAATTATTTGAAGCTATAAACCTATTCTGTACTAGAATGAAAATAAGAAACTACTTAAATCCCGCTGACAACAATAGTGTGATCTTGGCTACTTCAAGGTTGTTCTTTGTATTCTTTGTATTTTTGTTTTAGTGCCAGTAAGCTTTTCTGTCAAGAATCGGAGTTTAATGAAAAATAAACTCTGAAAATGGAAAATTGCCAAAGCCTTTGATGCAAGAACTTCTAACACAAAATATGAGTTTACTGCAAGGTTTTGGATTTTTTTTTTTAACAATAGAACCTATGCACTAAAGTTTAGATGGTAGCTTTGATACTGTTGTGCGAGCACACATGTACGCAGATATGCCAGCTCACGTCAAAGGATGCTGCCATTTTATAACATACTTACATATATGCGCGCATGGTATAAAATAGGCTGAACACACGTACATGTGAACACAATTTTATATGGACGCGTGCATGTGCGCACAATTGCCGCGTCTATCACATAAGTGAGTGAACTTTATAAGTGACGCGCACCGACGTCATTACTAGTTTTCCCAGTTCGTTCCCAGTTCGCCCACTTAAGGGGTGGAACTTCCAAATCCCCCTAAGTTATTAGCCTCTCTTTCCCCCCATCAGCCCCAACCCTTAAAATCCCGCTGACAAGTCTAATTTTTTTTTCTTACTTACAATCCATAGCAGTAGTAAAGTTACGTCGTGGGGAACCTGGTGTACACTTGCGTGTGTAAATACTTATGTGCATATTTCATGTTAAAGTCCAGGAATACCCATGTCCCACCTTTTCCCCATCCAGATCAGGCTCACAACCCACTTTTTTAGGTGCTCTTTCACTTGTGTGCATACCGGGAGTTACACGCTTACTCGGGCAGCTTTTAAAATCGCTCGGCGTGCAGCAGCCAAACATAAGAACATAAGAAATTGCCATATTAGGTCAGATCAAGGTCCATCAAGCCCAGCATCCTGCTTCCAACAGTGGCCAATTCAGGCTATAAGTACCTGGCAAGTACCCAAACATTAAGTAGATCCCGTGCTTCTAATGCTAGTAATAACAGTGGCTATTCACTAAGTCAACTTGTTTAAAAGCAGTTAATGGACTTCTCTAAGAACTTATCAAAACCTTTTTGAAACCCAGCTACAGTAACTGCACTAACTACATCCTCTGGCAACAAATTCCAGAAGCTTAATTGTGCATTGAGTGAAAAAGAATTTCTCTGATTAGTTTTAAAAGTGCTAGTAGCTAACTTCATGGAGTGCCCTGTAGTCCTTCTATTATCTGAAAGATTAAATAACCAATTCACATTTACCCGTTAGACCTCTCATGATTTTATACCGCATATCTCCTGGTTTTGGCTCGCATTGAACTTTTAAAATTCACCTATTAATGTGCAAGCTAAGGTCATTTAACAAACACCTAAAGAGCAGGCTATACACTAAAAGATGAATTTTCAAAAGGTTGCATGCATAAAAACTAGTAAATGCACCCCTATATATACTCACGTATATGCTATTTTATAAACCTCAAACATAATCCGTGTAAGTGTAAGGGTTCATGAATAAATTTATAAGTGTAAGAAAGGGGTGGGCCAAGATGGGGCCAATATTTATATGTGTAAGATGCTATTTATAAGAAATGTATGCTTGTAGATTTGGCAGCTTACTCACACATATTTACACTTGCTCTTTAACTGTCGTAAGTGATAATAAACATCTTTAATGTAAAATACTCTCTGGACGAGTGGTCTGGGTGAACTGTGTGTGTGTGTGTAGGGGTGGTGGTGTGGGAAGATAATTTTAAGCAAGCTAGATCTTCGGAAGACTTTGTACTGTAAATAGACAGCTATGGATCGGAACTGGCTCTAATGATGTGATGAGTATGAATCAATATTTTGCATGTGATTTGAGTGCAGGGATTATATAAAGGCATGACACTATCACCATTTGTTCCCTGCATTCATGAAACATTCTGGCAACAATGGTCTGGTATTCATGGTAGGCCAAAAGAGAGTGTCTGAGTGAAGCGCAAGGGTCAAAGCCAGAGTATCAGTCCAGGAGAGGTCAGCCAAAGCAGGGGTCAATACCAGAATCAGTCCATGCATAGTCAGAGCAAGCGAGAGTCAGTTCTAGGTGGCAGGCAAGAGAATGGTCAGGCAGGCAGTGGTCAGTTCCAGGCAGCAGGCAAGAGAATGGTCAGGCAGGTGGAAGTCAGTACCAAAGGACAGTCTGGAGAAGAACTACTTGAGAAGGATACAGGAACACACGGAGCCACTGGGAACAGAAGACATGGGAACACGGGAATGATGGAACAGGAGACGCTGGAACATGAAGGCAAATTAGCATACCAACGGTGTTGACCCAATTGCCAAGGTGAGGTCCTGGGGACAGGGCCTCGCCTTAAGTAGTGAATCTAAGTGATGTCATCAAGAGGTGCCCCCATGGGTTTTACCGCCTTGGTCCCTTTAAAGAGCTGCATGTCAGCCGCACGTGCACCTAGGGGCGTGGCTGAGGCCACCGACCACGTGGAGCCCCAACGGAGATCCGCTGTGAGGCCTGCGAGGAGGATGGTGAGTGGGGAGCCTGAGGATACTGTGAACTGGCTGCGGCAGCAAGGGAGGGGTGCCTGGAGCTAGTAGAAGGAAATGTGAGGTGAGCAGGCCCGGCCACGGTGCCAATGCGACAGGGACGTGCAACAAAGACTAGTACCCATACCAATGAGCTGACAATAAGTTAAACAGTTGGTATGTTTTACCAAATGGGAGATCAAAGGACTGGTGCTGAAATGCTTCTGAAATACCTAACTTGCAGAGGGATATATAAAACATTAGGGATGTGAATCATGTGCCCGATCGTCTTAACGATCGGGTTCGGCTGGAGGGAGAAAAAAATCTGATCGGTGGAGATGTAAATCGGAATCGGTTCCGATTCACATCGTTAATTTTTTTTTAGTGAGGCCCGACCCTTTAAAATTGACCCCTTACCTTCACCCACCCTCCCGAACCCCCCAAAAACATTTTACGAGTACCTGGTGGTCCAGTGGAGGCGCGGGGACCGATCTCCCGCTCTCGGGCCATCGGCGCCATTTTGGCTGCCACTCAAAAATGGCGCCGATGGCCTGATAAAAAAACCCCCACCCGACCCTTTAAGGGCAGTGCGAGATGAACAGGCCCAACCGCGGCACCAATGCAGCAGGAACGTGCAACACTCTTATTGTTCCTGATACCAGTGTTGGCTTACAAGAGGAACCATTTAAGATAAGTCGATGTCTCCAAAAAATGTTTTTAATTGCAAAGATATTTTCTCAGAATAAAAGATGTATGACAGTGGCTGGTGATCTATAATTAAAATAGATAATTGGCGCAACTTATAAGTCACATAATTGATTGTTGATTGTAACTTTGACTTATTCCTACTTATTGTTATCTTTCGTTTACGTGAATTTGTTACTCTAGTTATTTTCCCTTTGTTAAACTGTAAACCGATCCGATATGGTAATTTACTATGAAGGTCGGTATAAAAAACTTAAATAAATAATAAATAAATAAATAATTGATGTGCAATCAGTGCATGTTATGATGGTTGCATTCAACACACTTAGAATCTGATATATTTACCAGCTAAACTTGGTGGAGGATCTTTTGTATTATTGATATAGAGAGTCTCCACTGTTGGATCTATTTTCTCTTTTATTATTACACAATGGAATAAGAGTAATTATAGCATGGCCTAAAATAACAGTAACCAACAAATATTGCAAATTCTATTCATATAGGGGTACATTTTTAAAAGGTTTTCACACATAAAATTGGCAAATATGCAATCAACTAGCATGCCCACACACGTGTTAGTGCTCACATACTTGCAGTGTCACATGTAAATGGTAACAGGTAAACAAGAGGCAGTTTAGGTGCATTTGGGGGCAGTGTTCAGAAATACAGTAACGGAGAAGGATTTTAAATCTCCAGCATGCACAAATCCCAGCAGGTACGCATGTGGCCGGGCTGAGCATGCACCGAGCATATTTTCAAATTGGCCCGGCCACGCGCATATTGGCCAGTATATGCGGAAGTGCCAGCAGAGCATAAAAGGGCGGGCTGGGGGCGGGCGGACCAGCCAGGACAGTGCCATTTTGCACTGTCCTGGTGATTTGCACGCCGGCAGCTGGCTGGCATACGCAAATTATTTTAACTCTCAGGATGAAGTAAGTTTAAAAACTAAAATTTGGGTAGAATGGGTAGGTTTAGGGATCAGGGAAGAGAAGGGAAAAGGAAGGAAGGAGAGGTAGGGGATAGGGAAGTTTCCTCCCAATCTGATCCTTAATTGGAGTAGACTGGGAGGGAACTGGGGTAGGCACGATCACATTGTCCTGCTTTTTACTAAAATTCTATCCCCTTGCGCATGCACCCACACATGCACACACAGATAAAATCGGGCACGCATGTGTGTGAGAGTATCATTTTATAACATGCATGCGGCGACACGTGCATCTTTTAAAATCTACACCTAAGCGTACAAGTTGGTATTTTATAAGTGGTATACATACATCCATTTCCAAATTTGTCTGTGTGCTTTTATACTTGCTAATTAAGTGGCCAATGCAATAGTGCACTCAGCCGAGCGCACTGTTTAACCCGCAGTCGGATGCAGGATAAATAGGCACTAATCCACCCCCTAATACAATAGGGGGATTAGCGCCTATTTAACCTCGCGTCCAACATGGAGTGAAGGAGATAGCGCTCATCACATGCAAATGCATTTGAATGAGCCTATTACTCATTCACTCCGAATGCAAAAAGATAAATGTGCATCTCAGACGATAAACTTGGCAGCCGTTTTCATTACTGGCAGACAGGCAGGTTATGAAAACCGACGCCGAGTTTACCGCATCAGTCTTCATAACCTGCAGCCGCGGCGGGATGTGTTAGGAAGGAGGCGCTAAGGTCGCACAAGTGACCCTAATGCCTCCTTCCCACTGTGACCCTAATGCCTCCTTCCCACTGTGACCCCCTAATTTGAATATTGCATGGCGCCCCCCTTGAGGGCGCCATGCGTGCGTTAAAAAAGCGGGCGCTGAAAAGTCAGCACCCACTTTCAGTGCCCATAATTGCATCGGCCCCATAGTTGTGAAAGTGAAATTACACCTGTCTTTGTCTGCAATATTTGGATGGGAGGTGTGGGTAAGTGGGGGAGTTCTGGGAATGTGAGGGAGGTCTGGGTAAAATGGTGGAGTTGTAGACAAACTGGTGATTGCAAGTATGTGCACAAGTTAGCATTTTCAGAAGTGGAACACAATCATTCATTAAAAAATGTATTTCTCCATGTATAACTCAGGATTATTATGAGCACATTATTATTACATACACAAAATAAATTGTACTGCCTTTAGCTCTTCATCTCTAGTTTGAATGCCTAGATAGTCAGTTAAACTTTCTTCCTAGATTCAGTTACAAGAGAAAATTCAGTTTTTGAACAACAAGCAACATGTATTATAATGATGAACAATTCATTACTCACTGAATGAGAAGGCATCCAGAGCAGCTGCACATACTCGATGAGAGACTGTTGCAGCTAAGTTCTGTTTAGAACCCCAGTAGTCTGAAAGAAATAACAACTGGAGCTTTAGTAGAAGCAGTGGAGTGTGAATGCTGAAAAGCAATGCTTGTGAGGTAGGGTTTAGAAAGAGCTGTTAGCTTAACAGCTTGCCAAGAGTCTCCTACCAATTGAAAGTATTTTTCAGGAAGTAAACTTTCCCAGGCTGCTTTTGGTCAGGGGACCAATAGGAAGAGGAGAGGGCCACACAGAGGGGAAAAGAAAGCAAGTAAGAAGAAATCCAAAAGAAGTTCTGAAACATTAAAACAATAAACGATCAAGATAGATTTTCTATAGGGTACACATTATTTCTAAGCCAATTAATCTCACAAGATGTCACAGGGTGACACATACTGAAAAACATACAAATACACTGTGGAGACAGAGCATAAATGCACATAATTGTATAAAATGGGTAGCGTATGTATTTTCCTGCATTACAAATATACACATGAACTTTCAGAGCAGAAATATGTGATATTTTATAAACTGTGCAATTCCTGCTACAGTTTATAAAATGTTAGGATAAATCTCCGTGGGCCCATTTATGTGCACATTTGGTGACTTTTGCAGAATACTGAAAATTCTGCTCATAGAGTAGCAGAAGGGCCAATCAAAAATGTTATCTATAAAAAGCAGGTAAGTGCACACATTGCACTAACCTCCCTCCACCCTCAGGCAGCTCTGAATTTGTCAATAGGCAATCGTTAGTGCAGCAGTATGGCTAAGACTTGCCACCTTCCAGCTCAGCTGCTTTTCTTTCAGCAGACAAGAGCCCTAGTAACAACTTCTTACAGAAGATGGAAGACTGAAAACACTAAAAGTTCAGAGAGGCAACAAAATCCTATATCCGACCCTGCACCCAGAAATCCACCATCTCTCAAGCTCACATTCAATACGTGGGCATTTTTCACAGTGGGTAAATGTACTGTTATTAGACTAAGATTCAAATTGTGATGTACAGGAACACTGACTTTTGCACCTGTGAAAAATGTTTTTTTGGGGGGCAGCACTTGTTGTATTGGAAAGGCAGGATATCAGCATAAATAGAAATAGAACAGAAGTAAAATTAATTGCCCTTTAATTATGATTCCTTAGGGACAATTTTGTGGAGGACATGGAAAGGAGAGCCTAAGAAACCAGAATCAAGTGTCAAAAGGCTAAAGAAACATTGCAAATATTTCATGCAGAGACCAACACACAAATAATGCAAGTTATATACATAGAGATTCTTTCAAAGATGAATTCTTTCATAAAAATTAAAAACTCCATTTAAAAATATATAGGAAATCAGTGATTTTAAAAAAATATTAGGATATGTACCTTGAAAAAAATGTATGTAATCTAAAAATATTACTGCATATAAATAGAAGTATACCATAAAGAATTAATTACAATTTTACTATAAATATTAGACCCTGCCAAAACCTTACACATTTCATAAAAAGATATATTTGCATATTTTCTGAAAAGTTTGTGGTTTACAAAATAAGGAAATCTATATGCTAAGTTACCTAAACCTCCAAGTGAAAGACTAGTCAATGGGTCATGCATTTCCAATTTCACAATTCTGTTCACTGCCTAACAGTGTGGAAACTGTGCAAGTCCCTGTAAGATCTAGAAAAGAAAATCAGCTCTCAGGATGCAGGTGAAAACTTTCTATTTGCAAACTAAAAATATTAGCTTTGAAGAGTCACACTTTTTTCATAAGTCCATATGACAACGGTGAACAGCTTTTCTTTTCCCCAAGAAGCACATCTTTTAGACTGAATGGACAGGATTTTGCTTATTTCAAGCAACAAAAATCTATCACTAGTGAAGAAATAATATTCTTTTCCTTATCATCCTGATAAACCAGTCTAGGTTTATATCATTTTGCCAGCAAATGGAGACAGAGAACACAAGTTTTCCAGTAACCCAATCATTGCTATTAGTACAGGGGCAACACTGAAAACCTGCCAGTATTCTCAGTCTCCAATATTGCATTGGTATCGCATGCGATACCAAAAAGGGGTGTACCTTATGCTAATAAGCATGTGTATTGCAAATTGTGAAAAGCTCTTATTGCAAGTTGCACTATTAGTCCAATTTGGGCTACATTGCCAGTATATATTGCAGAGAGAGAGAGAACCTTGCTATAGTGCCTCCCTAGACAGGTATTTGTATCCCTATGGGAGGCCCACCTAGTAACTCGAAGTGAGGGTTAAGTATTAGTGTAGGGGGGTAGGGGCCACTTTGACATTCAACGTGAGATGTACGAACAGAACAGTGGTCTCTTGTGAAGATTTGGGATCAACTTCCGATTTGCTTTATTGGACCATCCCTAATATTCATACATTTTTAGGTCGACCCAACATTAAATACAAATATTAGTTCAACTAATAAAACACTTTACATTGTTCACTACTTATTGCTCTCTCCACTAACATTATTTCTGGTACTGATGTTGAGATTGTCAGCATATTGTTATTTTACATTAAATCATATGTGTTTCTAAAGAGCCACATTTTCACTTCTTGTCTGAAATTCTCTGTTATCTGGTGTATTGACTTTGGAAGAGAGTTCCACAACTTGAGGCCCACTATGGATAACATTTGGTCTCTTATTTGTGTTAGGTGTGTTTTCCGAGAAGAAGGAACCATTAGGACTCCTTTCTTTTGTGATCTTAGGGCTCTCTGTGGTGTGTAAAGTTGAAGTGTAACTCCTAATAGAATTAGAGTTAATACTTTATAATGAATTGTGGATTGTATAGGAAGCCAGTGCAGTTCTATCAGCGAGGGGGGTGATGTGTTAACATTTTTTTTCCCTAATAAGAGTCTAGCAGAGGCATTTTGTAGTAACTGTGGTGGTTTTACTATTCTTGACGGTAGGCCTAGTAATAGAGAGTTGCAGTAGTCCAAGTTCAAGAATATTAGTGTTTGTAAGACAGTACAGAAGTCCTTTATTGTTAGCAGTTGTTTCAGACAATGTAATATTCTCAGCTTGGTGTATCCAGTTTTGATTAATTTGTTTATATGATTTTTCATAGTGAAGCTCTCATCGATCTGAATTTCTAGGTCTTATACTTGATCTGAGGGCGTAATATTGATGATTCCTAGGTCTAGAGTTGGTGGTTTGATTATTGTGTTATCTTTCCTTAACCACACAATTTCTGTTTTTTTAGGGTTTAGAATTAGTTTTAGATGAAAAGGTTTTCGTTGTATGTCCTTCACATATGTTGTCAGAGACCACGCATTTTCATGTGTTTTGTTGAAAGGGATGTAGATTTGTATGTTGTCTGCATATAGGAAGAATTTGATTCCAAGGTTGCTAGTAATGTGCAAACAGGCAGCAAACAGATGTTGAATAGTGTAGTCGAGAGCGCTGAAGCTCGGGGAACACAGTATCAATTGGGAAGGTGTCAGAAATTTGATTAGGCAGTTTGACTTGGAATGTTCTGTCTTTTAGGAAGGAAGAGAACTATTTGTTGACATTTCCATCTATTCCAATTTCTTTTAGCTGGTGGCATAGCAGGGAATGGTCAATTGTATCAAATGCTGCAATTAGATCGATTAGTATGATTCATAGTTGTCAAAACCTTGTAGTACAAGGTCGGCTATGAAAATGAGTAGGGTTTCTGTTGAGAGATTTTTTTCTGAATCCAAATTGACTTGGGTATAGTAAATTATTGTGTTCTAAGTGGTTCTCTAATTATGATACTGCTTTTCAAGGACTTTAGCGATGAAAAGCAGGTTGGATATTGGTTGATAATTGTCCCAGTAATCGATTCTGCCATTTTAATTTTTTTGGATTGGTTTGATCATTGCTTGTTTGGCTTTATCAGGGTCTAATCCCTCAGCTAGCGAGTGGTTTATTATGCTTTTAAATATCAGAGTTATTACACTGTTTACTATTTTCAGGGTACTTGCAGGGATGGGATCTAGTGGGTGGGACGCAGATCTCATTTTTGTGATGATTTGGTTCATTTCAAATTTAGATAGTGGGTTAAATGAGTTCCATTTCACTTGACCAATTTTACCTTCAGGCTCCTTTGTTGGTTTAAAGAGTCTGGGGTAACTTAAGGGAGTGCAGACTAGCAAACCAGGTGGTTTGGAGAACCTAGCTCTTAATTGGGCAACTTGGTGGATGAGCTGGTGAAACTGGCAAAGGCATGAATATGTTCCACTTTGAAACCTACATGATAGAATCAGGATTTGCATGCCTATTTAAACCTGGGCGCACATGTGCACATACCATACTATTTTATAACATGCAAGCATATGAGCGCGCAAGTTATAAAATGGCCACATCCCTAGGCACATGCTGGCACACATGCTCTAATGTGCTGATTTTGAAAGTTACCTTCCCTGTGGAATACCTTACCATTCAAGTGTACTGGTCTTAAACTACCTTTTACTTAGAAATACAAAATTATGAATATTCAACTGCCTATGGATCTACTAGTTATTGTGCTGGTTATCCTTTTGGAGCTATTGCACCTGGATTCAAAGAACAATTTCTCTGCTAAGGTAGTACATTTGCTGGTGGTGGCCAGGCAAATTGTGACTTACCATCAGAATTTGAGGGAAACTATCAAGAAAGGAATAGTTTTAACTTGTTTATATGACTGAAATAATCACATACTTTAAGTTCATCTATTCTGATGAGATCGTAGAAAAAGGTACTATGTTTTCTGCTCATTGGGATAGCTAGTCTACTGAAGCAAAGGATTGATAAACACCTGTAAGGTCTGTACCTTAACACATTTATTTATTTTATTTTATTTGTATGTTTTTATATACTTAAGTTTGGCGCAGGCCTTCACTCCGGTTTACAGGTGTAACAATGATTTACATAAAAATTAAAACAATTTACAATAATAACTGTGGGAGCTGGCGCAGGCCTTCACTCCGAAATACACGTATAACAATGGTTTATATGAACAGTCAAAATGGTCTACATCAAAAAAACTGTGGGAGGGTGATATAACAAGAGTTTACATAAAACTCTTACACATGGCTAATTGTAGAATATATACATTGAATCATATAAATTTATTTCTCCTTACACATTTATTTCTCTTTACATATTTATTTATTTACATATTATTATTATTATTTATTTATTATTATTATTGTTTATTTATACATTTATTTATTTATTTGTTTGTTTGTTTATTTATTTATATTCTTTTATATACTAAAGTATAGCAGAGAGCCTTCACTCCGGTTTACAGTGAAACAAACAAATTCATACATTGAACGTGAATATAACGCACATATATGTAAGTATTAGTTAACAACTCGGCAAAGGCAGAGTAGAACGGAATGTAAGATTATTTAGAAATCAGTCTAGTTATGCTTAGTAGGAGAGGTTTAGGAGTAGTATTATAATGTAGTGTAGGAGGGAGATATTCATAAGGAGAAGATTAAGATGGAAAAGAAATAAGGAAGAAAAGGGTCCTGGGAAAAAGAGGGAGGAACAAAAGATATAAAATAAATAAAATAAATAATGTGGAATAAAATAAAAAATAAAAATAACATTTATTTCTCTTACACATGGCTAATTGTAGAATATATAACTTGAATCATATTAATTTATTTCTTCTTTTATTACTTGTGAGAAAGCTTGTAAATGATGTATCATGATTGTTTACTCCTTTGTACTGTAAAACAAGCATTCAATAAAGAAAACAGTTATTAATAAGGATGTGCAGCCCCAAAATTTCAGTTTGGTTTACTTTTTTGTTTCCAGAGGGAGGAGGGAATTAATTTCAATTTGGTTCATTTAAAGCTTTTATTGGTTTGGTTTCTTTGCCAAAAATGCTCATTAATCAACAACAATAACAAAAAGCAAATAATTAAAAGAAGAGCCTCCAATGGCCCTGGCTAAGTGGCTGCACATTCCTGGTGCTGAGGCCTAGACCTGGGCTGGATGTGGCTCTAAAGCCTATATCCAGTGCCAAAATCTGGATCAGGATCAGAGGCATTTTTTGGCATTTATCAAAAATTAATGTATATCCCTAATTATTATTTCATAGCCCTATAGTGGAGAGACAGCTAATTTGGATACACATTAGTCCTAAGTTCCATGTACAGTCAAGATAAAAAATAGAGCAAGCTATATTATAATAAATCCAACATTTTCAACACATTCAAAAGATGAAAAGGGGTGCATTTTTCTTTCTGTAAACAAGAAAGATGTAGTTAATCCCAGAGGTTACCAGTTGCACTATGTATGCTTTGGAAAGTTAATTTAAGTGATGGCAGGTTTTGAAAAGACTTTGCACAGGAAGATGGAGACAGTAAGTCTGGTAGAAGGTTCTTTCCTTCCCCTTTCTTTTTGTTGTCATATTCCTTTTGTGTTCAGATGGATCCCCCTCTCTATTATTTATCTAATTAACACCTATTTCAGGCTGGACATGTGTTTTTTAGAAACAGTGTTTTGCATTAAGAAGGTGTTAATGGGTTTAAAATTGAGTTAGGTTACTGGACAACCTTATAAAGCAGAAATTCAGGAAATGAGTATTACTGTTTCTGCTTTATGCTTTCTGTTTTAAGAGAATGTGCCCTGGTCTCCTGTGACTCTGCAGCCATGGGAAGTTCCATAAAATCCAACTCTTCCTACACAATTTACTTCTCTGCAGATTTCCTGCCAGGATATTACATAATAGCAGCAGTTAGGGACATAAACATCCTTCCTGCCCTTATCTCCCACATAGACCAATCCAAGCTTCCCTAGACTAGAGCATACCAGTTACAATGAGATGCCTCAGACTGTGTCCAGTTTTTGTAAGCTGGAAGCATTTTACTGTTGTGGATCCTGCAGCTCAAATCACTGTGGCCCTAATCTGCAAAGGGAGAAAGATCTTCCTGAGGGGCTCCACTGCTGTTACTATACTCTACTCCAAGGAATGCCAGATCCTTGCATGTGAGGAAGATGGATGAGGGTTTCCAAGTGGCTGCAATTGAGAGATCAGAAGGGATCTGGGGGTTAAATTGAGGGCAGGTATGAAAAGGATATGAGGTGAGAATGAGGGAGGGGTTGTGAAAAACTTGAAGTGGTGGGTGTGTCTGAGGATTCACAGGTCTTACATTAGATTTAGATTTAGATTTATTAGGTTTTATATACCGTCACTAAGGACCCATCGTAACGTTTCACAACAGAAATAAAACATAAAGCTAAAATACATCGTACAACATTAATAAACTTAAAATACAATTAAAATACATTATTAAACCTAAAATACAATTCAAATACATTATTAAATCTAAAATAGATCATAATTAACCTAAAATACATCTTAAATAATCCTAAAAGTATTTCATAATATAGTAACTAAAATCCAATATAATTATCCTAAAAGCAATTAAGATCAAATCTAAAACCTAAATGATCTTAAAACTATTGATGACTACTCAGTAAAAGAAAAGGTTAATACTAGCTAAAACAGTTAACAGATTCATCACTTTACTCTTCTAACAGGGGCGCTGTCATCAGACTGCTAGGGGCTGCAGGTAAAACACTGATTACTTTAAGATTGGCTTGAATAAGCCTCACTAAAAAGCCAAGTTTTAAGTTCTCTCTTAAACTGCTTATAGTTAGACTCTAGCCTAATTGCTGTCAGTAACAGATTCCACATTTTGGGCCCAGCCAGAGACAGAGCTCTATCTCTAACCTGATTCAAGTGGGCTGATTGCACTGATGGTAGAGTCAGTAAGACTTTATTAGTGGAGCGCAGATTTCTTTGGGGCACATGTAATTTAATTAAGATTCACTAGTCTAGTGATTATGGGTGATTTCAATCTACAATCTAATAAGCCTGATACTTCACTTTCAATGCATATCCAGCATAGCTCTCTGCTTCAACGGCAGGGGGGAATGAAGAAAAGTGGATCTATATACAGACAACAACCAACAAGGACTGAATTACATAGTCTGGGTTAACAAATAAGCATGGGTGTAGCTTGTATTGTGGCGTTTACTACCCCTAACTAATTAAGCTAGATATTTCACTTAGATGCAGTTCCAACACTGCTCTCTACATTAATGGAGAAGGGTGGAAGGGAAATAGAACCAACAGGTTACTAAGGGCCAAGAGTATCAGATAAGTATGAGAAAAAAAGAGTGTGAAAGCTTGCTGGGCAGACTGGATGGGCCGTTTGGTCTTCTTCTGCCGTCATTTCTATGTTTCTATGTAGAAAACCCAACAGCACACACAGCCAATTTTCTCAACACCATGATGTCGCAAGGGCTTACCAAGCAATTACAGCCCTACACATGAGAAGGGGCATATACTGGATCTAACCTGACCACATGCTGGACCTAAGTGAACATTCACTAATTATATTCTCACTATGCAGAGACTTTAAACAGGCAGACAAGGTGAGATCTTGAAAATAGATGCAGTTCCATTTAGACTGCTAGACTGCCAAAAATTTGTTAAACACACCAGAGTTTTCTCCAAGAGATGAAAATCCTTCATCAGTAACACACAAGGTAAAGGCATGAATGAAAACCTATCAAAAGTCCTGGACAAAATTGCAACCCCCTCCCCAAAGAAAAAAAATATAAAAAGTCATATGCCCTTCTCACAAATGCTTACTTTGAAGAACTTTGAGCTCTAAAACGATAAAGACAGTCTAGAGAGGAAATGGTACAAAACATTATAAGAAGCACCAGAAATAAGCGTAAATCAAACGCACATTGACCTTGCATATGAATTGAATGAGTGTTCCAGCTCCTCTTATTCTATTTCACTGTCTACTGCTTGCTACCTGCCTTTCATTGAACTTTTATCCCCAATCCTGTGTTTCAAGCTTGCTATTTCCCATGTTGCTATCAGTCTTTGCCTGAGTGTGACCCCCACCTCTTTGATGGGCATGAGGAAGCACCTTTTTTAAATTTCATGCACTGAAGCCTGAGAGCTCAGAACCAGATGCACTCCTCCTCCTGCCACTCTGTCTCTGCTGCCTGCCTCTCATTGAACTGCTGTCCCAGATACTGTGTCTCACGTTCATTGTTTCCCATGATGAGTACCTGGCTGACATTGATAATGTGGGTGCCAGGCTCACCTTGGTGGCTCATGGTGAGGAGTTGGGGGAGGGGGGGTTGCAGACAGAGTGTCAGTTCCTTGATAGTTAGGGTACAGGGCCATCTTATATATTTAAAAGTAAATGTATGGATCGAGGAAGTTTGGATAGGCTGGGAGTGGCTAGGGAGATAGGAAATTGGGGAGGAGTTTGGAAATCAGCAGGATGAAGATTCGCTTGCCTGCTGTCATTCCTGCAGCTGCATCACTGTGTCGGGGGAGTTAGTTGGGTCCGAGGCAAGTCTTGTCATCTTTAGCAGGGGCTGCCATGGATTTAGTAAAGGCAGAGATGGTAGGCGAGGGTGAACTTGATCTGGAGAGCGAGCGAGACCAATTGTCGCTGGAGGTGGTTGGCGCTGCTGATTTGGCTGGTTGCCCAGGGCCTGTATTGGTGGTAGGAGCCGTGCTGGTGAGTGGCACCGGTTCAGGTGTGGTGCAAGAGGCAGAGGGTATGCACGCAGCAGGCGAAGCTTTGGGCAGTGTCGGCCTGGTGCAAAATGCTGCCGACCATTCCTTTGAAGGGGGAGCAGGCCTCTATTTGGTAGCGGGGGTGGAGTGTTCACGCTCCGGGAGCAATGTGGGAGGTATGGGTGTGCACGTCTGAAGTCGGGGTCACGGTGCTTATGCACTGATCAGGGGAGAGAGGGCATTTCCAGCCAGGTCCCAGCCGGCAGGGGCAAAGGCTCCAATGCGTTCTGTCGATGTGCTGGTTTCTGGTGCAGCTGACAGGGCCGATCTAGGGTCTGGGATTCATCGGGGTTTGTTTAGCAGTGATGTAGCTCACAGTGATTGGGATGTCAATGCGGGATTGTGGGAGGGCTGCCGAGCTCTGCTGCTTTTGACGGACAGTCTGCTGGATTGGCTGCAGGGCGGGTGGATGTTAGGGGCTCTGTGGTGTCTGGTAGTTGGTGTCAGGGGTTTGAGAGAATAGCTTTGCTGGGGTTTTGTGTGAGGGCACTGGGGCAGCAGACAGAGATAGTATTGACCATGCTTTTCTCCTCAGTTGGTATTCGTGGGCTTGGAGGATGGGGATATTGTGCCAAGAAGGTAATTTGAGCGGGTCTTGAGACTCGGGGCAGAAATTTACTATGGGTGTAGATTGTCCCTCGGTGCTCTGGATGGGGGCTGGTTTTCAGGGGGATATCTCTCCTCCCATTGTGGGAAGCTGGGGTGGAGTCCCTGGATATTGGCCTCCAGGTTGGACTATGGGTGGCATAGAGTCTGGTGGGATGCAGCCTGGGGGATTGGGTAGAGGGAGTTGGCATCCGATGCCTGGGTATTTTTTGGGGTGGTGGGGTTTCATCTGCCAGAATGTGCTTGGCTGGCATTGGAGGCAATATGGCTTCATCTGCTGGTCCTGCTACTTTGGTTCTTTTTCTTCCTTCACAGGAACCTGTTTCTCAGGGGATGGTAGATAGTCCTGGTACTTCACGTTAGGAGGGATGGTGTGGTGGAAGTTCAGGCTGTTGAAAGTTCAGATCCTGCTACCTTGCAGCATGGTGAGTTTGCGGCTGATGGTTCTTCAGTGAAGGGAGAGGTCATAATTCAGTCTGGCCAGGTAACTAACATAGTGAGTTCTGCAGAGAGTGTGTTGGAAGTAGAGGATCCTATTGCTGCTGTGGATAAGTCTCGTGATTCTCCTAGGGCTAGGGGTCAGAGTAAGTCCAAATGTGGGAAGAAGCAGGATAGATTCATTGACTTCTACCTCTTCCAGCTTGGCTTCATGAGCAAGGTCTCAGGTGGGTAAGAGAGAGGATAGGGGGCACTAGCATTGGTGGCCTTCTCTGAATGTGCCCAGGTCCATGAGACTTAAGATTTGGGGTTGCAAATATATTGACATATTTAAATTGCTGGAAGGTCGTAGGGGATGGAGGAAGAAAGAGAAGAAAAAGGATAATGGGCATTTTCCGGGGACTCAGAAGAAGGTTCCATGAACTATTTTGAACTGGATTTGGTGCTTCTTACAGTTAGTGAATGTAGCTGGGCATTATGATGCATCTCAGTATGGGCCTTTATTGGCTTATGTGAATGCAATTTTAGTAGCTAGTAGAGATTACGAAGGTTGGTCCTGGCTCAATTACGATGAGAGATTTCACAACTGGATGGAAGAAAATAAGTTTATGTCCTGGTGTATGCAAGATGTTGGGCTATGGTTGACACAGATGAATAGTAATGCTATGACTGCATCTACAACTACTGGTGAAGAAATTTCCGGTGGGTCATGCAAGCGGCCATTTCGTTGGGGGGGGGGGGAGTTGCATCAGTCAGCATGGTTAAGAGTGGAATGGGACTGCTTAATGTTTGTTGGTGATATAATAGATCGACCTGTAACATCCCAGATTAGAAGTTCCATCATTTGTGCTTGAACTGAAGGGGAGGGGAAATCACCCAGTAGTAAAATTTCCCAAGCGTATAGACGGGGGAGCTTCTTGTGGCCCCTCGACTGGGGGAGCCTCAAAATGAGTCCAGGGACCAGGCTCTTACTCCCATTAGAGTGGTTGCCTTGCTCCCTTGACTCCAGGTCTATTTGAAGGCAGATGCAGCAATCCTTTGTTTGACAGGTTTGAATGTGGTTTTGTGATTTCTTTTATGGGCTTCGGGGTAGTAGAGGGAGGTTTTAACTACCCTTCTGTATGTACACTGGCCAATGTGGTACAGGAAAAATTGCAAGTAGAGATTGAATTGGGTAGAATTGCTGGGTCCTTTGTGGAACCTTTGTTTCAGCAGATGGTTTTGTCTCTTTTGGTGGTAGATCCTAAGAAGGAACCCAGAAAATTCTGGTTGACTCATAACCTTTCCTGAGGGATGTTCAGTGAATAATTTCATCTCTTGGAATCTCTGCTATGTGCACTTTGCATCTTTTGATTCAGCTGTTCAGTTGGTTCGGGATTGTGGTCAGGGGGCTTTGATGGCCAAAGCGGATATTGAATCTGCTTCTTAGCTTTTGCCTGTTCATCCTCATTGTTTTCCTTTCCTGGGGTTTTGTTTTAATGGTTGCTTTTACTTTGATAAGTGTTTGCCAATGGGTTGCTCTATTGTTGTGCTTATTTTGAAGCATTCAGTTCTTTTTTACATTGGGTGGTGGAGCAGCGTTCATTATTTAGATGATTTTCTGTTTGTAGGTCCGGCTGGTTAGGGTGTTTGTGTGGAAGTCCAACAAAATTTCTGAGATGTGTCTTCACATTTTGCTATACCCATTGCGAAAAGTAAAATGGAGGGGCATTGCACTCGTCTAATATTTTTGGAGATTGTATTGGATTCCATTGAAATGATTTCTTGCTTGCCTTCCAATAAAGTTGTGAAATTGATGGAGCTCATAAGGGGGGAACTTCCCTGTAAAAAGATGACTTTGCAACAGATGCAGTTCTTAGTGGAAAGCTTGAACATTGCCTGTCACATTATTCCCATGGGTAGAGTGTTTATGTGATGACTATTGGCAACGATGTTAGGAGTCCAGAAGAGTAATCATCATATTCATGTTATGCAATGGATACATGCTGATTTTGTCTTATGAGATCGTTTTTTGACAGAGTTCAATGGTATTTCACTGTGGCAGTCCAGTGCTCTTTCTAGTTATAATTTGGAACTTTATACAGATGTGGCAGCTTCCCTCGGTTTTGGGATCTATTGTCAGGCATCCTGATGTTTAGCATTGTGGCCGGAGGATTAGAAGCTAGCTGGCACCACAAAAAATATCACCTTTTTTTAGCTTTTTCCAATCATGGTTTTGCTGTATTTGTGGGGCCTATGTTTATGCAATAAGAAGGTGTTTTTTTAGTGCAATAATCTAGGCATGGTGGAGGTCATCAACAAGAGAGCTGTGTAGTGTCTGATGGTTTTTGATCTTCTGAGGGAGTTTGTACTATGTTGTATGATGCTGAATGTGACTGCTTGGGCTCATCATGTGCCTGGCATGACTAACACTTTGGCTGATTCTCTCTCTTGTTGTATGTGGGCTCAATTTTGGCAGCTTACTCCAGAGGCAGATCAGCGCAGGACTAAGGTACCTCCTTTCCTTTGGAAATTTGGTTCCTGGAAGCATGGAAGTTGCTGCGAGTATCTCTAGCTCCTTCCACATGGGCAGGATATGTGAAAGGAGCTGACAAGGTGGTTTCTTTTCTTACTTCTAGGGATTGACATTGGGGTCCGGTCTTGGATATCTTGTTGCTGCAATTTATTGAACAAACCAAAGGTGTGGGCATTTCTAAGGCACCCGTCTCAATGAAGTTTCTTGGATTTTCCTTTTTCATGCAATGCTCATGGATGGGTATTTCCTATGGGGCATTTTGTGGTTCGTCGCTTGCTGCTCAGTTGGTCTAGGAGTGCCATGAAGGTTGTTGATGGGCAACAGCCCATTACACATGATATCTTGCTGCAGTTGTGGTAGGTGCTGCACAGAATTTGTGTGTCAAGATTTGAGTGTTACTTGTTCAGTTTGGCTTTCATGTTCATTTTTTTCGGGGCTTTTCGTGTTAGCGAATTGGTGGTCAGGGCTATTTCAGGAGTAGATTGGATGGGATTGTAGGCCAAGCATGTGAGGCTTTGCAATGATTCCATTATTTTGCAGATTCCAAGGTCTAAAACAGATCATAGGTGAAAAGGTGCTTCCATGGTCTTCCAGGCAATTCATGGTTTTTGCACCTGCCTAGTGGCTAATGTTATGGCTTATAGTCAGGTCCAACCAGCAGGTAGATCTCACTTTAGTTTATGCTGACCTCTGTCCATTGATGAAGTACCAGTTCAAGATGGTTTTGCATTCGAGTTTTGATGGCTATCAGTCAGGATGTGGGACCATTCCATATTCATTCATTTAGAATTGGGGCAGCGACATCCGCAGCTCGGATGGGTCTTTCTGGTGGTGTGATGCAGAGGATTGGACGATAGAAATTGGATGCCTTTCAAGGGGATTTGCACTTGGGTAGAGGGCCTGGTATAGAGTTCTTGATTGACTAATTGTTTTTCTCTTTTCAGATTCTGCATGTTGGGGGTAAGTTGCATGGATTGTTGGACATTCTTACATCATGTGGGCCCATAAACATGCATGCGAGCATCCGTACGGGGTGCATTTGGGCCTGTCATAGCACGGTATGAATATCTGCTGATTGGGGAGGAGGGGGATGTTGTGGGGTGAATTGATTCTGTGTTTGCGGTTGGGGTTGGAACAGTTTGGTCAGCCTAGGGGTCTGATTATTCTTACCAGACTTACCACAACTCCCTGGTGATCGAGCGAGGAGTGAGGACGTCATTTCTGCAATCCTTGGCGAGAAGCATGTGACGTCGGTGGCACGTCGAGTGACGCGGCGTCACGTGATTCCCGGCTCGTTCGCGCCGGACGGCTCGTTCGGCCCAAAAAGAACTTTTGGCCAGCTTGGGGGGGGCCTCCTGACCCCCCCAAGCTGGCCAAAAGTTCTTTTTGGGCCGAACGAGCCGTCCGGCGCGAACGAGCCGGGAATCACGTGGCGCCGCGTCACTCAGACGCGACGTCACGTGATTCCCGGCAAGTTCGCGCCGGACGGCTCGCTCGGCCCAAAAAGAACTTTTGGCCAGCTTGGGGGGGCCTCCTGACCCCCTCAAGCTGGCCAAAAGTTCTTTTTGGGCCGAACGAGCCGTCCGGCGCGAACTTGCCGGGAATCACGTGACGTCGGCGTCACGTGATTCCCGGCTTGTTCGCGCCGAACGAGCCGTCCGGTGGGAACTTGCCGGGAATCACGTGACGTCGCGTCTGAGTGACGCGGCGCCACGTGATTCCCGGCTCGTTCGCGCCGGACGGCTCGTTCGGCCCAAAAAGAACTTTTGGCCAGCTTGGGGGGGTCAGGAGGCCCCCCCAAGCTGGCCAAAAGTTCTTTTTGGGCCGAACGAGCCGTCCGGCGCGAACGAGCCGTCCGGCGCGAACGAGCCGGGAATCACGTGACGCCGGCGTCACTCGACGTGCCGCCGACGTCACATGCTTCTCGCCAAGGATTGCAGAAATGGCGTCCTCACTCCTCGCTCCATCACCAGGGAGTTGTGGTAAGTCGGGGGGGGGGGATTAAGGAGGGTGAGGGGGTTTATATTTTTATTTTGGCTCAACAATCGCGATTTCCCACATATCGAACATATCTATGTTCGATATGTGGGAAATCCGATCGTTTATGTCGAATCAATTTTTTAAGTAAAAAAAAAATATGAGTTGCGTTTTACTAATGCGGTCAATCCGAATGCACACCCCTAGTGGCCTGAATGTGTTCATCTTGCTGGATGGTAGCGGATGATCAATGTGGGCTAGTCATCCTTTTGTGTACAGCCAGCTGGGGTTGCTGGTTATGCAGCCTATTTTGATTCCAACCTGGTCTTAGTATGTTTATTGTGTATGTTAGCTAAGGTTGCTGTAAAAGGGTGGTTGCAGGGGGAGGAGTATGTCCTGGATAACCGATGGTCAGCCCCTGTGACATAATGAGGGCAAAGGCGATCGGCGCAATTTTGAGTACTGGCATCTGACAGTCAGAGTGCAGGAGGTCGCTCCCGGACCCCTGCTGGACTTTTGGCAAGTCTTGTGGGGGTCAGGAGGCCCCTCCAAGCTGGCCAAAAGTCCCTGGGGGTCCAACGGGGGTCCCGGAGCGATCTCCTGCCCTCAGGCCATCGGTGCCAGTAATCAAAATGGCGCCGATAGCATTTGCCCATACTATGTCACAGGGGCTACCGGTGCCAATGGTCAGCCCCTGTCACATGGTAGGAGCACAAGATGGTGCCGATGGCCATGTGACAGGGGCTGACCAATAGCACCGGTAGCCCCTGTGACATAGTAGGTCAAAGGCTATCGGCGCCATGATGAAACCGGCACCGAGGGTGTGAGAGTGCAGGGGATGGCTCCTGGACCCCCCGCTGGACCACCAGGGAGTTTTGGTAAGTCTTGGGGGGGTCAGGAGGGGGGGGGATTTGTAGTTAATTTTAATTTTAGCTGGGACACAAATAGAAATCGCCGTATTAACGCATCGGGGTGCCATACGGCCGAATGCAATGTATCTGCTCCCCGACAAATCCGAATCCTGAATGCAACGTATGGCGTCTCTCTGCACATCCCTAACTGTTTTGGCCTGGGAAGGCTAATCCAGGGCCATTAGATGCCTGTTCTTTTTGTTTTACTTTTCTATTTTGGGTCTTTTTCTTGTTTAAATTTTTTTTCTGCTTTGGCAATCAAACCAAATTGAAAAGAAATCATTATATGAACCAAGTATTAAAAAAAAAAAAAATGAAAAAACAACCCAAACCAAAATTTTGGAGATGCACATCCCTAATTCTCACTATTACAAGGACTCATTTCACTTGAACTGCAACAATTTGGATCTAGTTATGTCCTTTTCAAATGTTTGGTGCATGGTTAGCTGTTTTTCAGGTAAGGAACTAGATACATAGTTATCTAAATTATGTTTCTTTGTCATAATGTGGAACTCAACAGAAGTTTTAGTCATAGAAAGACTGTGGCATACATAGCAATGGCAGTTTGATGGATGCTCTTACTATCATAATTATTAATCCTTTTTACAAGCTATTTTAGAAAGGACCAAGGAATGTAAACAATTAGTAGCACTATTGCTTCTATTGATGTTACACCTTGATGTAATGATAAGTTCTAATACCACTTGGTGCACTAAAGAATTGTGTTAAATTCACATCAGTCAGCTGAGCCTGCCTTTTTAATTGATAAAATTGTGATGGTTCACCTTAAACTGGATAAGTTAAAGGTGAGTGCCTTTTCAATATTTTGTCATGAGTTTCCCATAGATACTCTTTCAGAGTGAGAGTGTATCTTGTTATCATATTGTGGAGATTTTATCAGGCCTCAATCTGTCCTCCAGCCCCCCTTGATCCTTGTTCAGCTAAACCGATCAGGGCAGCAAGAGTGGACTTGTCTTATTGGATTATACAGCTGGCCAACTCCTCCATGTTTTAAGGATGCTGGGTAAAGCCAGCATCCTTGAAATATGACATTATTTGTCCACTTTTGAAGAAACTCTTTCTGGACTTAGAGGTACTACAGATTTTTAGGCCTATATTTAACTCTGTTTTTGACCAAAATCATTGAAAAAAGTAGTTCTGTCTCAATTATTGCCCTGGCTGGAGGAAGCTGGTACTTGGCTATCAATCAGGATTCCAGCAGGGCATAATACTGAGACAGTTGGTTTGGACTTAATGAATGATTGCCTGCGAGCTTTTGAAAAAGGGTGGCTGTCCCTGCTGATATCCCTTGATACCTTGGCTGCCTTCAACACTGTCGACCATGACATCCAAATAATTAGGCTTTTGGATGTTGGCATCAGGGACAGTACTTTGAAGTAGTTTAGGTTCTTTCTGACAGGAAAACTCAGCATGTAATAGTGGGTAATTCATCTTCTGTGAAACAAGTCTCCTATGGTGTTCGTCTCTCTCTTTTTTGACCTCTTTAAAATGTATCTTAAGTCACTTACTGAAGTGATTGGAAATTTTTATTTAAAAGTGCTATATTTAGGCAAATGATGTTCAGGTCCTTGTAACTCTAGGGTAGGTATAAGATCTTGCCCTTACTACAACTAATTAATGTCTGGTTGGAATCTGGGAAAAGGTAACAAGTAGGTTAAATCCTGCAAAAAATGAGGTTTGTTTATGGGCAGCTCACTGGATCATCTGGAGGAAGGAAAATTGAATTTAAACAATAGCTCTAAAATCTGAACAGTAGAACCTAGGTATTTCATTAGAAATTAGGTTAAACATGGTGTCAGATATCCTTAGTAGCTAAAAAGTACTTTCTTCCATCTCCAGCATCTGAGACAGATAAAGCCATATGTCAATTTGACAGACCTGACTACTTTGATTCATGTATTTTTCACATCCTATTTGCATTAAATGTGGATCTTCTGCAAGAAGTCTTTTAACTATCTCAAGTAAATAAAAACAACCACGCCTCAGCTATTATCTGGCTGTGTAATCAAGACCACATTAACCCAGTTCTGCATGATTTGAATTGACCATCAGTTTCCTCCCAGTCCTAATTTAAGGCTGTGTGCATTTTAGATTAAAAGCAAGGTCTCTCATTATTTAAAAGGTTGCCTCAAATGGTATCAACAAGTTATACAAAAATAAAGGTAGAGAAAAAATTCCCAAAGTACAATATATCAACAAAAATGAAAGGGACAAGTACAAAAATGTGTTTTTACTTATTATAACTTTTTTATAATCATACAATGAATGACAAATTTGCTAATTCCAGAAAGGTTCTTAGATTTGCCCGGATTATTATAAGATTCAAACAATGATCATAAATCTAAAATATCCGCACAAGTAGGAATCATAAAAACATGTCATGTTATATTCACCATATGCATACTCATGTCATACTTCACAAACACAGTTACAACACCAATTGATACCAAATAGTAATGTTGTAAAGAGATAATCCCACAATATTAACACAAAGTCCTTAAATCAGAAATAGGTGCAATGTTTGTATATTTCAGTTCATAAAGGATTTCTAATCCCCAAATGGTATCAAGTCATCTGTTTCTTAACACCAAAAAATGGAGCACTTCCCCAAATCCCAGCACTTAATAAATCCAGATTAACTAGGACCTATACATGTGTCTTCTTTTCCACTGGTCCCATACTTTAGAAACTAGGCCCTCTGATATTCTCCTGCCTTTTTGCCATTTGGCTCTTCTAACAGGCCTTTCCTGTTGATTCTTGTCACAGCTTGCCACTGGTCTCTCCTTGTAAAGCTGCTGCAGAGCTGAATTTTCTGTGGAAGTATAGTCTGTGCTTGCCCTGACACTCTGTCTTAACAGCAGCCCTGCAAGAGTAGCAAGCTTCTTTCTCTGTCTGTTTCCCTACCCACAAAGTTAAGACAGAATACCACTGTATTCCCCATTTTATTTACATACATTCTTTTACACATTCCAGTCCAGGTCTTAGCTTGATGATTGCAGAGTTCCTTTGAACCTAGCCCCTAAGGCAGCGCCCCCCCCCCCCCCCCCCCAAACCTAATTCCAAGCTAGTTTGGCCATTTATATCACAGCCCTTGCAACTAGATTCCAAGCTGCTACCCCTCTATTTCCAAATTAACAATCATCCTACTAGTGCAGCTTTACTTGTAGCCTTCTTGTACTCTCCTGTCTTCCAGTGCCTGCTGGCTCCTGCTCTCCTTCTTTCCCCTCGCCTGGCTGCTTCCCCCCTCCCCCCCCCCCTTTATTCTGGGCTAGTAGTTTGGGCTTTTATCCTTGGCTAGCCATGCTCAAATAGTACTAGGGGTTCCATTAAGCTTGATTAGACAGTGTGCTGTGACTGTCCCAGAGGGCTTTTGTTCCATATGATGTCACTTTCTGTTTGGACAAGACCCTCAAAGACTCCATTCCCCAGAATTATTTTGGCTTCCTTCCTTTCCAAGTTCTCACTTGTCCTCTCTAGCTCCCCCTAGTGCCAAACTGCTGTAAATCTAGTGACAGACACGCTGATCTGCTATAGCTTTGGGGTCCCACTGGTAATTCTCCTACTTATTCTTCCAGGTTCTCCAGCTAACCCATATGTTCCAGCAAACCCAGATGTATCCTGTTTACTAGTCTTTTGTCTCTTTTATGTTTATCTCTGAATTCTCTGGCCTCTTTATTTTGACCTGGAATTTAGTTTGCTCAGTATGACACTCAACAGAATATGATATCCCCTAGTCACTCTCAGTTGTGATAGGCTTCTTGTCCATCTTATTTTTCTCTGTGCTTTACCTGTTCCCCTAAATTTTTGACTGCAGGTAAATCTTTAAATATGTTTTGCTTAGTTCTGTTTTGGGGACTTATTAGATTCTATTTATTGAGTCTCATCTGTTCAGTTAGATCCAGCAGTTCCATTTTCTATATATTTTTTTGGATTGGTTCTTGGGAAAGGATAAATAGAGAACTTAGGCTTTAATTATTCCTTAGCTCTGAAGTTGAGTTTTTGGGGATCTGATGAACTAGGTTGGTCTTGTTGTGATGCTGCTATCTAGAACTGGATACTACTCTGATTTTTAGTATGTGTTTTGTTGATGTGCTACAGCAATTTACAGATACTTATTTATTTATTTATTTATTTACATATTTAATTATTTTCTGTATCGACATTCATAACGACAGTCATATCACATTGGTTCACATCGAACAAAGGTGAATTAACATTAACTTAATTGTTTAAGAGGGGAGGTAAGTTACAATGTAAATGAGGGTTTCTAGAACTTGGAGGATAGAAGAAGGTTAGAAGAATATATTGAATAAACAGATGTAGGGGAACATATAAATGATTAGTTAGAACAATAATATGGGAATTGTGAGAACACTATGCCCAGGATAAAAGTTCGGACCAATTGTCTTGCTGGTCATTGATGTAAGTGTGCAGAAAGGTCTTCAAGGAGTGATTCATTCGCTCAGCTTGTCCATTAGCTTGGGAATGATAGGCAGTTGTTAAACTGATATTAATACCGAATTTTCGGCAAAGGGCACACCAATATCTGGCAACGAACTGAAGACCTCTGTCTAAAACAATGTCCTTGGGTAGGCCATGCAATCTAAAGATATGGTGGAAAAATAAACGTGCTAACTCTGGAGCAGATGGTAATCCTTGTAGCAGGACAAAATAGGCCATTTTTGAAAATCGGTCTATGGTTACCCATATTACAGTGTGACCCTTTGATGGCAGCAAGTCCACGATGAAAGACAGGTGGGACCATGGTCCCTCGGGTGCTGGAAGTGGTTGTAGAAGACCCCAAGGTCGACCAACCAGGAGTTTTTGCTGTGCACAGATGTTACAGGCTTCGACGTATGCTTTAGCGTCGGAGACCATAGTGGGCCACCAGAAGAACTGCTGGAGCTGTGCCAAGGTCCGTGCTCGTCCTGGGTGACCAGCAAATTTTGAATCGTGTGCCCAGTGGAGTACTCTTTCTTGGAGTCGTCAGGGCACAACCGTCTTCCCAGCGGGAACTGGGTGAGTGGCCGATAAACAAATACAGGTTGGATCTATTATGTGACTAGGTTCTTCCGGGGTGTCTTCAGGCTCAAAGGATCATGATAGGACATCTGCCCGGAGATTCTTGTCAGCTGGGCGATAGCGAAGTTCAAAATCAAACCTGGAAAAGAACAAAGCCCATAGAACTTGATGGGCATTGAGACGTTGGGCTTGACTCAAATGTTCCAGATTCTTATGGTCAGTGAACACTGTGAATTTGTGTTGTACACCATCTAGCCATGGGCGCCATTCTTTGAGGGCCAATTTTATGGCGAGTAGCTCATGATCCCCTATGCTGTAATTTTGTTCTGCAGATGAACATTTATGGGAAAAATGAAGGATGGAACTATAGTACCGGAAGCGGTGCATTGACTCAGGACCACCCCAGCCCCAGTGGCGGAGGCGTAAACTTCCACTAGAAATGGACAATTTGGGTCGGGGTGATGTAAGCAGGATCCTTTCTGGAAGGCTTCTTTGAGGTGATGGAAGTCTGACGGCCTCTGGAGTCCAGTTTCGCGTGTCTCAATGTTTGCGAGTTAAGGCCGTCAGAGGAGCAGCCAGAGTAGAGTAGTGTGGGATGAAGTGACGATCGTAGTTGAGGAATCCCAGGAAGTGCTGGAGAGCCTTGAGACCCACAGTCTGTGGCCAATCCTGGATTGCTTTTAACTTGGCTGGGTCCATGGAAACCCCTTGTTGGGTGATAATATAACCAAGGAATGGTAGACTGGATTTCTCGAACAAGCATGTCTCCAATTTCACAAACAGATGGTTCTCACGAAGGCATTAAAGGATGGTTCGGACATCAGTGTGATGGGTGTCGAGGTCTTTGGAAAAGACAAGGATATCATCCAGGTAAGCCACGACTTTGGTGTACAGCAGATCTCTAAAAATTTCGTTCATCATTCGCTGGAATACTGCGGGCATGTTACAGAGGCCAAAGGGCATAACCAGGTATTCGCAGTGCCCGTCTCTGGTGTTAAAAGCAGTTTTACAAATTTCATCAGGACGGATTCTTACCAGGTTATATGCTCCGCGTAGATCTAGCTTTATAAATAAAGATGCACACTGAAGACAATCGAATAGTTAAAAACATAGAAATGACGGCAGAAGAAGACCAAATGGCCCAGCAAGTATTCACACTTATTTTTCTCATACTTATCTGTTACTCTTGGCCCTTATTGTAACTTTTTAGTTCTAATTTACTTCCACCCTGCCATTGAGGCAGAGAGCAGTGCTGGAGCTGCATCAAAGTAAAGTATCCAGCTTGATTGATTAGGGGTAGTAACCGCCGCAATAAGCAAATTATTCCCACTCTTATTTGTTTACCCAGCCTGTGCAATTCAGTCCTTGTTGGTTGTTGTCTGAATATAAATCCTCTTTTCTTCACCCCCCTGCTGTTGAAGCAGTGAGCTATGCTGGATATGTGAATGCAAATCCTATCGGCGCCATTTTGTGTACTGGCATCGGACAGCCAGAGTGCAGGAGGTCGCTCCGGGACCCCCGTTGGACCCCCAGGAACTTTTGGCCAGCTTGGGGAGGCCTCCTCACCCCCACAAGACTTGCCAAAAGTCCAGCGGGGGTCCGGGAGCGACCTCCTGCACGTTGACCATCCGATGCCAATACTCAAAATGGCGCCGATCGCCTTTGCCCTCACTATGTCACAGGTACTGACAGTCGGCCCATGTGACTTAGTGAGGGCAAAGGCGATCGGCGCCATTTTGAATGCTGGCAGCAGATCGCCTTTGCCCTCACTATGTCACAGGGGCTGACCGTCGGTACCTGTGACATAGTGAGGGCAAAGGCGATCGGCGCCATTTTCATTTTGAGTATTGGCATTGGACGGCCGACATGCAGGAGGTCGCTCCCGGACCCCCGCTGGACTTTTGGTAAGTGTTGTGGGGGTCAGGAGGCCCCCCCAAGCTGGCCAAAAGTCCCTGGGGGTCCAACGGGGGTCCCGGAGCGACCTCCTGCACACCGGCCATTCAATGCCAGTACTCAAAATGGCGCCTATAGCCTTTGCCCATACTATGTCACAGGGACTACCGGTGCCATTGGTCAGCCCCTGTCACATGGTAGGAGCACAAGATGGCGCTGATGGCCATGTGACAGGGGCTGACCAATGGCACCGGTAGCCCCTGTGACAAAGGCTATCGGCGCCATGATGAAACCGGCACCGAGGGTGTGAGAGTGCAGGGGATGGGACCTGGACCTCCCGCTGGACCACCAGGGAGTTTTGGTAAGTCTTGGGGGTTCAGGAGGGTGGGGGGTTGTAGTTAATTTTAATTTTAGCTGGGACACGAATAGAAATCGCCGTATTAACGCATCTGGGCGCCATATGGCCGAATGCAACATATCTGTTCTCCGACGAATCCGAATCACGAATGCAACGTATGGGGTCCCTCTGCACATCCCTAGCTATTGCTATTACAAGCAACAGTAACATAGGATAGACAGTTTTTAGGAACTTGCCAGGTTCTTATGGCCTGGATTAGCTACTGTTGGAAACAGGATGCTGGGCTTGATGGACCCTTGGTATGACCCAGTATGGCATAAGTTAAGAACATAAGAACATAAGAACGTATCCAAACCTTTTTTGAGCCCGGCTACACTAACTGCACTAACCACATCCTCTGGCAACAAATTCCAGAGCTTTATTGTGCGTTGAGTGAAAAATAATTTTCTCCGATTAGTCTTAAATGTGCTACTTGCAAACTTCATGAAATGCCCCCTAGTCCTTCTATTATTTGAAAGTGTAAATAACCGAGTCACATCTACTCATTCAATAGCTTTCATGATCTTAAACATAGAAACATAGAAACATAGAAATGATGGCAGAAGAAGACCAAATGGCCCATCCAGTCTGACCAGCAAGCTTCACACTTTTTTTTTCTCATACTTATCTGTTTCTCTTGGGTCTTAGTAACCCTTTGGTTCTATTTCCCTTCCATACCCACCATTAATGTAGAGAACAGTGTTGGAACTGCATCTAAGTGAAATATCTAGCTTAATTAATTAGGGGTAGTAACCACCACAATAAGCAAGCTACACCCATGCTTATTTGTTTAACCAGACTATGTAATTCAGTCCTTGTTGGTTGTTGTCTGTATATAGATCCACATTTCTTCATTCCCCTGCAGTTGAAGGAGAGAGCTATGCTGGATATGCATTGAAAGTGAAGTATCAGGCTTAATTGGTTTGGGGTAGTAACCGCCATAACAAGCAAGCTACGCCCCGCTTTTTTGTGAATGCAAATCCTTTTTTCCACATTTCCTCTTGCCGTTGAAGCTTAGAGCAATGTTGGAGTCGCATTAACCGTGTGTATGTTTATTGAATAAGGGTATTATCTCCAGGTAGTAGCCATCATTCCCGCGAGCCACCCACTCTTCATTCACGTCCTCTAGACTTTATGGATCCACAGTGTTTATCCCATGCCCCTTTGAAGTCCCTCACAGTTCTGGTCTTCACCACTTCCTCCAGAAGGGCATTCCAGGCATCCACCACCTCTCTGTGAAGAAATACTTCCTGACATTGGTTCTGAGTCTTCCTCCCTGGAGCTTCAAATCGTGACCTCTGGTTCTGTTGATTTTTTTCTGATGGAAAAGGTTTGTGATTGTCTTTGGATCATTAAAACCTTTCAAGTATCTGAAAGTCTGTATCATATCACCTCTGCTCCTCCTTTCCTCCAGAGTGTACATATTTAGATTCTTTAATCTCTCCTCAAAAGTCATTTGATGAAGACCCTCCACCTTTTTTGTCACCCTTCTCTGGACCGCCTCCATCTTGTCTCTGACTCTTTGGAGATACGGTCTCCAGAACTGAACACAGTCCTCCAGGTGAGGCCTCACCAAGGACCTGTACAAGGGAATAATAACTTCCCTTTTCTTACTCGATATTCCTCTCTCTATGCAGCCCAGCATTCTTCTGGATTTAGCTATCACCTTGTCACATTGTTTCGCCGACTTCAGATCATTAGACACTATCAGCCCAAGGTCTCTCTCCTGCTCCGTGCACATCAGCCTTTCTCCCCCCATTGAATACAGTTCATTCGGATTTCCACTTCCCATATGCATGACTCTGCACTTCTTGGCATTGAATCTCAGCTGCCATAAGACCTCTGTCTTATCATTGTACGTCTTGAAACACTCCACACACCCAGTCATACAGGGCCTTCCTTGGCTCCAAACACATGGACCCCAATTTGACTGGCAATCTCTCCAGCTGGTTCAGTGGGGCCTGCAATGCCAGAAACCCTGCTTAAAATAAGTGTCCCCAGCAGTTACCATCCTGAAGACCCTCGCCGGTCAACCGTCTCAGTACTCTGACTTTGAAAACGTCTTCTCTAAGCAAAAGGCAGACACACTGCCCCCACTCCGAAAGTTTAATTGTCCTATCGAACTTCTGCCTGGCACTACACCTCCCAAGGTAGAACCTACCCACTCTCACTTCCTGAGACCCAGGCAATGTCCAAGTATATCAAAGAGAATCTCGAGAAAGGGTTCATCATACCCTCTGACTCCGGCATGAGTGGGCTTCTTCTTCGTCAAGAAGAAGGATGGAGGACTACGCCCTTGTATCCACTATCGGGGGCTGAACACCATCACCTGCAAGGATCGCTATCCATTACCCCTCATCAGTGAATTGTTTGACCACCTGCAAGGGGCCCAGATCTTCACTCAAGCTGAATTCCATGCATTAAAAGTAGCTTTTTGTTCTGGTCCCTGTTTACGACATCCAGACCCAAACCGCCCATTTGTCATTGAAGTCGACACATCTGCCATCGGAGCCGGGGCGGTGTTGAGTCAGTACTCCTCCAAAGGTACACTGGTACCGTGCTCTTTCTATTCCCACAAATTTTCACCTGCGGAGCAAAATTACACAGTTGGAGACCGTGAATTCCTAGCTGTCAAACTAGCACTCCAGGAGTGGCGCCCATGGCTAGAAGGTGCCCCACACAAACTTACCATATTCACATATCACAAGAATCTGGAGCACCTAAAAGAGGCACAATTATTAAATCCGAGACAAACCCGTAGGGCATTATTCTTCGAGCGATTCAATTTCGAGCTGCGCTACCAGCCAGCATCGAAGAACTTCCATGCAGATGCACTCACGTGCTTCCTTGAACCAGAGAACATACCGGACACCCCAAGATACATTATTGATCCGATCTGTGCATCTCTTGCGGTTACCACCATGGTACCTGCCGGAAAGACGGTTGTCCCACGCCGACTATGTGAATGTGTACTCCGCTGGGCCCATGACTCAAAGCTAGCCGGACATCCTGGTCGACACAGAACCCTGAAAATGTTAAGATGGTTCTACTGGTGGCCCAGCATGGTAACAGATTCCCATAATTACGTTGATTCATGTCCTGTATGTGCACAACAAAAGCCTCCTATGTGTCAGCCATGGGGACTTCTCAACCACTTCTAGCACCCATCGAACCCTGGTCTAGTATATCAACTGATTTTATCACTGACCTGCCTCCATCTCAAGATAACACTGTCATCTGGGTCATCATTAACTGTTTCTCTAAGATGGGATATTTTATTCCTCTGCGGAATCTTCCATCGGCTCCTGAACTCGCCAAATTATTCCCGAGGCACATCTTCTGCCTGCATGGCCTACCCAAGGAAATAGTTTCAAGCAGAGGGCCACAGTTTGCCGCAAAATACTGGCGATCATGCCAGAAATTCGACATCACCCTGAGCTTCACATTGGTCTACCACCCTCAGGCTAATGGCCGAGCAGAAAGAACTAATCATACCCTGAAGACCTTCCTAAGGTCTTATGTAAATGACCAAAAGGACAATTGGGCCAACTTGCTACCATGGGCCGAGTTGCCACACAACACGCACATTGCTGCCGCCACTGTCGTTTCTCCATTTTCAGTGGTGTTTGGCCGTCAACCACGACTACCCTTGCCAGTACCCCTCTCCGTGCCTTCGCCAGCAGCTCAGTTCACAGCACAGACCATCCACAATGTATGGAACCAAGAGAAGGAGCGTCTGACCCAAGCTGCTGAAGGTTCCAAAAAGGTCGCTGATGCTTATTGGCGGTCAGCCCCACTCTTCCGACCTGGTCAAAAGGTGTGGTTGAGTACCAAACACATCAGACAGCGACTACCCTCTCATCGCCTAGCACCGTAGTAAATTGGGCCATTCCCAATCCTCCGCCATGTTGGAGCGGTAACCTACCAATTCCAGTTGCCGCGATCTATGGATATCCACAATACCTTCCACGTATCCTTATTAAAACCACTCATGCTCTCCTGGCCTTCTTACAGAGATCCTCCTCCTACACAGGTCTCCACAGAACCTGACAACATCTTCCAGGTAAGAGAAGTCCTCGACATCCGTCGGCGTCGAGGCCGCTGGGAATATCTCCTTGCTTGGGAAGGGTATGGGGCTGAAGAAAATGCCTGGGAGCCCTCATAAAACACCCTCAACAAGGATCTCCTATGGGGTTTCCATAGGGTGTACCCAGACAATCCTTGCCCGAGGAGGGAAGGCCTAGAAGGGGGAGTACTGTTGTGCATACGAGCCTACTCACCTCACCAAGACTCCCAAGGGTCCCGGGTCATTCTCCCCTGCTTCAGCTCAGCCAGGCCTCGGCGTCTCGTGGTGGCAGTCGCCGGGCCCTACACCTCCAGCCAGGCCTCACGGCGGGGCTCGGCACCCTCCGTGGCGTCAGCACCGCCCCTAGGCGCGAGCGTGTGCACTGCCCAGCTCCTTAAAGGGCATGGGGCGGATCCCAGCTCCGTGGCGCGCCCTGATTGAACACTGCATAAAGGAAGTGCCTGCCTGCACTTCCTTGCCTTGGCAATCAGATCTATCACGCTGTGATTTCTAGTTTGCCTCTGCATTTCCAGTGTCTATTCCAGTCTTGTTCCAGCCTTGTTCCATTCTTGTTCCAATCTCGTTCAGTCCTGTTCCAGCATCCTTCTGTTCCAGCATCCTTCTGTTCCTGCTTCCTTCTGTTCCTGCGTCCTCCTGTTCCTTCGCCTCCCCAGGTAGTACCTCTCGGACTGTCTTCTCAGTACTGACCTCTGCTTGTTCTTGATTACGTTGATCGCCGCCTCGTTTTGACCTTTGCCTGTTTCCTCGACCACGTCTGCACGCTGCCTGGAACTGAACTCTGCCTGTCCACTGACCATGTCTGCACGCTGCCTGGAACTGACCTCTGTCTGACCACTGATCACGTCTGACTGCCGCCTTTAACCTGACCCCTGCTTTGTCTGACTATCCACGGATTGACCACTGGTATTGACCCCTGCTTTGGCTGACTATCCACAGACTGACCCCTGGTGTTTACCCCTGTTTTGGCTAACTATCCATGGACTGACCACTGGTATTGACCCCTGCTTTGGCTAACTATGCTACCTTGACTCTGGCCTTGATCCTTGTCATACATTCATAGACTTTATTATGGCCTTCTCTGGCACCCCAGACTTCTAGCCTGAACATCGACCGAGCACCCTTGATCATGGTGAGAACACCTCTAAACTTTCTCTCAAGGAGATCCTGCGAGGCTCACCTAAGACCAGGCAGCCCGGGTAACCGAGGGCTCAACCGAGGGAACCCCGGGTTGCTATTGGTGAAGCTCCAGCTAGCCTCTGTCTCCTCTTGTGCTCCGCCTCCTGGTGGCAGGTGCTCTCTCTGGGTCTAACCAGGGAGCCTACCAATCCTGCAGTAGGCCAAGGGTCCACCTCCCGGTGCAACAATATCCTATTTTGGGCACACAATTGGGGTTTTCTATTCAAAGTTAGTAAAACTTGCACACAGATATCATCAGTAAAGGGACCTGTTATGACCGTCGGTCATAACAGGTCCCTTTACTGATGACCGCTATTACTCACTTCATGTGCTGCCACCCTCTCTCCCTTGAGGAAACCTGCGGCTGTGGCTAGCCACTTCCAATGGACATTGCCCCTTTCCAGGACTCCCCAGGGTGGTAAGGACGCCGCCGACCATGATGTCTCCTCTGGGCCTTCCTAAGCATGCTTGCGTGCTACATGGCCCTCCTTTATGGATGCCAGGGCGGGAACCTCCTCCTGATGACATCACTAGCCCTGGACTCTTAAGCACCACCGGGGCCTGGTTCTAATTGACTTGGCAACGAGTTCCTTCCTTGCTGAATCCTGCTGATCTCTCCTTGGATGTTGGTTCCAGTATCCTGCTCCTCCAGGCGTGAGACACTCTCGGGTACCCGCTCCTCAGTTGCCTTGTTCCTGTCTCTGGCTATCCACTCCTTGGAGGGCCCTGCACCTTGGATGCTGCCTGCCAGCTCCCCCGCTCCTCGGGGTTCCTTCCAGAGCTACTCTACTCATGGAGACTCAACATTGGCGTACCCCGCTCTGCTGACCTTTGCCTTACTACTCTGCTTCGTGGAGACTCAACATAGGTATACCACACCCTGCGGGCCATTGCCTTATTTTCCTGCTTCATGGAGACTCAGCATTTGTGTACCCCACTCTGCGGGTCATTGCCTTATGTCTGTGACTGTGCTGCGCTCCCCGCTCCTCAGGGCATCGTGTTGTGTAACTCAGTGATTGTGCCGCGCTTCCCTGCTCCTCAGGGTAGAGTCCAGCTTTTATCTCAGAGACTGTACCTGCTCCTCGGGGTAGTGTCCAGGTGCATTGCCAGAGACCCATGGGCTTCCCCACTCATTGGCTCCACCCCCTGGGGTCACTCTCTCAGCATATCCTGGCTTGCATTCCACGCTCCTCGGGGCCTGCTCTGCACTTCACCACTAGGGGGATCTATTCTGGCAATTGTATCCAAACCCCAGTCTCCTGCTCTTTCTGAACTCCCTGGGTTGTGTCACCTATTGTTACAGACCTCGCCTCCCGATGGTGAGGCCCAGTGGGGCTCCTCCCTGTGGGCAGTACCACCTCGGGCCAAGGGCCCACTAACTCACGAATCCTAACAGCACCAAAGGGAGGAAAGTAGCACAAAGAGTGGCATTAATAGTCCAAGGTACCATAACAGGGAAAAGTGGCCCAAACAGAAACATCAGAATCCCAAGGCACTGTGAGAGTTGCAAACCTGCACCAAGAGTGGCTAGAATATCTCACCAGAAGTCATATCTAGGTCTTTTTCTATCCTGGCCTCACCTGTGATACTGCCCCCCCCCCTCCCCCCAATATTTTAGTTGTTCCTCCTGTGGTGCTACCTCTCCTTTTCCTCCTAGGACTGGAAGATTAGGAAGAACAAGGCCAGTAAACTGGCCCACAGCTTTCATACCTGTGGTTCCTGTGTCTGGCGCTGTGTAAGGAGCACCTGCTTCTTTGTGTCAGGAAAGAAAACCAAAAACAGGACAGTCCACATAGCAATGCTCACAAGGGTTTTTTTTTAATGCTGGAAACCAAGGCAAAAACAAATAAATACTTCTTGGCTTATGACTGCAGGCTGGGAAAAACTCTCAAAGTAGTAAAAAGATACAATTTCCCTTACCCAATAGCAGCTAACAAACTCTCTGGTTCTACATTAATCCAAAACTCAATGCAAATGTGAAGAGATATTGTGCTATTAACAGCACTTCCTTGAGGCTACTATTTAAGTACAGTTGTGTAGCCAGTGTGAGTTTACTCACAGCCAATGGGAATCTGGCTTGGCCTAGCCTGGCCAACAGTACCTGAGAAACTACTAAACCCTCACTTCCTCAACTCTTCATGAGATAGCATAGCTCTCCTAGCAGGGTTTCTAACCCACACCACATAAGGTCAGAGGATCAAAACTCTTCAGCTCCTTACCCTTTACCTCAGTTCAAGTTTTGTGGAGCTCTGGAATGGTTATGTCAAAATATGTCTAGCATATATTTAGACTTTAATGAGTTTACTGCACAGGTAGGCCCACAGGGATGAGGATGCTTAAATAAATTTGGGGAGGTCATTTTAGTGAGATAATTTTCATAGGCAGTGTATGTGGATACTTTCCCTTTAAAAACTGGTGTATTTGATTAAAAATGTATGTGAGCTGTTAAAATTGTCCCTTAAATGTTTAGCCCAGGATCCCATATCTAACTTATTTGGAAACCTTCAACTTGGCAGTCACCACCAAAGAAGAAGAAGCTTTCCACTGCTGCGGAAGCTCTGCTATTGATTTTTAAATAAGGCCTGACAACTGTTTATCTACCTTAAAATTTCCATAATTCCCAGATTGAAATTAGATACTTGCTAATATGTACTAATGCAATTTATACAGCTTAAATATTGAATTGTCTGCCCTTTACCTTATTTAAAAATATTATCAAGACAATATAGTTCCTTCCATTTTTGAAGAAAATAATTGATCCCTGATGCAAAATGGAAAACATATTACTACATTCCAAACCATCTAGAATAGAACCACACAGCTAGAACTGTTAAAATGACTGGTGTCCTACATCAATAACAAAAGTCCTTTCTAGTTTTTCATAATTTATGTTCAAACTTTAACAACTATTCTTTTTTTTTTTTTTCTTGTTTGCATCTTTGGACTTTCACTAAAATGAAATCTACTCCAATACCATGAGGTTTCATTCACAGGATTCTCAATCTGTTTATTCTGCCTTCTCACTGTATAGTTCATCCATTTCGGCAATGGTCCAAGCACATTCTTGAATCAATCAGTAGGTCTTGTATGGAGCTATGAATGTGGCCTCCTCAGTGTCCCAAGCCCCTGCCACCATGCAGAGTGAAACACAGGACCTCAGAATGGATGACATGGTAAATATCAAAAGTCCATAATCAAAGCCATTTAATTGGCTAACTCACAAGCAGGTCAATACAGTAAAGTGCGGCCGTGGTTACCCTGCTCCTAACCCGCTTTCTACCCACTTTTCGGCCGCGTTAGTCCAACCCGCGATACACTATCCTCTTTAACCTACTCTTACCGTGTCCTTAAATCACGGGGTAACCCCTTCCGCCCACGGCATGTATATTACATGTAAACGATCAAATTAGCTATTCCCTCCCATACAGTAACGCGCGCCCCGACTATCGCTTTTTTACCCTGCCATTTTGCCGCGCGTTTAACCTGCAAACTTACCGCCTACCCTTACCCCTGCGTTAGAGGCAGGGGTAAGGGTAGGCGGCAAACTTTCCCCCAGCCCCCGCTCACCTGCCTTCCAGAGGGCGGCTGAATAAAAGTAAGTCGCTTCGTTGCTTTACACTGCCAGTCCTCTCTCCCCTCCTCCCGAAGCAAGGCTGCTTTTCATGCCTTGCTTCGGGAGGAGGGGAGAGAGGACTGGCAATACCAAGCATAGGATTGCCCGTCCTCTCTCCCCTCTCTCTCTTGCTACTTTTTTTTTTCGCTTTTGTTGCTTGCTTCGGGAGGAGGGGAGAGAGGACTGGCAATCCCGAGCGTCGGAGAACCATCCACTTCCTGGTACCTGTCATTTCAAATGTCATTTGAAATGACATTTGAAATGACAGATACCAGCATGTCCGTGAAGCGTTAGGCCCGCGCACCCAGGATACTGTATAGCGCTCTATACAGTAAAATGGATTGCGCAGGCCTAACGCTTCACGGACGCTTCTTAGACGCAGCTTGCATTTGCAAGCTATTTACATACAGTATCGAGCGGTAGGTGAGCTAGACTGTGCGTGTGGAAACCGCGGGTGCGCCCGGCACTAACGCAGCTCTTCCTACCGCTCCTTACTGTATCGGACTGAAGGTAAATTATAAAGATCACCTAGACCATATAGAAAAATGCTGGAAAATCCAGTAACAAGAGATCTATTTAATGGTTCAGGTACTTGTAGCCTGGATTGGCCACTGTTGGAAACAGGATGCTGGGCTTGATGGACCCTTGGTCTTACCCAGTATGGAAAGGAGGGATCATTGGATGATGGTGAAAGTGGGTAGACTCACTAGGAAATAAGGATGTATTTCTTTACAGAAAGGATGGTGAATGCATGGAATAGCCTCCCAGTGAAGGCGGTGGATACAAGGACAGTATCTGAATTCAAGAAAACACAGGGGATTTCTGATGGATTGGTAGGGATTGCAGAACTGATCAGTTGTATATGTGGACAGACTAGATTGACTGTATGGTCTTTTTCTGCCATCATATTTCTATGTTTAAGAACATAAGAAACTGCCATACTTTTATATGTTTCTCTCATATCTCCTCTCTCTCACCTTTCCTCTAGGGTGTACATGTTTTGATCTTTAAGTCAGTCCCCATTTTATTTATTTATTTATTTATTTATTGATTGATTGATTGATTGATTGATTGAAAACATTTATAAACCGCAAATGATTGAATCTGCTTTAAAAAGAAGGTTACTAACCATTTTAGTAGCCACCCTCTGGAAAGACTCCATACTATTTACAAGCTTTTGAAGGTGTGGTTTCCAGAACTGTACACAGGATTTCAAATGAGTTCTCACCAGGGACTTATAAGTGCAGTATCGCCTTCTTTTTTCTATTGACCATTCCTCTTCCTATGCACCCAAGTATCTTTCTGGCTTTTGCCATCACCTTCTCCACCTGTTTGGTCACATTGAGCTCATCAATTTTAGCTGCCAGACACTTGATTTGCACTCCTTTTTGGGTATCTGTCCTATTGAAGATTTGGACATCATCTACAAAAAGGCAGATATTTCCTGATAGTCCTTACAAAATATCATTGACAAAAATGTTAAAAATTATCAGCACTGTACGCAGTATTAAGAGTAGGGATGTGAATCGTTTTTCAACGATTAAAATTATCGTCCGATAATGTTTATATCGTCTTAAATCGTTATAGAACACGATACAATAGAAATTCTAACGATTTATCGTTAAAAATCGTTAAATCGTGTTAGTGCGCACTAACTCGAGTTAGTGCGCACTAACTCCCCGTTAGTGCGCACTAACTCGATTTAGTGCGCACTAACTGAAAATGATACAAATAAACACTTTCCAGGTCACTGAAGGTCAGTTAGGAATGAATATGTGTTCCTATTGGCTGGCTGCCCTCTTATCTATTGATATTACCAAGGTTACCACTGAGGTGATGGTTGGGGGGATGGGAAATGGAACTGGAAACTAACGAACACCAACAGAAAATGAAACAAAGTGTTCACACTTCCCAGGTCAGTAAAGGTCACTTAGGAATGAATATGTATGTATGTATTCCTATTGGCTGGCTGTGCTCTTATCTATTGATGTTACCAATATGGTTGGGGGGATGTGAAATGGAAACAGTTGGAAGCTTGACAAAAAAAGTAATGTAATGATCAGCACTCACGTGACTAGAACTTGTTTGTTTATTATTTTTGTTAGCAGGCACCTGAAATGCTAGTGCATGTTGAATTTGCCAATCACTGTGCATTTTAGAAAGGTGGTCCTGGCTGGAACTGTACACAGTTCAAATATATGTAATTGATTGTTGGTAAGTGTATTTTTTAAGTAGCCACACTGGCACCAGTATGTTTACTTTTCCTCCTACTTAACTCACTAGCTCAGCTTTGTAAGAAGGGCTTCTCTGCTTGTGTGTTGTTTTTGTTTGGTGTGAGGAGAGCAGAAACATCAGATCTTTATTCAATCTACTACAGTCATCTCTTACAGTGCCCTATCCCTATTAATACCAGGAGTGTTGTGATCTTCCTGCACACAGTGCCCTAACCCTGATACCAGTCTGAGACAGCTCCCTCCCTGCATTACTAGTGAGAGGCTGGCTTCACAGACAGGGGGGAGCTGCCTGACCCTCACTCCTGACTTCCCCCATGTCCCAGCTAGTGAATGGTGTGTGGGTGAGGGGGGGGGGGGGGAGGATGGTGAAGTCTGAGACAGCTCCCTCCCTGCATTACTAGTGAGAGGCTGGCTTCACAGACAGGGGGGAGCTGCCTGACCCTCACTCCTGACTTCCCCCATGTCCCAGCTAGTGAATGGTGTGTGGGTGAGGGGGGGGGGGAGGATGGTGAAGTCTGAGACAGCTCCCTCCCTGCATTACTAGTGAGAGGCTGGCTTCACAGACAGGGGGAGCTGCCTGACCCTCACTCCTGACTTCCCCCATGTCCCAGCTAGTGAATGGTGTGTGGGTGAGGGGGGGGGGGGGAGGATGGTGAAGTCTGAGACAGCTCCCTCCCTGCATTACTAGTGAGAGGCTGGCTTCGCAGACAGGGGGGAGCTGCCTGACCCTCACTCCTGACTTCCCCCATGTCCCAGCTAGTGAATGGTGTGTGGGTGAGGGGGGGGGGGAGGATGGTGAAGTCTGAGACAGCTCCCTCCCTGCATTAGTAGTGAGAGGCTGGCTTCACAGACAGGGGGGAGCTGCCTGACCCTCACTCCTGACTTCCCCCATGTCCCAGCTAGTGAATGGTGTGTGGGTGAGGGGGGGGGAGGATGGTGAAGTCTGAGACAGCTCCCTCCCTGCATTACTAGTGAGAGGCTGGCTTCACAGACAGGGGGGAGCTGCCTGACCCTCACTCCTGACTTCCCCCATGTCCCAGCTAGTGAATGGTGTGTGGGTGAGGGGGGGGGGGGGAGGATGGTGAAGTCTGAGACAGCTCCCTCCCTGCATTACTAGTGAGAGGCTGGCTTCGCAGACAGGGGGGAGCTGCCTGACCCTCACTCCTGACTTCCCCCATGTCCCAGCTAGTGAATGGTGTGTGGGTGAGGGGGGGGGGAGGATGGTGAAGTCTGAGACAACTCCCTCCCTGCATTACTAGTGAGAGGCTGGCTTCACAGACAGGGGGGAGCTGCCTGACCCTCACTCCTGACTTCCCCCATGTCCCAGCTAGTGAATGGTGTGTGGGTGAGGGGGGGGGGAGGATGGTGAAGTCTGAGACAGCTCCCTCCCTGCATTACTAGTGAGAGGCTGGCTTTGCAGACAGGGGGGAGCTGCCTGACCCTCACTCCTGACTTCCCCCATGTCCCAGCTAGTGAATGGTGTGTGGGTGAGGGGGGGGGGGAGGATGGTGAAGTCTGAGACAGCTCCCTCCCTGCATTACTAGTGAGAGGCTGGCTTCACAGACAGGGGGGAGCTGCCTGACCCTCACTCCTGACTTCCCCCATGTCCCAGCTAGTGAATGGTGTGTGGGTGGGGGGGGGGGGGAGGATGGTGAAGTCTAAGACAGCTCCCTCCCTGCATTACTAGTGAGAGGCTGGCTTCACAGACAGGGGGGAGCTGCCTGTCCCTCACTCCTGACTTCCCCCATGTCCCAGCTAGTGAATGGTGTGTGGGTGAGGGGGGGGGGGTGGATGGTGAAGTCTGAGACAGCTCCCTCCCTGCATTACTAGTGAGAGGCTGGCTTCACAGACAGGGGGGAGCTGCCTGACCCTCACTCCTGACTTCCCCCATGTCCCAGCTAGTGAATGGTGTGTGGGTGAGGGGGGGGGGGAGGATGGTGAAGTCTGAGACAGCTCCCTCCCTGCATTACTAGTGAGAGGCTGGCTTTGCAGACAGGGGGGAGCTGCCTGACCCTCACTCCTGACTTCCCCCATGTCCCAGCTAGTGAATGGTGTGTGGGTGAGGGGGGGGGGGGGGAGGATGGTGAAGTCTGAGACAGCTCCCTCCCTGCATTACTAGTGAGAGGCTGGCTTCACAGACCGGGGGGAGCTGCCTGACCCTCACTCCTGAATTCCCCCATGTCCCAGCTAGTGAATGGTGTGTGGGTGAGGGGGGGTGAGGATGGTGAAGTCTGAGACAGCTCCCTCCCTGCATTACTAGTGAGAGGCTGGCTTCACAGACAGGGGGGAGCTGCCTGTCCCTCACTCCTGACTTCCCCCATGTCCCAGCTAGTGAATGGTGTGTGGGTGAGGGGGGGGGGGTGGATGGTGAAGTCTGAGACAGCTCCCTCCCTGCATTACTAGTGAGAGGCTGGCTTCACAGACAGGGGGGAGCTGCCTGACTCTCACTCCTGACTTCCCCCATGTCCCAGCTAGTGAATGGTGTGTGGGTAAGGGGGGGGGAGGATGGTGAAGTCTGAGACAGCTCCCTCCCTGCATTACTAGTGAGAGGCTGGCTTCACAGACAGGGGGGAGCTGCCTGACCCTCACTCCTCCGGGGTATTGTGATCTTCCTGCACACAGTGCCCTATCCCTGATACCAGGGGTGTTGTGATCTTCCTGCATGCAGTGCCCTATCCCTATTAATACCAGGAGTGTTGTGATCTTCCTGCATGCAGTGCCCTATCCCTATTAATACCAGGAGTGTTGTGATCTTCCTGCATGCAGTGCCCTATCCCTGATATCGGGATGTGTGCAAGAAGATCACAACACCCCCGGTATCAGGAATAGGGCACTGCGTGCAGGAAGATCACAACACCCCCAGTATCAGGAATAGGGCACTGTGTGCAGGAAGATCACAACACCCCTGGTATTAGGGATAGGGCACTGTGTGCAGGAAGATCACAACACTCCTGGTATTAATAGGGATAGGGCACTGTGTGCAGGAAGATCACAATACCCCTGGTATCAGGGTTAGGGCACAAGTTCTAGTCACATTGACTGATCACATTACTTGTTTTGTCAAGCTACCAACTGTTTCCATTTCCCATCCCACATATACTGTCAGTAGGAAACTTGGTAACATGAATAAATAAGAGGGCAGCCAATAGGAATACATATTCATTCCTAAACTGACCTTAACTGACCTGAAAAGTGTCAAATTGTATCATTTTCAGTTAGTGCGCACTAACTCCCAGTTAGTGCGCACTAACTCCCGTTAGTGCGCACTAACTCGAGTTAGTGCGCACTAATCGGAAAAAACGATTTTTAACGATTTTTTAACTAAAAAATCGTGCCTAAGACGATTTTCTTGCCCTGCCACACGATTTCTATCGTTAAGACGATATGGAAAACGATTCACATCCCTAATTAAGAGTTCTGTAACCTGTCTTGTCACCCAGTCAAAGAAACTGATAAAAATTTGACTGACAAGACCTATTGCTGGAAAAACCATGCTGCCTCAGATCTTATAACCCATTGGATTCCAGAAACTGCACTATCCTCAGTTTTAGCCCCTGCTCCTTTTTTCATGAAAATTCTCCCCTGCAGAATGCAACTATGGGATTTGGGACAGAGAACTGTTGGCCATCAAGCTTGCACTTGAGGAATGGTGTCATTGGATCCAGGGTACTCAACTTCGCACTACTATTTACACCAATCACAAAATCTTAGAACATCTTCATCATGCACAACAACTGAATGCCTATCAAGCCATTGGTTACTATTCTTTGCACATTTTGACGTTGAGCTGAGATACTGGCCAACCACCAAAAACGTACAAATAGATGCCCATTCCCAGTTCTTTCTGGCAGAAGATACCCTGGATCCACCCAGTACATTATTGATCCAACCCGGGTCCTTCTGGACTCCACCATGACAGACCCACCAGGGAAGATGGTTGTTCCATGCAAATTCTGAGAAAAAGTGTTAAAATGGTTTCACAACTCCCGTGTCACAGGTCACCCTGGATGGGCCCAACTTCTCTTGTTGCTCCAGCATTTCTACTGGTAGCCCCAGATGCAAAGAGATGTCTGGGCCTACATTAATTCCTGTCCCACCTGCACTCAGTAGAAGCCTTTGGTGGGATGTCCCTGGGGTTTGTTACTGCAATTACCAGCCTCCAGGGAACTCTGGACATTTTTGTCCACCGACTTTATGGTAGACCTTCCTCTCTCAAATGGCTGGACAATCATTTGGGCGCAGTCAACTGGTTCTCAATTATGGCTCATTTTATTCTACTTCCAGACCTTCCCACAGCACCGGAGATGGCCCAACTATTCACACACCACATCTTCCACCTGCATGGCCTACCCAAAGATATTGTTTCTGACCATGGGGCTCAGTTTACAGCCAAGTACTGGTGCTCTCTCTGTAAAAAGTTTAGCATTTCCTTGGACTATATGATGGCATGCCACCCCAAACTAATGCAATACCCAGAGAATATTTAAACAGTACTAAATAATGTGCAAACTTTATTGAATCATATCACAATCCTCATTCTATCTAGACAATAAAAGCTCTCTATATCACACATTCATACACATTCACACCATACTAAAATCATTTAAAACATATGTCTGATAAACATTGTGACCCCTAATACACTTTACCATCAGTTTTATATCAATGCACTATAAATATGAAATCACATGAATATAACAATGAATTGTTTATTCAGTTTTACAAATCTCTTATTATTTCCTTAATGCAGTGGATAACCACCACTGCTCCCCTCAATTGGGTCATAATCCACTATCCATTGTTTATCAGAAGTTTTTTTAAACCATTGGTTATTTCCTTAACACTGTGAACGCCACCTCTTGCTCGCCACAGTGTAAACATACTCAGCTGTCCAACAAAAGATCTTTGTTTCTCCTCTCAGTCGGGGCTTCTTCAGGGACTCATGCACAATAAACAATTCATCAATCCGAGATATACTGTTCTTCAACGATTTCTAAAATAGAAGATGCCGGTACTATCCGTTCACATTCTTTGTATCCAAGTTAAACATTAATTCGCCAACTTCAATAATCTTTATCCAAACATCTCTTCATCAATGTGCCATAGACACAAAAGCTTGTGTGATATAGAGAGCTTTTATTGTCTAGATAGAATGAGGATTGTGATATGATTCAATAAAGTTTGCACATTATTTAGTACTGTTTAAATATTCTCTGGGTATTGTATTATTTAGGTGTGAGGGGATATTTTGAGAAATTACCCTGTGTATTATATACCCCAAACTAATGGACAGTCTGAATGGACCAACTGGACACTGAAAAGCTTTCTTAGAGTCTATGCAAATGAAAGTCAAGATAACTGGGTATCTCTCCTTCTTTGGGTGGAGTTTTCCCATAAATCCCACTTAGCATCACTATGGTGCATTCTCTCTTTCAAATTGTTTATGGAAGACAGCCTTCACCTCTTTTGCCAATCCAATTGACCATTCCTTCACTGGTTACTCAGTTAATAGCTCAGAAGATTCAAGAACTCTGGATCCACACAAGGGAAATGTTTCAGAAAGTGGCTGAGAGATTCAGGAAAGCTATGGATGTTCATGATAGGCCAGTACCACAATTTAAGCCTGGGGACAAAGTCTGGGCCAGCACCCACCACATCCGGCTCTGGATGCCCTCCATGTGTCTTGCTCCCTGATACACTGGGCCATTCCCAATCCTTTGCCAAGTAGCCACAGTAAACTACCAGTTATTCTTACCAACCTCTCTCGAAATTCACAATACCTTCCATGATTCCATTCTAAAGCCATTGGTCCTCTCTTGGCCCTCCAGGAGAATACTGGCTCATTTCTCCTCAGAAGATAACAGTATCTGTCAGGTAAAAGAGATCTTCGACGTAAGGCAACTAGGCAAGAGATGGGAGTATCTTATCTCCTGGGAGGGATATGGCCCAGAAGAGAATACATGGAAGCCTGCCTCTAACATGTTGGACAAGAATCTGCTAAGAGAATTCCATGCCACACACCCTAGGAAACCTAAACCCGCAGGAGTGAGTTTAGGGAAGGGGATACTGTTGCAATCGGTGGTCCGCAGGCCTGTCCCATGGACCACCGCTCTTATATCCAGTTCAGGCCTCCAGGGTTGTCCCTCTGATGACACATCCACCCTCCCCATCTCTTCAACTTCAGCCTGATGCAGCATGGCTAGGCCAGTGCCACCACTGCCACTAAGCCAATGCTGATGCCACTGCTCACTAGGGGAAATCCCTTAGGCATGCATGCACCTGACCTGTGCAAATTTAAAGGGCTCACAGCAGGAATTTCCAAAAGGCGCACTCTGATGACTTCACAGAGCCCACCACTATTGAAAGCCTTCTTGAACCCCTCTCCAGTGTATTGGCAATAGATCAACTCTTCCTGGAGATTGCTTTGCCTCTGCATTCCTGGTTCCTGCTTACTGGTATCCACTGTGTGTCGTTCCTGTGATCTTGTTCCTGGTTTCTTGTCTGTCTGGTTTGTCTCCTTACTTCTTGTCTTTGTAGTCAGTTTCCCCTTCGTCTGTCTTCAGCATCTCACTTTGCTATTGTGATCCCTCGTTCTCCTTTCTCCTTTTCATTACTTGTCTCTTGGATTGGACTTCTGGTTTGACCTCGCACTGGAGCTTGATGCTGCGTGTCCTCTACCTGCCCCTGGCCACAACATGCTTTCGCTTATGAGTGAACTCTGCCCACACAGACCACTGTCTGAACCATGATACTATAAGAACGCTGCTTGCCTCTGACCACAGCCTGAACCTGACCCTGTTGACTGCTGTCTGTCCTGGCTACTGCTTGTACAGTCTTCATTTCCTTCTCCATGCTAGCTGTAATGACTTCATCGTGACTGATTTTCACCTCCACAGAGGTCCGCACCTAAGACCAGCCGGCCCCTGGACCCAAAGGCTCAACCTAAGGAGAACGTGGGCTGGTATTGGTGAAGCTCCACTGGGCCTCTGCTACTGCCAGTTCTGCTTGCTGACGGTGGGGACCTGCAATGCTCCTCCCTGAGGAGGGAGAGTTAGCACAACCTGAGGGTTGCGCTAACTCTCCCTCAGTCTAAATATTCACATCCTCAACAATTAAGTCTAAAGGGACCTATTTACTAGCAAAGCATGTTAGAGCATTTTGCAAAATAGGACCCTTAATTTTGCAAAATGCAAATATTATCAATAAACATAACATAAAAAATGATCAGTATATGAAAATGAAAATGTTCATAAACCAAATTAAAGAAAATAAATTCAGATTGCCTGTAATTCTTCATTTCAGGGGACAATTTTCAGACTACCAGTGTTGGGACACAGTGGACTTTGCACCAACTTTCAATGAAAAAATGTACACATACTTTCCCCTTGAAACTTACCTATGCTTATCATATGGTTCTGTTTTTCAATTAAAATGGCATGCTTAGGCTTGAAAATGAAATGTGTGCTTGATTTTCTCCCCAGACTTAAGCACACCTCTGTGAATCCTCCACTAAATGCAACTAACAGTATATGCATTGTGGAATAACAATCATACTTTTGGCTGCATTGAAGGAGGGCATTCTTCAGACAGCTGAGCTATACAGTAAAATGCACATTACCCACTTATATGACTTTGAAAATAATCTTCTTCATTTATCACTGTAATATGTAGTCGCCCAACTTACCATTATAAAATGGTACATATATTCCAACAACAAATGCAAGCAATAATCATTTAGCACTATTAATACAGCATAATAGTAAATGGAACTTACTCGGAAGAAAGAGTGGTGATGATGAACGGAGTGCCGCATGGGACGGTGTTGGGAGCGGTCCTGTTCAATATCTTCGTGAGCGACATCGCGGATGGGATAGAAGGTAAGGTTTGTCTATTTGCGGATGATAATAAGATCTGCAACAGAGTGAATACACCGGAAGGAGTGGAGAGAATGAGATGGGATTTAAGGAAGCTGGAAGACTGGTTGAAGATATGGCAGCTGAGATTAAATGCCAAGAAGTGCAGAGTCATGCATATGGGGTGTGGAAATCTGAAAGAAATGTATTTTATAGGGGGTAAAAGGCTGATGTGCATGGAGCAGGAGAGAGACCTTGGGGTGATAGTGTCTAATGATCTGAAGTCAGCGAAACAATGTGACAAGGCGATAGCTAAAGCCAGAAGAATGCTGGACTGCATAGAGAGAGGAATATTGAGTAAAAAAAGGGAAGTGATTATCTCCTTGTACAGGGCCTTGGTGAGGCCTCAGCTGGAGTACTGTGTTCAGTTCTGGAGACCGTATCTCCGAAGGGACAGAGACAGGATGAAGGTGGTGCAGAGAAGGATGACCAAAAAGGTGTATGGTCTTCATCGAATGCCTTATGAGGAGAGATTGAAGACTCTAAATATGTATACCCTGGAGGAAAAGAGGAGCAGGGGTGATATGATACAGACCTTCAGATACTAGAAAGGTTTTAATGATCCAAAGTTAATGACAAACCTTTTCCATTACAAAAAAATCAACAGAACCAGAGTTCACAATTTAAAACTCCAGGGAGGAAGACTCAGGACCAATGTCAGGAAGTATTTCTTCACAGAAAGGGTGGTGGATGCTTGGAATGCCCTTCCAGAGGAAGTGGTGAAGACTAAAACTGTGAAGAATTTCAAAGGGGTGTGGGATAAACACTGTGGATCCATAAAGTCTCGAGGATGTGAATGAAGAGAAGAGGCATGGGGGTGGCTTGCGGGAATGACGGCTACTTCCTGGTGATTAATACCTTTATTCAATAAACATACACATGGTTAATGTGACTCCAACATTGCTCTATGCTTCAATGGCAAGAGGAAATGTGGGACAAAGGATTTACATTCACAAATAAGCGTGGGAATAGCTTGCTTGTTGCAGCGGTTACTACCCCTAACCAATTAAACCTGATACTTCACTTTGAATACATATACAGTGCAGCTCACTGCTTCAACGGCAGGGGGAGGATGAAAATAAGAGGATTTACATTCAGACAACTACCAACTAGGATTGAATTGCATAGTCTGGGAAAACAGATAAGCGTGGGAGTAGATTGCTTGTTGTGGTGGTTACTACCCAGAACCAATACTTCACTTTGAATACATATAAAGCACAGCTCACTGCTTCAATGGCAGGGGGAATGAAGAAAAGATTATTTATATTAAGATAACCAACAAGGACTAAATTGCATAGGCTGTGTAAATAAATAAGCGTGGGAGTAGCTTGCTTATTGTGGTGGTTACTGCACCTAACCAATTAGGCTTGATACTTCACTTTTATGCAGCTCCAGCACTGCCCTCTACATCAATGGCAGGGGTGGAAGGAAAATTAGAACCAAAAAGTTACCAATAAGGTCCCTGACCTCACCGGTCAGAGTAACAGATAAGTATGAGAAAAATAAATGTGAAAGCTTGCTGGGCAGACTGGATGGGCCGTATGGTCTTCTTCTGCCGTCACTTCTATGTTTCTATAACAAATAATTTAAAAATGTGAAATCAATTAAATACAAAGAAAATAATATGTATGTGCTTTAAATCCAAAACATGAAAATAATCCACAATCTGTTACATCCCCTTTGTAAAATACTCTGTCTCCAACATGAACCATGTTTTTCCTAAAAAAAAAAAGAAAAAAAGCTATCTCATGATGTAATTTATCAATTTGATCTTTTGCTGAAATTCTTATGTTTGAGATATATTTTCCACAAGCATAATGAAAAGACAAAAGACAACATTATCAGGCAAATCAGTAGAAGCTTTTGTTAAGAACAGAATTGCTAGGGATATTTAGTTGTGTTTGTTTATCAATATTTTAAGACTGCTTCCCCCAAGCAGTTTAAAGGGTCATCACGTACTATAATAGCAGTTAAGATCAAAACAGACAAATTAAAAAAAAAAAAAATACAGCCAATGGCCTATCAACTTCCTGCTATGATGATACACATCCAATAGTTTCACAACCAAATCTTCTAATCAATCAGGGGAATTTAACAATAATTCATTTAAGATTAAATAGGGATAACAAAGATTTTTCATGTTTTTCTAAAAGCTAATATATGTCTACAATACTTTTTTTTCAGGGGTTATGTGCTGATACTGAGTACTGGAACCTTTTCTTCCACGTGCTTGATTTTCCCTATGGTATCTCAAAAAAATAAAAAATAAAAAAACACGCAACTTGGATGTAAGCACTTTTTTTTCCCCAGAAAGAAAGCACTGGATCTTAGGGATGTGCAGCCAAAACGTTTTCGTTGCATTCGTGATTCGGATTCGTCGGGGCGCAAATGTGTTACATTCGGCCGTATGGCGCCCCGATGCATTAATACGGCGAGTTAAATTCGTGTCCCAGCTAAAATTAAAATTAACTACAACCCCCCACCCTCCTGACCCCCCCAAGACTTACGAAAACTCCATGGTGGTCCAGCGGGGAGTCCAGAAGCCATCTCTGCATTCTCACACCCTCGTTTGCCGGTTTCATCATGGTGCCGATAGCCTGTGTCACAGGGGCTACCGGTGCCATTGGTCAGCCCCTGTCACATGGTGACCGGCGCCATCTTGTGCTCCTACCATGTGACAGGGGCTGACCAATGGCACCCGTAGCCCCTGTGACATAGTATGGGCAAAGGCTATCGGCGCCATTTTGAGTCCTGGCATCGGACGGCCAGCGTGCAGGAGGTCGCTCCGGGTCCCCCATTGGACCCACAGGGACTTTTGGCCAGCTTGGGGGGCCTCCTGACCCCCACAAGACTTGTCAAAAGTCCAGCGGGGGTCCAGGAGCGACCTCCTGCACGCCGGCTCTCCGATGCCAATACTCAAAATGGCGCCGATCGCCTTTGCTGTCACTATGTCACACATAGTGAGGGCAAAGGAGATTGGTGCCATTTTGGGACGCAAAGGCGATCGGCGCCATTTTGAGACGCAAAGGTGATCGGCGCCATTTTGAGACAAAATGGCGCCGATCGCCTTTGCCCTCACTATGTGTATTGGCATTTTGCAATACGGCCCGAGTATTGCAAAATGGCGCCGGCCGTATGGCCATATTGCCGTATTGCAAAATGGCGCCGGCCGTATGGCCGTATGGCCGGCGCCATTTTGCAATACGGCAATACGACCCGTGTGCAGGAGGTCGCTCCCGGACCCCCACTGGACTTTTGGCAAGTCTTGTGGGGGTCAGGAGGCCCCCCCAAGCTGGCCAAAAGTCCCTGGGGGTCCAGCAGGGGTCCGGGAGCAATCTCCTGCGCTCGTGACATTGGGGGACAGGAACCAAAATGGCGCAGGCACTACCTTTGCCCTGTCATATGACAGGGCAAAGGTAGCGCCGGCGCCATTTCTATTAATGCAGCCATGGCCCGAGAGTGGAAGATCACACTGGGACCCCCCCACTGGACCCCAGGTAATTTAAAACATTTTGGGGGGGTTCGGGAGGGTGGGGGATTTATTTTAAAGGGTCGGGGTGGGTTTTAGGGTTGTTTTAGTGTGCCAGTTTTCCCGCCCTCCCCCGATTTACGATTTAAACGATTTTTAAAAAAACAAAACCGCGACGATCAGATTCCCTCCCCCTCCCCAGCCAAAATTGATCGTTAAGACGATCGATCACACGATTCACATCTCTACCATTTAATCCTACTCTCTGTTTCCTTCCTTCTAACCAGTTTGCAATCCACAACAGGACATCAACTCCCATTCTATGACATTTTATTTTTCTTAGAAGCCTCTCTGAGGGACTTTATTGGATGCCTTCTGAAAATCCAAATACACCACATGAATGGTTGACCTTTGTCCACATGTTTATTTCCTCCTTCAAAAAAATGTAGATTTGTGAGGCAAGACTTCTGTTGGGTAAATCCATGTTGGCTGAGTCTCTTTAAACCATGTCTACCTAAATGTTTTGTGATTTTATTCTTTATAACATTTTCCACAATTTTTACTCATACTGAACATATGCTCACCAGGCTATAGTTTCCTGGCTCACCCCAGAACCCTTTTTATTTATGTATTTATTTGTTCAGTTTTATATACCGTCATTCGTTTCAGCCATCATAACAGTTTACAAAAATCAAACAGAGAATAAACCATTAAAAACATTGATGCATAAATTAATAGTGGAAAAGAAGAAGGGATCGGGGAGAGGTTGGTAGTGAAAAAGGGAGCATAAGGAAAAGAAGGGAAAAGGATAGTGGTAACAGTATTGGTATTTAAACATATTTGGGATGGTCTTCTAGTGTTGTTAATTATAAGTTCATATTGCTATTATGATGGTCGTTGCCAGATGATATTTCATTATCTCTTTTGCATGAGTATGATTGGTAGTCTTGGTTAAAATTAGATTGTTGAGGGGCGCTCTCGAGCAGCGCACAAAATGGCCGCCCATTGCTAGAGCTCCTAGCTCCCTCGCTCCATTTTTCACAATTTGGACGAATCGACTCAATATTTTTTTGGTGCAATAAGGTTTTGTCTCGTATTAAATATGGCTGCGAGTAAAACGGGGAAAATTGAAGCCGCTTTCACCTCCGCTGGTGGCACGAAACGTCAGAAACAGGATCCACCGACCCCGGACAAGGTAAACGCCGTAAAGAACATGGCGTCGGCGGACTTGGTATTAGCGGAACTAAACAACTAAAGGATATGCTCCAACTAAATATAGAAACTACTACCGCAGTGCGCTCTGAATTACAGACCTTATCAACTCGCATGGATGGGTTTCAAACACGACTCGATGATACCGAAACGCAGGTATCTTCTCTCCTTCTCACCACTGCGTCACTCCCCGGCCTAGCAAAAGACATAGCGCAGCTTAAGGGTGAAGTTGAAGATCTTTCTAATAGGAACCGCCGCAACAACATCCGGATCCTGGGGATACCGGAGGGTCAGGAAGGTAATGACTTACTTGGATTTTTGGAGACACTAATACCAGCATGCTTAAAATTATCTTTCGACCCTCCCTTGGAATTGGAACGCGCCCATCGCATTCCTTCTAGGCCTCTCACTAACTCTCAGTACCCTAGGCCTATAATTTTCAAGGTTTTGAGATACCCCCAGGTCCTCCAAATCTTTAATGCAGCGCGGACAATCGCTCCTATAATGCATCAAGGCTCCAAGCTTTTGTTCATTCCGGACCTTGCCAAAACTACTGCGGCTAGACGCAAACTTTTATTGGGTATGCGGCCGCGCTTGCAAGCAGTGGGAGCGAGATATGGACTTCTTTATCCGGCTCAAATGAGGGTTACCTATAATAATCGTACTAAGATCTTTCAAGATCCTCAGGACTTGGATAGTTTTCTCACCTCTTGTGATGCTGCGTCTTCTATGGTAACCTGAACGCTTTGCTGCACCCTATTGCTTTTTCGTCTAGGTGGCTGGTGTTTTGCTATATCCGACCAGTGGATTCTCATTCCCCCGGGTCTAATGCTCTCATTTGCTGGGATTTGTATCCTTATTGTTCTATCTACTATTTTTGATTGCCCTTATTTTTCTTTTTGCATAGTACCGATTAGGTATATGATCATGTAATTGCTTCGTGTTATTAACGGAGCGAGGGCAGTGGGCTGCTTTTTGGCCTGCCTTGAGGCTCATTTTTTCTTTTCAAGAGACAGTGTGTATTAACACTGTCCCTTTTTGCATTGCTTTGAGGTCCCTTTATACAGTAGTAATGGGACATTGTTTTGTTTTGTTTTTGCTCCTTTTTTTTTTCTTCTCTATGTCTTTTTTCTTCAAGAGGATGTCACTTTTCTTCTCCTTCGAGATGTCAGACAACTGCACCCGAGAGGATTATTGTGAGGACACTTATGGAATTTCTACATTTTTTCATATATGATGGCGACCGCAATTTCCTCATTCAAACTAGTTTCTTTAAATGTCAACGGTTTCTCACACCCCATTAAGCGGCGTAAAGTTCTTACATATCTACAATCGTTAAAAACGGACATTGCTCTGTTACAAGAGACGCACTTATCGGCTGCGGAATCGCTTAAACTTAAGCAGCAGTGGGTAGGGCACGTCTACTACAGTTCTGCTGTTAAGAAAAAAAGGGGTACCGCTATTCTTATTAATAAGAAGTTGGCAGTCTCGGTTTCTGAACAGCTATCGGATCCAGACGGTCGTTGGAACCTTATTCGACTCACCATACAAGATGAGGAATTTATTCTTCTGAACATTTATGCTCCTAATCTTGATGATCCAATTTTTTTTTCAAGAAGTTTTTGGTAATCTCTTAAAGATTGCTGCAGTTCCATACATAATTGGTGGTGATTTCAATCAGCCTATGGATCCTATATTGGATCGGCAATCAGAGGTGCGATCTTCTGCTTCCAAAACAACTAAGACTCTACAACATCTTCTTACTACTTGTGGACTTGTGGAACCCTGGCGTCTGCTTAATCCTACTGGAAGAGAGTTCACTTTCTTCTCACCACCACGCTCTTCGTACTCACGTATAGACTTTTTTCTCCTAAATAAATCTCTCATGCCCCGGATAATGGAAGCTACTATTCACTCCATCCTCGTTTCTGATCATGCGGCGGTCTCCTTAACTTGTGACTTAACTAACCCTACTCTGGTTCACAGGCAATGGCGTTTCAACTCAGCTCTCCTGGAGGATCCGGAATTCAAACCTCTCATGGAGCAGCAGATAAAGGAATATTTATATCTTAATTCTACTCATGAAGTCTCTGCTACTACCGTGTGGGAGGCATTTAAAGTAACGATTCGGGGAGGCATCATTAGTTTCTCTATTTGGCGAGCCAAACGGCTTAAGGCTGAGTTGCTCTCCCTTCAGCAACGGGTGGCTACATTGGAATCGGAACATATCCGACTCCCAACACTATCTTCCCTTGCGGCTTTAATCCAGGCACGGTACCAGTATAACCGTTTGCTTAGCACTCAAGTTCAACTGCACATCTCCCATTCCAAGGCACAATATTATGCTGGAAATAACAAATGCGGTCATCTTTTAGCTTCTTATCTAAAAAAGAAATCTGAGAACAAACGTATTACCAAGATCCTCTCTTTGTCTCACACTCCCCTAACTCAGGACTCTGATATTCTACAAGCTTTCAGCGACTTTTATGCTACTTTATATCAATCTGAAGTTACTCCAACAGCTGATATGTTTCAAGCTTTCTTTTCCAATCTTGGACATACTACTCTAACTCCGGTACAAATGGAACAATTGGATTTACCGATTACTGCTGCAGAGATTGTATCCGCCATTCACTCCCTGGCCCCAAGAAAGGCACCCGGTCCGGATGGGTTCACCGCAGATTTTTACCAATCCTTCCAGGAACTTCTCACTCCACATCTTTTTGATTATTTTTCTGCTTTTCTCCTTAATGAGACGTCTGCTACTTCTTTTTCTCAAGCCTGTGTTGTGGTGCTTCCAAAGCCGGGAAGAGATGATACCCAATTAGCAAATTATCGTCCCATTTCTCTATTAAATACGGATTATAAAATATTTACAAAAATACTGGCTACCAGGCTCTCTAAGGTTATGGGCCTTTTGGTTGACCCCGATCAATCAGGTTTTATTAAAGATCGCTTGATCTCCAATAACACTAGGCTCTTTTTTCATATACAGCAACTCGCTTTCTCCTCCACTACACCTGCAGTGGCGGTCTCATTAGACGCAGAGAAAGCCTTTGATCGTGTTGAGTGGCCTTTTTTATTTGCTGCTTTACAATGGTATGGTATAGGTCCCATGTTTTTAAATTGGATTAAATATCTATATACTGCCCCACGAGCCTACATTTACCTTAATCAGCAACGATCTCCCAGTTTCTCCCTTCATAGAGGTACGAGGCAGGGTTGCCCCCTGTCACCGTTACTCTTTAACCTGGCTTTGGAACCCCTACTGCTAGCTATTCGACAATCTAATGTTATTCAGGGTATAATAGTTGGTTCTGTCGAATTCAAACTCTCAGCATATGCCGATGATGTATTATTATTTCTACGAGACCTGGAAAGTTCACTCCCTCATCTTTTTGACCTAATATCCACTTACTCGTCCCTTTCGGGATATAAAGTTAATTGGCATAAAACGGAATTACTACCGCTTAATTTTTTGGCCTCCTCCTTGGATTATACGAATTTACCTGTGCAAACGAAATCCTTGAAACTTAAATACCTTGGAGTTTCTTTTTTTATGGACCCACAAGAAACGGTACTGAACTGTGAATCGCATATCATGCATTCCCTTCAAGATCTTGTGACAAGATGGTCTCCCCTCCACCTTACCTGGTGGGGGAGATTAGATACCATTAAGATGATATTGGCTCCAAAAATTACTTATATTCTAAGCATGTTGCCGGTTTTCTTTTCATCTGATTTTTATAAACGGGTGGACAGACTATTATTGAAATTTCTATGGAATAATAAAGCTCCCCGAATAGCTCTTATAAAGCTTAAGAGAGTCCGGGAACAGGGTGGAGTGAACTTTCCGGACTTCTACTCTTATCATTTAGCGTTTATGTTACAGCAAGGTTCTTATTATTTTGACTACGATGTGGACAGACCTACTCCACGTTGGTTACTTCTTGAACGGGAACTTTTGGCTCCCTTCCCTCTATCTTGTTTTCCTAGTATGACGTTACACAAATCTCACAAGGCTAATTCTATTTTGAAATCTCTGCACAGGGCCTTTCTGGAAGTTGATGGATTACGCCCGTCGTCTTCTGTGGGATGGAAACTGTCTTGCCATACTTCCATCTGGAGCAATTCCCTTCTTACAATTGACAACAAGACACTCAACTGGCGCATATGGCAATCGAGTGGTATCTGGCTACTTTCCGCTTTGATCTGTGATGGCAAAGTGATACCTTTTTCTCGATTGAGTGAGACCTTTGGGCTCCCAAGCTCTCAACAATTTGCCTATTGTCAACTACGGGCAGCTCTACATGCTTTTGTTTCCAATACCGATTGGTCTGCTCGACCATCTTACTGGTGGACTTTTTATCAAAAATATGTTGAACAAGGACATTTGGCTTCACGGTTATACAAGTCCATAATATGCTTCTCTATTCCGGCGACGGACTCTCTAAGATCATCATGGGCTGCAGCTCTGAGCGTAGATATCACACCCGCTATGTGGAAATATGTTTGGTCAATTTCCACTCGCGTATCGCTTTCTTCCAGTTTGACACAATCATCCTTTTTTGCCCTGCATCGGGCTTACTGGACCCCGTGGAAACTCCATAAGGCTGGTATTTTAGATTCGCATAAGTGTTGGTCCTGTGCATCCCCGCACGCTACTTTATCACACATGCTCTACGATTGTCCATTTGTCCTCAATTTTTGGAAACGGATTTGGGAAAGGATATCGTCCATCTTGAACATAGAGATATCTATCTCTTATTCCCTAGTAGTGCTTAGAGGTGCACATCCTTTATTACCATTATCCTTGCCACATCGTAAGCTCTTGGATTTTTTACTTATAATTGGCCACCACACTATTGTGTCAAACTGGAAACGTAGTGATATGTTATCTGAACCGCTATGGTGGAATATGGTTAGTATGTATTCTAAGTATGAACGGGCTATGGCTCTCAAATATGGTAGACTTGGTAAGTGGTCTCAAGTGTGGAAACCGTTAGACATCTACATAAATACCATGGGCTGTCCTTCTGTACCTTGCACATGAATTCAGGTTACTTTTTCTCTCGGGATGCAGTACGTTAGTTATTTTGTTCTGTCAGTTTTTGCTGGGTAGTATCTTTTCTCTCTTCGGATGTCCTCTTCTCTTTCTCTCTTTCTTCTCCCTTTCTGCTGCTTTTATCTTCTTTCTTTTTCTCGCTTTTCTTCTATTCGTATCTTCTCCTTTTCTTTTTTTTTTCCCTTTTTTCTATCTTTATCTAGCAATCTATGGTGGATGTAAGCTTATAATATGTTTTGGATCAGTACTAGGATTGTACGATGCTATGATGTTGTAATAGTGGTTGTATCTATTTGTTTCATAATTGGTTATTGTATCATGTACTGCCATACATTGCTTGAAAATTCAATAAAAAAACTGTTTAAACTGAAAAATTAGATTGTTGAAATAAATAATCATTAACATAGACTTTATGTAAAAGAAAAGTCTTTAGATCTTTTTTGAAAGTTTTGATATTTGTTTGAGTTCTTAAATAAGGCTTTAAGGAGTTCCATTTTTTAGGACAGGCTATGGAGACAGCTCTATTACTTGTTGTTGAAAGATGAGCATCTTTGATGGGTGGAATTATTAGACGAGAGGTATTATTTGATCAAAGATTCCTGTTGTTCTGTAGCGTGATTTTTAAGCTTGTTTGTTTGTAGTGATCGGAATGAATTAATTTGTGTATAATTATTAAAATCTTATAATCAATTTGTGATTTAATAGGGAGCCAGTGTAGTGAAGATAATATAGGGGTAATGTGATCATTTTTTTCCAGTTAAAATTCTTGCTGCAGCGTTTTGAAGAATCTGTAAAGGCTTGATGTTGATATATGGAAGGCCAATCATAAGGGAATTACAGTAGTCAATGGTTGAGAAGATAATTAGATGTAAAACTGTTCTGAAATCTACTAAATTTAGGAAAGGTTTTTATCCGCCGCAGAATTAGGAGTTTGTGATAACCTTCTTTGATTTTTGAGGTAATGTGGTTATTATAAGAAGGTTATTGTCAGGGTTACATTGGCCACTTTCCAGTCTTCAGGAACAATGACTGATTTTAATAATAGGTTACAAATTAGTTCTAATAGGTCTAACATTTCATTTTTTTAGTTCTTTCAGAACTCATTTAGCTTTTCTGCAATGACCTAATCGTCCCTAAGTGCCCCCTTAACCCTTCAATTATCTCACAGTCCAACCAACTCTCTCACAGGCTTCATATATATTTAAAATGTTTTTATTAAGAGTTTTTGCCTCTGCAGCCAACTTCTTTTCAAATTCTCTCTTAGCACGTCTTTACAATGTCTTACATTTAAATTGTCAGTGTTTTTGCTTTATCTTATTTTGTTCTGAAGGATCATTCTTCCAATTTTTGAATGAATAACTTTTGGTTAAACTAGCTTCTTTCACCTCACTTTTTAACCATGCTGGCAATCATTTGGCCTTCCAACTTTTTTTAATGTGTGGACAACATCTGGATTGTGCTTTTAAGATGGTATTTTTTTAACAATGTCCATGCCTGTTGCACACTTTTCACCTTTGTAGCTGCACCTTTTAGCTTTTTTGTAACTATTTATCTCATTTTATCAAAGTTTCCCCTTTTGAAACTTTAGTGCTAGGGCCATAGATTTACTTGTTTTCCTCCTTCCAGTCATTAATTCAAATTTGATCATGTTATGATCACTATTGCCAAGTGGCTGCACCAGCGTTACCTTTCACCAAATCCTGCGCTCCACCGAGAATTATATCTAAAATGGCTCCCTCTCTCATCAGTTCCTGAACCAATTGCTCCTTAAAACTGTAATTTATTCCATCCAGGAACTTTATCTCTCTAGCATGACCTGATGTTATACTTACCCAGCCAATATTGGGGTAATTGAAATCTCCCATTATGGCACTACCAATTTGGTTACCTTCCCTAATTTCTCTTAGCATTTCACTGTCCAACTCATCATTTTTGCCAGGTGAGTGGTAGTATACTCCTATCTCTATAGTCGTCCCCAACACACAAGGGATTTCTACCCATAAAGATTTGATTGTGCATTAGTCTCTTGCAGGATCTTTATCCTGTTCAACTCTATGCCATCCACACATAAACTGCCAGCCCACATCCATTATTACAATATGATTTGTACCCTGGTTTAGTACTATCACATTGGTTATCCTCCTTCCACCATGTTTCTAAAATACCAATTATGTCTATGTCATCATTCACTGCTATACAATCTAATTCTCCCATCTTACTTCATAGACTTCTGGTATTAGCATACAAACATTTCAAAGTGTGTTTTTTCTTTAAATTAACATTCTGCTTTTCAGTTGTCCAGTTTAAATTGGAATCTTTTAGCTCAGATGATTCCTTACTTATAGGTATATGGACTTTTCTTATTATTGGATCCTCTCTGTTGGAATGCCCTAACACTAATGCGTCATTAGTATCCTCGAAGATACCTCCCTCTGAACCATGTGTTGCTGAGCAACTATCAACTTTCCCCTTTGATTTAGCTTAAAAGCTGCTCTATCACCTTTTTAAAGGTTAATACCAGCAGCCTGATTCCACCCTGGTTAAGGTGGAGCGCATCCCTTCGGAAAAAGACTCCTTCTTCACCAAAAGGTTCCCCAGTTCCTTACAAAACTGACTCCCTCTACCTTGTATCATAGTTTCATCCATGCATTCAGACTTTGGAGCTCTGCTTGCCTCCAGGGACCCGCACGTGGAACAAGGAACATTTCAGAGAATGCTACCCTTCAGGTTCTGGATTTTAGCTTTCTACCTAAGAGTATAAATTTGACTTCCAGATCCTCCCTCTCACATTTTCCTATGTCATTGGTGCCAACATGTACCATGACAGCTTTCTGCTCCCCAGCACTGTCTAAAATCCTATCTGGTGACACATGAGGTCCACGAGCTTTGCACCAGGTAGTCATGTTACCAGCTGATCCTCATCCCCACCAGTCACCCAGCTGTCTACATTCCTATTAATCATATCACCAATTATGATGGCTGACCTAATCCTTTCCTTCTAGGTAGTAGCCCTTGGAGAAACATCCTCAGTGTGATAAGGCAATGTATCACCTGGAAAGCAGAATCATTTACTAATGTACCGCTTTTATGCTTTTCCAACCAGTAAACATCATACTCTAAGGCAGAACCAGGGTTGCCAGACTGGAGTTGAGACTTGGCTACTTTGTCCCCGAAGGTTTCATCTCTATACCTCTCTGTCTGCATCAGTTCCTCCAGGTCTCCCACTCTAGCCTCTAGAGATCAGACTCATTCTTTGAGAGATGAGCTCTTCGTACTGGGTGCACACACATATAACCTCTCACCAGCAGGTAAAAAAGCATATATGTGGCACTCGATGAAAAATACTTTGCTGCAGGACTACTGCCTTCATCTTAATTTTGTTTAGTTCCAATTTAAGTTTAGATTGAAAATGGACTAGGAATGCATACAATTAGGGTCCTTTAAATGTATTTTTATATTCACTATTTATTTTGTAGTGACCAGAAAGGGATGATTAAACTATTGATAAAGCCTGGAGCAGTCCTGAGTTTAAGTTAAAAGGCTGATTAAATATATTTTTATATTTAAGTGGCACCTGCCTATAAATCAAAAGATGAGCTAGGGGTGGATGAGAGAGGGGTGGAAGAAAGGAACAGACAAACACACAAAATCCTGGTTTTGCCTGTTTTCTGATTAGCTATTTAATAGAAACACACAATCTTCTGGTTTTTGCATGCCTTATGACTAGCTATTTAATACACACAAACTCTTGGTTTTTGCCTGCCTTATGACTAGCTATGTACTGCAAACTAGGGATGTAAATCATTTTTTGAAAATTTAAAAAAATCGTCAGATATTTTTTAAATCGTCAAAAATCGTTAGAGTCGCGATACAATAGAAATTCCCCCGATTTATCGTGAAAAATCGTAAATCAGGGGAGGGGAGAGGACGGGAAAACTGGTACAACAAAACAACCCCTAAACCCACCCCGACCCTTTAAAACAAATCCCTCACCCTCCCGAACCCCCCCAAAATGTTTTAAATTACTTGGTGGTCCAGTGGGGGGGGGGGTCCCGGTGCGATCTCCCGCTCTCGGGCCATCGGCGCCATTTTGGCTGCCACTAATATAAATGGCGCCGATGGCCCGATAAAAAAACAACCCACCCGACCCTTTAAAATGACCCCCTTAGCCTCCCCCACCCTCCTGACCCCCCCCCCAAAACCTTTTAAAATTACCTGGTGGTCCAGCGGGGGCACAGGGAGCGATCTCCCGCTCTCGTGCCATCGGCTGCCACTAATAAAAATGGTGCCAATGGCCCTTTGCCCTTACCATGTGACAGGGTATCCGTGCCATTGGCCGGCCCCTGTCACATACATGGTAGGAGCACTGGATGGCCGGCGCTGGACCCCCAGGGACTTTTGGCCAGCTTGGGGGGGCCTTCTGACCCCCACAAGACTTGCCAAAAGTCCAGCTGGGGTCCAGGAGCGACCTCCTGCACTCGGGCCATATTGAGAGAATTCAAAATGGCGCCCACGCTACCTTTGCCCTCACTATGTCACAGGGGCCGACGGCCGGCCGCTGTGAAATAGTGAGGGCAAAGGCTAGCGGCTGCCAGTACTGAAAATGGCACCGGCGCTAGCCTTTGCCCTCACTATGTCACAGGGGCTGACCGTCGGCCCCTATGACATAGTGAGGGCAAAGGTAGCGCCGGCGCCATTTTGAATACTGGCAATACGGCCCGAGTGCAGGAGGTCGCTCCCGGACCTCCGCTGGACTTTTGGCAAGTCTTGTGGGGATCAGGAGGCCCCCACAAGCTTGCCAAAAGTCCCTGGGGTTCCAGCGGTGGTCCGGGAGCGATCTCCTGCACTCAGGCCGTATTGCCAGTATTCAAAATGGCACCTGGCTACCTTTGCCCTGTCACATGGTAAGGGCAAAGGGCCATCAGCACCATTTTTATTAATGCAGCCGATGGCCTGAGAGCGGGAGATCACTCCCCGTGCTCCCGCTGGACCACCAGGTAATTTTAAAACCTTTTTTGGGTGTTCGGGAGGGTAGGGGAGGGTTTTTTTATTATCAGATCGGGTGCAGCCAATAATCAAAACTCAAATCGGGCTGGGCAATAAAAATTTTAAGATTTGGATCGGAACCGGAACCAATCAGATTCTGGTTCCGATTCACATCTCTACTGCAAACACACAACACTCTAAAGTATAGGCCTCAATAGTTTACTTCTCCCTAAAACTTTTAAGTTCTAACATTTCTGAAAGCAGTACTTACCAATTCTCTTCAGTCACCAGCAAGGTAATCCTCTCCTCACAGTGCTCCCACTGGATTGTGTGTAACTGAGCTCTTCCCCTGCAATATATCTTGTGCTTATAAGGCAAATAAGTACAAAACAATCCCTTTGGAGAATTACACTTCAGATAGTTATCCTCAGTGACTCACTGTTGCTCTGATTAACAAATGTTGGTACCTAATAACATTAATCACACTACCCTAAATCTTCAATTAGTCAGCATGAGTGACTCACCCCTGTTCTGATTAACAAGGGGTAAATTTTCACATCCTTATGCACATAGATCCCGCAGATTTATGCACGTGGCTAGGCTTACCCACGCTAGGCCAATTTTCAATGGCCAGGCCACGTGCGTAAATCCCCAGGACGAGTGTAAGTCCAGGGGCCTCAGGAAAGGGGCAGGGAGTAGGCAGAGTGATCTAGGGGCAGGGTGAGGCATGGCTAGAAGTACCCAGCACAGCAGCCATTTGCCACTGTGCTGGGAGATCACGTGCCGGCAGGGTTCTGGTATACGCAACTTGCTCCTGCCCTGAGGCAGGAGAAAGTTGTAAGAGAGGGATGTTAAGATAGGGCTAGGGGGTGGGAAGGTTAGGGGAAGTGGAAGGAAGGTTAGTATAGGGGGTAGGGAAGTTCCCTCCCAGGCTGCTCCTAAATTGGAGCTGACTGGAAGGAAACTGCGGAAGGCCACAGGCGTCGGTGCACGCAGGTTGCACAAATGTTCACCCCCTTGCACACAACGACCCCGATTTTATAACATGAGTGCACCGGCACACACATGTTATAAAATTGTGTGTCCATGTGGGTACATCGAGTATCGCTCGCACATGGATGTGCGCATGCAGGTTTTTAAAATCTACCCGCAAATATTGGTACCTAATCAAATCAATCACACTATCCTAACAGCTTTCCAAGGTGAGTAACTGTCCTTTTTCAAACTTTTTACTCAGGTATGCACAGCTCCTGGCTTACTTTTTAATACCAACAGAAAACTGGCTCACTTTTAATACCAAACAATCACAAAGAGCAGTATAGCGACCCTATTTTAGAGTAAAATCTCTCAATCACAAAAGGTATCGTCTCCAACTAATTCAATTTCAAGGTCTATAACCATCCGTAAGATTATTTTAAACGTGTAAAATTATGAATCAAATTAAGAATGAAAACGGGATCGCATCAGCAAGCTTTTTGACGACGTGCTACCAACAGAAAACTGCTGGTATTTGCCTGCCTTCTGACTAGTTATTTAATGCAAACACAAATTTATTTTTTTGCCTGCCTTCTGACTACCTATTTATGACACACACACACACACACACAAACTCCTGGGGGTTTTTTTGCCTGCCTTCTGACCAACTATTTAATACAGACACACAAACACACTAAACAATATACCCAAATAGTTTACTTTACCCCTATCCTGCCTTGTTTTTGTCTTGCCTCTTTGTTTCATTGCCTTGTCTCATTGTTGCCTTGTCTCATTGTTGCCTTGCCCTGCCTCTGTGTACCTTTCCATGCCTTGCCTTGTTTGCCATGCCTTGGTCCCCTGTCCTTTTCCTTATTTGTCAGTGCCTGACTCCTGGTTTTGATCCTGGCTTTGGATCTTGACTATGCCTTTGGACTGCCACCTACCCAGACCTGAGCCTGGACCTCAATACTGTCTGATCTCTGCCTGCCCTGACCTCAGCCTGAATCTTGACACCATTTGCTTACTGCCAGCACTGATTTCTGCCCGCTACTTGACTTCATCTGACTGCTTCTTACAGGACTCTTGCCTAAGCCCTGCTGGCTCCTGGAACCCAAGGGTTCAACCTGTGGGGAACGGGACTGGTATAGGTGAAGTCCTAGATCCAGTCCTAGTAAAATCAGGTCCACCTGCTGTCAACATGAGCCCAATGAGTTTGCCTGCTGGGCTACATCAACTTTACCACACCACAGCCCAAAAGCTCCCATCCATGACAGATTGCTGAGTCCATGAGCTCTGTTGACTCATGCCCTGCCCTGACTTTGGCCTGGTTATTTATGCTACTTGACTATGATCTACAAGACCCTCATCTAAGTCCTATCAGCCTTAGAATCCAAGGGTCCACCTGCAGAGGAAGAGGCTGGTATAGGTGAAGCCTAGTCCTTGTCCCTGCATGAGCATGACTGCCTGCTGTCAGCAGGAGCCTAGCTGGCTCGCCAGCTGGGCAGTACCAATCTCACCACAATCAAAATGAATCACTCGCCATGACAAAAACTGCCTACCTATTGCAAACAACATTGCCTATTCAAAACTGTCCCCAGTATCAATCAATGTCTCTAGCTTAGGGAGTTTGGCAATGAGCTCCAATTGACAATTACCCCCGAGCAGTTCTTAATCATGAGAAACATGGCTCATGTTGGAGATAGAGCAGTTTACCAAGGCAATGTAACAGATTGTGAGTTAACTAGATTTTTTGACACTGAAATAGCTAAGTATTATATTTTTTCTGTTTAAGAGATCTCACGCATTTTTTCAAGTGCTTGGTATGTTATCTTAAATGATTATGCTTTGGATTATTGCTTGAATACATGTATCCTTTATGATGCAAAGATATGTGACTCCCAATTATTATGATACACCATATCAACAATTGCAGGCAATTTTAATTTAATTTTATTAATTTGATTCATTAGCATTTTCATTTTTTGATGTACCACCCAATAAAATAACAAGATGGAAATAGCCCATAGTGATTACATAGTAGATGAAATCAATCTAGCAGAAAAATTGCCAGCTGTTTTTCTTCAGGAAAGATATCCTTTTCATAGCAAATATATTCCTTCTTTTCCACTAACTTGCCTAAAAGTCTATTTCAATCCATTTATATAAAGATGGATACCTCCCCATTATCTTGCCAAATCTGCCTCTTACAAGCTTTCTAATGTTGGGTTACTTTTTATATAATAACTTGGAAGTATTTATATTGCATATGCTAAGTCAGTGTAATATTTTAACATTTAAAGGTGAATTTTAAAAGCCTGATGCGCTCAGTTTTTAGGGGATACACAAATAATGTTGGGCTCGAGCAGGCCGAATGGATTTTAAAAGCTACCGAGATATGCGCTTCTTTCTCTCAGTGCTCGTATCTCAAATGTTTGCAAAAGGGGGTGGGGCTTAGGCATGGTTTGGGTGGGGAATGGGTGTTTTGGGGCCTGAACCTGAGATGCGTGCTTAAATACTTACACAATCCAGGCACACCAAGGCTCCCTGCCGCGTAACTTCACTTCTGCTAGGGAAGACGTGTAAGTTAAAAAAAATAAAGAAAAATAGGTAGATCTTCTGGGTTTAAATTGCTGGGGATAATTGAGAGGAGTTAGGGCTAACTGGGGAGAAACTGGTAAAACTGGGAGTAGCTTTGGAAAGCACCTCTTTTAAAATCCTCGGATTTATGTGGTAAAAGTGGGATTTGTATGCACATGTGCGTACCCACTTGAAATTTGGCACACATGTGCATGCGGTCAGGCTCTTTTCTAACATGCTAGCATATGTTCATGTATGTTATAAAATGGTCATGTCCCTGGACGTGGGCTAATGTATGTGTACAAATATGTGCACATGCACCGTCTTAAAAATCCTGGGATTGTTGTATATAATGGTTTGAACTTCTATTATTTTTAAATTTTTGCTTGGTTTAGTTTAGATAAGGTGAAAAATGAATAAAATAATAGTCAGTTACCTGTGCTCTGGTGTGGGGCTATTGTGCCTGCAGTTTTCTTCCCTTTTGTGGCCCATTGGTCCTAAGAGGCCTGTGGAGGAGTCCTGGCCCAATTTAAAAAAACAAAAGTGTGCACAAGAGCAGCCAGTTGCTGCTGGGCATGCTGGACATGGCTGGATTTTTTTTTTCTTTTTGTTTTATTTTTTTGGGGGGCCAATGCAATAAAAGATGAGCAAAGAAAATGCATTCATTAGGGATGCATGCACTTTTAACACCTGTGCAATTTCTCGTCGGTAGCGTGCATGCAATATTTAAATGAATCAGAAATGAAAAGCGTGTGAAAAAGGTGTGCATAGTTCAAAATGGAGCATTTGTAGCGCCATACATTTTATTGCATTGGACGTCCACTATTGCAACGCAAGTGTGATCAATGCCTGCGTATACCTGTCAAAAAGGCTTTTGTCAACTGTAGTACAATAATACAATTGTTTCAATTACAAAAGTAATGATATTTTAATTTAAAAAGTAATACTTAAAACCAGCTTTGCTCGCCCACTGTGATGTCAGCATGTGCGACATAATTCTATCTACAGGGTATATAAATTGCTGCCAAGAAGCAAACTTTCCTTTTGTGCTGAGCTCAATTGGACCTGAACTGGCCACAGACTGATATGAACTGGAACCTTGAATTTCTGCAATTTCTGCTTTAATTTCTTCATTTTCCAAAGGTAAGAGGTGATTGCTTTCTGCTTATTAATTTTTTTTTTTCATGCTGTATTTTACTTTTGCTGGTGTGGAGGCATAAATAGATATTCTTTTAAGCATCCACAAATAGGGTCTTTTTGTTTTTTAACTCTTTATTTGTAATTTGAAGTCAAATAAACAAAGCCAAAGAATATTTGACAGGAAAAATAGACAATATATACTTTAATCAAAAGAAAAATTTATAAGAAAATAATACATCAGTATATATTGCCACAATTAGTCCCCAACTGAAAAAGAGGAGGGGAACAGGAAAAAAGCCATGGGGAAAGGCTATTAACACACAAATATAATCTTTAGACAGATATGAGAGATGCTATACCCCATCATTAAGTTTCCACATTAACAGTAATGGCAGGTTCCAAGACCCCTCACCAGGCTTCCAAAACATTCTTCAGCTGAATAGGATCAAAAAAACAAAATCTAGAAGAATCCAGAGTTATGACACATTTACAGGGGTTTTGTAGGTGCACAGTTATGACCCCTCAAATACCATCATGGCCCCAGTCTCCCACTCCACCCAAAGCTTAAAACAAAAAAATAGAGTCTTGGCCTCTTCCATTCCCCACACCCACCCACCCACGTCAACAATAAGGTCATGGCCCCCACCTTTTCATCCTCCACATCAAAGATTGTGTCCTAGCACTGCCTGCCCATATCCACCCCTTATCCCCCAGAAGTCAGAAAATAAAATTTATGGTGCAGGGATCCACTCCCTGAAACTTAAACTGGATCCCAAATTGGGGCCGGGTACACCTTTGAACTGGCATGGTCTGCACCATTTTACAAAATGGTGTAGACCTGACATTGCCTTGGCCATGTGACTGTGGTAAGGTCCAACGTTTGGACCTAAGACACATTGTAAAGGTCCGATCTGTATTTCTTTGCATTTAGAATGTACGTCCTGTTGCAGATATTTGTATCATCTGTAAAAAAATCTGACTCACAGTTAAAAAGAGAAATTAATATGTGGATGCTATTATTAGAATCAAGTTGAAAAGTGCATGCTAGAAGCATGACAAAGACAAGTTTTTCATCTTCAAAGCAAATGAAAGTCGGCATGGGATAAACACTATAAGGTATAAATCAATTCCAATTTTGCAGCAATTCAAACTAAAATCACAATTCTTGAAATATTTAGTCTTGACATGGCCATCATAGTTGGTGATTTGATTATTAGAAATGTAGATAGCAGGATGGCTGGTGGTCGTTAGAGATGTGGTTCATTTATCACAAATTAGGCAATTTTAACGAAATTGCTTAATTCGTCATGGGTCGGGGGCACCGAAACCCGAAACGGATTTTCCCTGAACTTCGGGGAAAATCCGTTTTTAGGGTTTGTATGGGGAGAGAGGCACATTTTATTTTTTTAAATTAAAAACCACCCCAAGCATTACAATTAACTATAATACAACCCTCCCCTCCCCAAGACTTAACAACATCCCTGGTGGTCCAGCGGGGTCCCGCGAGTGATTTGTCCCTCCTTGCCCGGCGTGCCGGCCTCGTTCAGAATGGTGCCGATAGCCTCTGAATTACTATGCCACAGAGGCTACCGGCGCCATAGGTCAGCCCCTGTCACATGGCCATTGGCGCCATCTTGTGCTCCTACCCTGTGACAGGGGCTGACCAATGGTACCGGTAGCCCCTGTGACATAGTATGGGGGGGGGGAACTTTTGGGGAAAGGGGAGACTTTTCCGAAAGGATGGGCTCCACCTTAACCAGAGTGGAACCAAGCTGCTGGCACTAACTTTCAAAAAGGAGATAGAGCAGCTTTTAAACTAGAACAAGGGGGGAAAGCCGACAGTCACTCAGCAGTGCATGGTTCAGAGAAATGTATCCTTGAAGGATACTAATGAAACAGGAGAGTTAGGGCATCCCAACAGAAAGGTTCCATTAAAAGCAAACATAGTCCATGTGCCTATATGTGAAAAATCACCGAAGCTAATGATTTCCGAATTATCCCAAACAACTGAAAAGCAGGTTGTTAATACAAACAAAAAACACACTTTGAAATGTCTATATGCCAATGCCAGAAGTCTAAGAAGTAAGATGGGAGAGTTAGAGTGTATAGCAGCAAATGATGAGATTGACATAATTGGCATCACAGAGACTTGGTGGAAGGAAGATAACCAATGGGACAGTGCTATATCAGGGTACAAATTATATCGCAATGATAGGGAGGATCAACTTGGTGGGGGTGTGGCACTTTATGTCCGGGAGGGTATAGAGTTCAACAGGATAAAGATCATACAAGAGACAAAATGTTCAGTAGAATCTATATGGGTAGAAATCCCATGTGTGTTGGGAAAGAGTATAGTGATAATATACTACCATCCACCTAGACAAAATGGTCAGACAGATGATGAAATGCTAAGAGAAATCAGGGAAGCAAACCAATTTGGCAGTGCAAAATAATGGGAGATTTCAATTACCTCAATATTGACTGGGTAAATGTAACATCAGGACTTGCTAGAGACATAAAGTTCCTGGATATAATAAATGATTGCTTCGTGGAGCAATAGGTTCAGGAACCAACAAGAGAGGGAGCTAGTTTAGATTTAATTCTTAGTGGAATGCAGGATTTGGTGAGAGAGGTAACGGTGGTGGGGGCCACTTGGCAATAGGGATCATAACATGATCAAATTTAAACTAATAACTGGAAGGGGGACAATAATTAAATCTGCAACTCTAACACTAAACTTTCAAAAGGGAAACTTTGATAAAATGAGGAAAATAATTAGGAAAAAGCTGAAAGGTGCAGCTGCAAAGGTTAAAAGTGTTCAACAGGCTTGGACGTTGTTTAAAAATACAATCCTAGAGGCGCAGACCATATGTATTCCACACATAAAGAAAGGTGGAAGGAGGGCAAAACAATTACCGTCATGGTTAAAAGGTGAGGTAAAAGAGGCTATTTTAGCCAAAAAAAATCCTTCAAAAATTGGAAGAAGGATCCAACTGAAGAAAATAGGATAAAACATAACCATTGTCAAGTTAAGTGTAAAATGTTGATAAGACAGGCGAAGAGAGAATTTGAAATGAAGTTGGCTACAGAGGCAAAAACTCATAATAAAAACTTTTTAAAATATATCCGAAGCAAGAAACCTGTGAGGGAGTCGGTTGGACCATTAGATGACCGAGGGGTTAAAGGGGCTCTTAGGGAAGATAAGGCCATTGCAGAAAGACTAAATGAATTCTTTGCTTCCATGATTACTAATGAGGATGTTGGGGAGATACCAGTTCCGGAGATGGTTTTCAGGGGTGATGAGTCAGACGAATTGAACGAAATCACTGTGAACCTGGAAGATGTAGAGGCCAGATTAACAAACTAGAGTAGAAAATCTCCTGGACCAGATGGTATGCATCCTAGAGTACTGAAGGCACTCAAAAATGAAATTTCTGATCTATTAGTTAAAATTTGTAACCTATCATTAAAATCATTAATTGTACTTAAAGACTGGAATGTGGCTAATGTAACCCCAATATTTAAAAAAGGTTCCAGGGGTGGTCCGAGTAACTATAGACCAGTGAGCCTGATTTCAGTGCCGGGAAAATAGTGCAAACTTTTCTCAAGACCAAAATCGTAGAGCATATAGAAAGACATGGTTTAATGGAACACAGTCAACATGGATATACCCAAGTGAAGTCTTGCCTAACAAATCTGCTTCATTTTTTGGAAGGGGTTAATAAACATGTGGATAAAGGTGAACTGGTAGATGTAGTGTATTTGGATTTTCAGAAGGCATTTCACAAAGTCCCTCATGAGAGCCTTCTAAGAAAACTAAAAAGTCATGGGATAGGAGGCAATGTCTTTTCATGGATTACAAACTGGTTAAAAGACAGGAAACAGAGAATAGGATTAAGTGGTCAATTTTCTCAGTGGAAAAGGGTAAACAGTAGAGTCCCTCAGGGATCTGTACTTGGACCAGTGCTTTTCAATATATATATATATATATATATATATATATATATATATATATATTAGGGATGTGCAGAGCAAAAGTTTATGTTCATAAGTCCATAAGTCGAAAGGGGGTCCCATTTGCGGTCAATATGGACATATGGAGAATTCCATAAGTTGAGTCTATGTCCATACGTGCAAATAAAAATTTAAACCCCTCACCCTCCTTAATCCCCCCCCCCCCAAGACTTACCAAAACTCCCTGGTGGTACAGCAGGGAGTCAGGACGCCATTTCTGAAGTCCTTTGCGAGGAGCACGTGACGTCGGCGTCACGTCGGAGTGACGCGGCGTCACGTGATTCCCCGCGCGATCGCTCCAGGGGACCCTCGTTGCACCCAAAAGGAACTTATGGCCAGCTTGGGGGGGTCAGGAGGCCTTGGGGGGGGGCCTCCTGACCCCCCCAAGCTGGCCAAAAGTTCCTTTTGGCCAGCTTGGAGGGGGTCAGGAGGGTGAGGGGTAAGTTGCGTTTTACATTTAAGTTCAAAACGAATGCACACCCCTAATATATATATATATATATATATATATATATATATATAAATGATCTGGAAAGGAATACGACGAGTGAGGTTATCAAATTTGCGAATGATACAAAATTATTTAGAGTAGTTAAATCACAAGCGGCCTGTGATATATTACAGGATGACCTTGCAAGACTGGAAGATTGGGCATCCAACTGGTAGATGAAATTTAATGTGGACAAGTGCAAGGTGTTGCCTATAGGGAAAAATAACCCTTGCTGTAGTTACACGGTGTTAGGTTCCATATTAGGAGCTACCACCCAGGAAAAAGATCTAGGCATCATAGTGGATACTTTAAAATTGTTGGCTCAGTGTGCTACAGCAGTCAAAAAAGCAAACAGAATGTTGGGAATTATTAAAAAGGGAATGGTTAATAAAATGGAAAATGTCATAATGCCTCTATATCGCTCCATGGTGAGACCGCACCATGAATACTGTGTACAATTCTGGTCACCGCATCTCAAAAAAGATATAGTTGCGATGGAGAAGGTACAGAGAAGGGCAACCAAAATGATAAAGGGGATGGAACAGCTTCCCTATGAGGAAAGGCTGAAGAGGTTAGGGCTGTTCAGCTTGGAGAAGAAACGGCTGAGGGGGGATATGATAGAGGTCTTTAAGATCATGAGAGGTCTTGAACGAGTAGATGTGACTCGGTTATATACACTTTCAAATAATAAAAGGACTAGGGGGCATTCCATGAAGTTAGCAAGTAGCACATTTAAGACTAATCGGAGAAAATTATTTTTCACTCAACGCATAATAAAGCTCTGGAATTTGTTGCCAGAGAATGTGGTTAGTGCAGTTAGTGTAGCTGGTTTCAAAAAAGGTTTGGATAAGTTCTTGGAGAAGTCCATTAACGGCTTTTAATCAAGTTTACTTAGCCACTGCTATTAATTGCATCAGTATGTACCAACTAACCTCTTTCCCATCACAAACAATTCTCTAACACCCACTAATTCAAGGGAAAACCTTGCTCGGTGGTTTTTTTTGTACGGTGGCTTTGTACAAGGATAACCAATATTTAGTTATCCTTCTCTATATAGCCCCGTTTATTATTCTTTATTATTCATGCCTTATTTTAATTTTTCTTTTTTTCTTTTCTCTTTTTACTTTTTACATGTAAAATCCCTTCTTCCTGGCTACTTATCCGACCCACTTGTCTGTTCTTATTATATACTTATCAAGGCCACATTATACACGTGGTACAAAAAAGTATATCGACACTGTGAACCCGGATTGGACACAGTAGATTTTTCTCCCGTAGTCCCTGAAGCAGGCACATGGTGCCGAAACATGGCCAATGTCGTGCGGGCAGATCCGAACCCATAAGAAGCGATAAGGGCGGCAGCCTTGATAAGTATATAATAATAAGAACAGACAAATGGGTCGGATAAGAAGCCAGGGAGAAGGGATTTTACAAGTAAAAAGAGAAAAAGAAAAAAAGAAAAATTAATATAAAGCATGAATAATAATAGACGGGGCTAAAGAGAAGGATAACTAAAAATTGGTTATCCTTGTACAAAGCCACCGTACAAAAAAAACCACCGAGCAAGGTTTTTCCCTTGAATTAGTGGGTGTTGGAGAATTAATTGCACCAGTAGCATGGGATCTTCTTAGTGTTTGGGTAATTGCCAGGTTCTTGTGGCCTGGTTTGGCCTCTATTGGAAACAGGATGCTGGGCTTGATGGACCCTTGGTCTGACCCAGCTTGGCAATTTCTTATGTTCTTATTTTCTAATTTTCAGATAGATTCTTGCAGTAGTTATTGAGTTTGCAATGTTCTTAACCATATATGGACTCAAGGAGACAGTCGCTAGGGTTGTGGAGAGGCAAAACAATTTTATGTTCATTTAGGTTTTTGTAGGTTTTGTAGGTTACAGTCATTCATTAGTTTGTTTCAAAGGGAAAAGAACATTTGTTTTTATTCTTTCATTTATTTCCGATTATAGTCAAAAGGAAAAACAATGCAGCCTATTTTGAGCTTCCAAATTTAATCAAGCAACATAAATTGGTGGGTAAACATCAGAAGGGTGAAAGCATACCAACCCATTAAGACTATCTACCCAAAATGGCAGGCTTTTTCCCAAAGCAATATGAGTGAGTAGTCAATACAGTAATAGTGGCAGGTTTAAACAGCAAGGCATAAATCCAGAAAAGAAATGGGGTGAGAGAAGAATCTATATTTTTTTCTTTTCACATTTTTATTTTGGGAACAAAACACCCCAGTATAATGAAAGAAGCAGGGTGGGATAACTAGGCTGGAATCTAAGCAAAAAAACAACACTGAGGCAACAAAACTCAAATGGGTAGATTTTTAAATGTTCACACGTGTAAAATCCGGCTTTTATATGCATGGCCGGGCCTTGCGCGTGCTGGGCAAATTTTCCAAGAGGCCTGGCCCATGCACGTAAAGGCTGGTATGTGCTCAAGTGCCGGGCTTCTTGGAAGGGGCCAGCTGGGACAGTGCTATTGATGGCTGTCAAGCGCATGTTATAAAATTGGCGCATCCATGTGTGCGAGCCAGGAAGCACGGGCACATAAGTTTAAAAATCTACCCCAAAGGTGGTACATCAGGAACATGGCAGCTAGACAGAGAATCAGCAAGGCCTCCAAGGTGTTTTCAGTCATTTTACCTCTCACATGGAAATTCTGGAATGCCCAACAAAAACAGACTTATTTTCAAGAAGGTCAAATTTTCAACAACTCTGACACCAGCCTTCAACGATGAAGGCCCATAATGTTCCTTAAACAAAACAATAAGGTGAAAAAGAAACTTCTCAAAACTAATTTCAGAACTACGATAATTTCTTTACTTTTTGAAACTAGTTCTATACAATGGGCTAGATTTTAAAAGACCTGCATGCGTAAATCCTGCCGGATTTACACGCGCAGGGCACTCGCGTGCTGGCGCGCCTATTTTGCATAGGCCGCCGGCGCGCGCAAAGCCCCGGGACACGCGTAAGTCCCAGGGCTTCGTAAAAGGGGCAGGAGGGGGCGGGTCTGGGGGTATGTCCGGGGTCCGGGGGTGGTCCGGGGCGGGTCCGGGGGCGTGGTGATGGTTCGGGGGCGGGCTGGGAGAGCGGTCCCGAGTTCCCCGGCACTGCGGTCTGTGCCCGGGGATGCCGAGGCAGCGCGCACATTTTATGCCTGCTTCAAGCAGGCGTAACTTGCCAAACAAAGGTAGGGAGGGATTTAGGTAGGGCTGGGGGTTGGGGTAGATAGGGGAAGGGAGGGCAAGGTGGGGGTATGCGGAGGGAACGGAGGCAGGTTCCGCGGCTCGGCGTGCGCAGGCTGCCGATTTTGCACAGCCTTGCGTGCGCCGACCCCGGATTTTATAATATACACGCAACTACGTGCGTATCTTATAAAATCCGGTGTACTTTTGTTTGCGCCAGTAGCGCGAACAAAAGTACGTGCGCGCATATGTTTTTAAGATCTTCCTCTTTATATCTAACTTTCAACTCTGACTATCATCATCAATATTCCTATCTGAAAGAACTTATCCTTCACTGAATCTCTAGCTACAGTACTTTATATACCTTTGCCTTTAGATGTTGGAGGCACATGCATGATATTGATTCCACAATAAGAGGAATGATCAGTTGTCATGATGGAACTGCTTCCACATCAACACAATAGGACCAGCCTTCTGTGCATACTCTAACGGCCCTACTCACATGAACCTTTTACTCTGTAGCTGGGATAGGCAGTGAAGGGGATTCATATAGACCACCTCTATAGGCACTACATATTATAGCTCTTTAGATCCTAATTGCTATTGTTCTTTCAGCCTTAGGATAGAAAGAATTTACACAGACCAGACAAGGAAATAAGTGTTAAAGGGGGCTTATCCAGTAGATAACCACCAAATTTATGACAAATAGCTGAATACTGCAGAATATAGGTGTCATGGGTGGGTGGCCCCTGGGAAGTTTGCCACCACATTGAGGATTCACATGTGTTCATCACACACAACCTGCACATTGAGAGAGTGGAAGAGCTTGAAGTTGTGGTAGTACTCTTCCCTCTCATGCACTGGTATAAGAGCCACATGTGTACAGTCTACATTAGAGATGTGCATTATTTTTTTACAAATTAGTCAATTTCAATGGGAGTTAGTGCACACTAACATGAAAATCGGGATCCACGAAAAAAAATAACGCGTGAAAAATGAAATTTCCCGCGAGAGGCCAAAAACAAAGCCCAAACCAATACAAGTAAACAATGAACATCTCTAATCTACAACACTCAAAATATTAGGGCAACAGAATAGAAATCCATCTTTGTGGCCTCCAGGCCATGTCTCTGAGTGAAAAATCTGATGTGCTGACAAACATGGGCAAGCAAGTCCTTATAAATCTTGTTTGTGCCATGCCCCCAACAATTTTGACAGTTATTTGAAATGAGATAGAAGTCAGGAAATGCAGCAAGCTCAACAGTTTCACTAGCCCTGGAATAGAATGAGTCTTTTCTGTGACATGATCTTCTCTTAGCTCTTCATATAATGCCATGATGGCCTGTGAGCTCAAGTGATACATCCTGATCAACTCATCCTCTGTAAGATGAAACAATGTGGTCAGACACAAAATATTTGCTCCTGCTTGGTCCAACATTACTTCCTATGTGGATGAGGATTCCCAGCCCTCTGCAGGCCCATCTGCCCTTGTTACCAAACTGTCTCTTGAAGGATTTCAAGCATGGGTGTCATTTCAGCCTCCCTACCTCTTGCTGACTCTGGTTCACCTCCCTCTGCTGCAAGGTAGCCAAAAGAAGTCCCTAGTAGGCAAGCATGTTGGCAGAATGAAACTTGGACAGCTAGAAAGAACTTTTAATTGGTTCACAGCTCAGTATGTGGGTCAGAATTGTGTTGATCAAAAAATATTGTGAGTTAAAATACGTTTTTCATGTGATATTATATGTCTTGACACAAATAACTCCAGAGTTGGTATATTTTTCCTAAATCTGCATTATTTACAGCTTTAAAATTGGTATTTGTTTTGCATATTTATTTATTTTATTTATTTTTTTAATCCTTTTTATATACCATCATTTTGGAACTATCACAATAGTTTACATAAGTTTGTAAAAACAAGGAGAGCAAAAACAAAGATTCATTACAATTAAATAAAAATACTAACAAAGACAAAAACGGAGTTATTTTGTAAATATTAAAATAATGTGTAATCATTAAAGCTAAAAGTGAGGGTGATTATATAAATAAAAGTGTTGAAGGCATGTAGAGTTAAAAGGAAAAATAAAGGCAGATTAGAGAGTAAGGGGATAGTGTTTAGAGAATAAGATTATAAAATTACAAATTATGTTGCATCCTGATAGGCCTTCATGAAGAACCATGTTTTCACCTCTTTTCTGAAAGTCTTTAGCTCAGACTGAAGACATAACTCTGTTGGGAGAGAGTTCCAGATTTTAGGTCCGGCCAGTGACAGTGCGCGTTCTCAACTTAGATGAGGAGTATGTACAGAAGGGATAGAGAGGAGGCCTTTATTGGCAGAGCGAAAGTTTCTTTGGGGGGTGTGAAGTTGAATGTTAGCATTAAGCCAGTCCATTTGGTCCCCATATTTGATTTTTTGTAGAATGCATAGACTTTTTCTTTTCTTTTATTTATATATTTATGCAATTTTACATATTATAGACAGTAATTATACATGTTAATGATATGGCTTATATAACAAGTTTTCACTTTAAATAAACAATCCAAAATAGCAGAAAAGAACAATTCTTGTACATATGCCTATTTATAAAGAATCTAAAGATCTTAGATGTTTCCAAAAACTGGAGCAAAAATAAAGAAACAATTACATTTAAATAGGTGGTTTAAATGCTTCATACTATATTACCCATGACCAATCCAGGATACTTTATTTTACAAGTCTTAAATCCAAAACCTTTTTTTAAGCTCTGAGGGTTCAAGAAACACAAACCTCTCATTTAAATGCTTTACTATGCATTTGCACAGAAAGTAGACTATCATATGGGCCCCTAAATGTTTTATTTCTGGGGCCATCTGTAAAAAATGTTTCCTCCTTAACTGGGTGTTTCTAGTGATGTCTGGATACATCCACATTTTTTCAGTGATGTAAGGCTTTTCTCAATTTCTCAAAAATAGTTTTAAAATATTATCCCTATCTTCCATTTTTTGAAATCTTACACATAAAATTCCTCTCGACTCAATCTGTTCTTCCATTGACTCTTCTAAGAAGTTTGTAAGATTACCTAACTGTTGAGATTGATTATAATCATTAACATTTCCTTCCTTTTGGTTACAATGTAGAAGATTTTGTCTATTGAAGGAATTCTTTGCGGGGAAAGTAATACATTTTCTCCTAAAAATCTTCTAAATTGTTCCATATGTGATATAAGTTTAACAGTGGGAAAATTCAAAATTCTAATATTATTATATCTCATGTTATTCTCAATTAATTCAATTTTTCTAGAATTTGCTGTATCTCCTTTTATGAGTCCTATTTGAACCTCTTCTATTTGAGATAATTGCCTTTCTAAATTCTCAATTTTCTCAGAATGTTGCTTAACCTTTCCATCTATTGTTTTACCTTGTTCCTGCATTTCAGACATTTTTGTTTCTACATTATTTATAGAAACTTTCAGATCCATCAATACACTCCATATATTTTCTAAAGTAATTTTATGTGTCTCTTTTACTTCAGAGCTCTCATTCTTAACAATTTCCCTCCCGGATTTTGGGTAGTCTTGAGTCCTCAATATTGAGGATACTACCCCCCCCCCCCCTTTAGCGCAATTTGGTGTTGAAGTTGAGGGTTCAATGGGCAGAAGTCTCTCTCTGTTGGTACTCTCTTCTAGTACCAGCGGGGTGGCCCCAATACCTCCTCTTTCTATATCCACACCTTACCCGTTTTCTCCACCGATATTAGGCATCAAATTCACCACTTCGGTAGAATTAAGTGCCTCTGAACCCGAGTCTAGTGTGGGATTGGGCGGTTCTGGAGTCAAGGGTGCACCAGGGCTTAGTGAGATCTGATGCTGCTCCTGGGATAACAGAACCTGCTCTTGAACTGTATCCAATTCGGAGCCATCTCCCGGTGAAATTGCATTTAAAGTCTTGAGAAAATTGTCGATTAATGGCTGAGAAAGGGCAGAACGAGGAACAGTCGGGGTCTCCGGATGTAGTCTGCCCTTTCTCCTAGTATGTGGCATATTTCAAAGGCAAAAGTCTTAATTTTCTCAATACACACCTAATATTAACTAAACCAAGATCTCCAATGGGGAGAGAGAGAGGAAATAAGTTGAAAACTTACTATTTCTTAGAAAAAGGAGAAGGCCTCTTATTCTCAATTTCCTCCAAAAATCCAAACAAAGCCACGCGCCCCTTTGGCGCGCGCGGCTTCGGCAGCGCACCAGCGACGACTGTGTGCCGCAAGGGGGAATGGTTTTAGCCCTACCGGTCCCGCCCCTTTGATGACATCAAAGGTGCGCCCAGCTGGAACCAGGGCAGGAACTCCTCTGTTGAGAAAATGCAGTAAAGGTAAATTCTTTTTTAGGAAGTTCAGAAGAAGGAGGGCTGGGATATCTCCTCACCCCACAAACTCTATCCTCTCTCTCGTCCCGACTGCACACCATAGGGGGGGGGCGATTTTAGCCCTACCGGTCCCGCCCCTTTGATGATGTCAAAGGTGCACCCAGCTGGAACCAGGACAGGAACTCCTCCATCGAGAAAATGCAGTAAAGGTAAATTATTTTTTAGGAAATTCAGAAGAAGGAGGGCCGGGATATCTCCTCACCCCACAAACTCTGTCCTCTCTCTCGTCCCGCATGCATAGACTTTTAAATTCTATTCGATATTTTACTGGTAGCCAATGCAGTGAAATTAGAGTCGGGGGTTATATGGTCATGTTTCTTAGTTCCTGTTAGCATTTGAGCTGCAGTGTTCTCTAGAATTTGTAAAGGCCAAGTAGCAGATGATGGTAAACCACACAGAAGTGAATTACAATAATCAATATTGGCGAAAATAAATAACTGCAGTACCATTCGAAAGTCGGATGGGTTTAAGAGCATTTTTAACGATTTTAACATTTGAAATTTATGATATCCTTGCTTTAATCTCTGTGAAATGTGTTTCTTAAAATTTAGTTCACAGACAATGGTTACTCCTAAGTCATGACATGTGATACTGGTGTTAATGAAGTTGACTGATCCTTAAGTTTAAAGGGAGGTAGATTATCAATGGTTGGAATTCTGTCCAAAAGAATGATTTCCATTTTGTCGACATTTAATATTAGTTTTAAATGTGTTAGTAACTGTTTGATTATGGATAAATACATTGCTGTCAATTTGTAAATGAACTCTATGGTTTTTTGAACTGGAATAAGAATTTGTATGTCGTCAGCGTAAATGTAATAGGTTAGGCCAAGATCGGAAAGAAGATGACAAAGGGGGAACATATAGATGTTAAATAAAGTGGCGGATAATGCTGATCCTTGAGGTAATCCTGTATTTAAGGTTATTTTTTCTGAAATACCCGAAAAATGATTGGGCTTTCCCTGAAATTTCAGGGAAAGCCCAATCATTTTTTGGGTCCTCCGATCCATGCCGAATTGGACACCTTTGTTGAAATTTTCCAATTCGGCAAAAACGAATGCACATCTCTAAAGTCCAATATCAGCTAATCTATTGAATAGAATCTTGTGATTAACAGTATTGAACGCTGTGGAAAGATCGAGTAAATTAACATGTAGTTTTGACCATTGTCAAATCCTTCAGGACCATGTCCATGTTAGGATCCCTGGCTGATAGTAGTGGAACCACCGGTTAGACCGCTTACCTAGTGACGAGAAGTCCCAAAGACAGTCCGAGTCAAGGCAGGCAGCAGGCAACGAATCCAATACTCAGTCCGGGTCGAGGCAGGCAGCAGACAATCAGGAACCTAAATAGCAGATAATCTAAAGGCAAGCAGCAGGCAACGAAATCCAATACTCAGTCCGGGTCGAGGCAGGCAGCAGACAATCAGGAACCAAAATAGCAGATAATCCAAAGGCAGGCAGCAGGCAACGAAATCCAATACTCAGTCCGGGTCGAGGCAGGCAGCAGGCAACGAAATCCAATACTCAGTCCGGGTCCAGGCAGGCAGCAGACAACGAAATCCAATACTCAGTCCGGGTCCAGGCAGGCAGCAGACAATCAGGAACGGAGGCAAAATCTCCAGGCGAAAGCTCCACAGAACAATCGTGGCCGAAGCAGCAAGTTGGGGAAGCAGCTCCCTTAAATAGTCTATTCTCCCGCGCAAAGGAGCCTCTGCTGGCGTCTGACGTCAAGGGGGCGGAGCCAACACTCGAGTCCCACGGTAATTGGTGCTCCTAGCCGCGTGGAGACGCTGGTCCGCCCGCTGGGAGAACACGCCCCGATCCCCCCTAGATCGCGCTGCCGATGCTGCCGGGACCGCCCTGCTAGTCCCCGGAGCCCGAACGTTCCCACCAACGCGCTGCCTCGCCACGGCCCGCGCGCCAAAGGTAACAGTCCGTTAATGAAAGTAATAAAGTTTCTGTGTTAAGGTATTTGTGGTAACCAAATTTAGAGGGGTAGAGAATATGGCTTTCTAAATGTTCAGTTAATTGATTTTGAACGACCTTTTCTAGCAATTTGGCTAAGAAAGGCAAGTTAGAAATAGGTCTATAATTGTTCAATATAGAATTGTCAAGATTGCTTTTCCTAGGGATCAGATTAATTATGGCAGTTTTGAGCTGCTCTAGGAAATGGCCTTCCGTAAGTGATTAATTATCCGAGCGATTGGCCTGGAGATTGTATGAACAATGGTCTTCAGTGTAGCAGTCGGAATACTATCCAATGGGTGAGTTGCAGATTTCAATTGTTTTATTAAGGTTTCCATTTCAATTGTGGAAGTAAATTCAAATTCTGTCCATTTGGTTGTTTCTCTAGGATTGAGCCTTTAATGCATAATAAGGTGATCTTTCACTCATTTATGCTCTATCACAGCTTAGTAAATGCCCTCTTTGTCTTTGACTTTCTAGTTATCACTGACAGAGTGTACAAAAATCTCTGCTACACTCACCTATATAGTGTATAGTAAATGTGTACTGCTGGCTAATTCCTTTTGCACACACAAGAAACTGTTAGAATTGACAAAGCCTGCCAATGCTGTGCTTCTTTTCAGTTCAGTCTCTCTGTAGATAAACCAGCACTTCTTCAATCTCCAATTCTACCCTGCTGAAGTGAATACGGGAAACAATGCCTCTGTATTTCTGTAACAATGAGTGAGATCACTAACTGTAGCAGAGAAGATAAAAAAAATCCTTTGATAATGCCAATGCCTTCTTTTTAAAAGAGTAACTTCTGTTCCATTCTAAGATAGCTTCTTAACTTTCTCTGCAAAATCCAACAGAGCAAATGGAGTTTATTTGCACATGCTCAGATCTGTCAGTGGGAGGATGTCAGCATCACTTGATCTAGATTGCAACTATAAGTTTCTTTAAAAAGATGCCTCAATGTGTTTACTTCTCCTTCCAGTCTCCTTAACTATTTCTCTCACCTTGGCTCTGAGCATATTGTCATACAGTCATACAGGTAAGCATTGGTTGCTATTGTTACCAGTTAGTCCCTGCTACTTGCTTAGTATATTCATATACTTGAAAATGTCATACTTTTGAATGGGAAACATAAATAAATGATACAAAAATTGTTATTAAAATTTGTGAGTACACGCCATTTGTTTTTGGGGGTCCATGAATGAACAAAAATTAGACTAATTCATACCCATTTGTTTCAAATGAATACACAACCCTAACAGGCATACCTTCAACAATATGTGGTTTTGCACTAAAAAAAAGTGTCTAAAAATAAATAGAAATTTAAACAAAAAATAATTGGGATGTTAAGTTAATGTCCATGATCGCTTTACATGGTTTAAATGTTTTACCTTATATATGTAGTTACCTTCTAGGTCCCCACTATCCATGTTTGTCCCTATTTTAAGCCCTAAATTAGGATTTAGGTAGTTGTTGGCAGATCATCCCTGACGAGCACCTGCACTGAAGTTGCTTGAATTGGTCAGCCAGTCTACATAAAAGCAGACAAGGAGGGAAACTAATGTGACAGTTTTTGTTTAGAGATTTTAGAAAGAAGGAGAGTCTTAATGTTGCTCCAACCTTTAGGCTTCATAATCTCATACCAGGGAGAAAGGAGAAAGCAGTTTCCTTGCCAGTACCAAACCAGTCAGGCAGTGGTTGTTTCAGAAGTCAGAGAAGAGTTTGGGAAGGTTTAGTTTTTGGTGTAGAATCTTTATTTTTGTCTGTATCCCAGTCCTGCCTCCCATAGGATTTTTCCCATGCCAGGAAGAGGTCAGGGGAACAATGTTGTGTTTTCCTGCATGCACTACAAGGAGGGACAGCTGTGTCTTGCCAGCAGTGAAGATAGTTGCATATTTCTTTTAGAAAATTTGGTTCCTGTTTGTGGGAAATAATTTTTTGTTGCCATTTCTGTCTTTGAGAAGGCATAAGAACTTTTTTTTTCTGTGTTTTGAACTTTCTAACTCAGGGGTCCATTTTCACCCCAGAGATCCAAGTTCCTCATTAGGAGCTTACCTTCTATCACTAAAAGAATTTGGTCTTTCTTCTAATACCTACCATTTGAAGGGAGTCTTGTTGAGACAAAAGTACATTTTGTTACACGTGCCATCCGCAGCAGACCTGCAGCATAGCCCCCTCACCTTTCCAAAAGGGCTCCAGCCTCTGGTTCCTCCTTGCTGGCAGTGGTGGACTGCCAGCTCCATCCTCTGGCCTCCCCCAGTGCCTCTGGCTCTGCCACAGTCCCCGGCATTCCTGGTCCTGCTGCTACTGCTCGTTGGGCCTCTCTGCATGGCCCGTAGAGAGAGATGCCACTACCCATGCCTTGCCCCTCCCTAGGCGAGCGTGCATCGCTGATCCTTAAGTAGGGACCGCGGTGGGAACCTAGTTGCAACCCCGGATGATAATGTCAACCTATTCATAGTATTTAAGCTCAGGCTCCACTCCATAGCGTTTGCAACAGGTCTCCTTGCTGGTCAAGTACTTGTTGCTACTAAGAGATTCGCTGTTCCCTGTGTTCCTGCTCATCGTTGTTCCCAGTTCCTGTTTCCTTGTTACTGCCCTGCTTATGCTTTGGATTGACTACATGGAGTTTGACTTTGCTTCGTCTGACTTCACTACAGCCTATCTCCAGACCCAGACCTCTGCTTCGCCTGACTAGGCTTCAGCCTAATTCCAGACCCAGACCTCTGCTTTGCTTGACTATGCTACACCCTATCTCCAGACCCAGTCCTCTGCTTCGCCTGACTATGCTACAGCCTATCTCTAGACACAGACCTCTTCTTCGCCTGACTATGCTACAGCCTATCTCTAGCCCCAGACCTCTGCTTGCCCAACTACGTATTGCCTATCTCCAGACCCTGACTTTCACTTCATCCGACTACGCTATTGGCTTTCTCCATGACCTGACCTCAGCTTTGCTTGACTACGCTATTGATTATCTCCATAATCAGACCTTAGTTTTGCTTGCCATTGCTTTGGATCGCCACCAGCCCTGACCCAAGCCTGCCATTGGATGCCTCTTCTGCTTACTCCCTGAACATGTATTCAACAGGCTTCAGCCTACCATTGCTCAAGCACTCTCTGTCTGCCTTCGTTCCATTGGTGCCCGAGTTTCCAGGACATTATCCTGTCCAGAGAAGGACTGTACCATCTCTTGCCTGTTGTCTCTGGGCTGAACTAACTTCTTCAGCAGCTATATAGAGAGGCATTACGAACACCTGGTGATGCCTTTCGGCCTCTGTAATGCGCCTGCAGTTTTTCAACGAATGATGAACAAAGTTTTCAGAGATTTGCTGTATACCAAGGTTGTGGCCTACCTGGACGATATCCTTGTCTTTTCTAAAGACCTGGCCACACACCACACTGATGTCCGTACCATCCTCCAATGCCTTCACGAGAACAACTTGTTTGCATAATTGGACAGATGCTTGTTCGAGAACTCCAGCCTGCCTTTCCTTGGATACATTATCTCACAAGAAGGATTTTCCATGGACCCAGCTAAGTTAAAAGGAATCCGGGATTGGCCACAGCCCGTGGGCCTTAAAGCACTCCAGCGCTTCTGGGGTTTCTAAATTACTATCGCCATTTCATCCCACGTTAAGAACATAAGAACATGCCATACTGGGTCAGACCAAGGGTCCATCAAGCCCAGCATCCTGTTCCCAATAGTGGCCAATCCAGGCCATAAGAACCTGGCAAGTACCCAAAAACTAAATCTATTCCATGTTACCGTTGCTAGTAATAGCGGTGGTTATTATCTAAGTCAACTTAATTAATAGCAGGTAATGGACTTCTCCTCCAAGAACTTATCCAATCCTTTTTTAAACACAGCTATACTAACTGTACTAACCACTCTGGCTACTCCTTTGACCGCCCTTAACTCATAAGGGTCAAGATACTCGAAATTGAGCTCCAGAGGCAGTCACAGCCTTCCACCGCCTCAAAGAATCCTTCCAGGCGGGACTTGCCTACATCATCCTGACCCGAACTGTCCATTTATTGTGGAAGTGGACGCCTCCGCTATTGGAGCCGGGGCGGTCTTGAGACAAAGCACTACTTCTGGTACTATAGTCCCGTGCTCATTCTACTCCCGTAAATTCTCATCTGCAGAGCAGAACTACAGCATTAGGGATGTGAATCGTTTTAGGATGATTAAAATTATCGTCCGATAATTTTAATATCATCTTAAACCGTTATGGAACACAATACAATAGAGATTCTAACGATTTATCGTTATAAATCGTTAGAATCGTGAGCCGGCACACTAAAACCCCCTAAAACCCACCCCCGACCCTTTAAATTAAATCCCCCACCCTCCCGAACCCCCCCCCCCAAATGAGTTAAATAACCTGCGGGTCCAGCGGCGGTCCGGAACGGCAGCGGTCCGGAACGGGCTCCTGCTCCTGAATCTTGTGGTCTTCAGCCGGCGCCATTTTCCAAAATGGCGCCGAAAAATGGCGGCGGCCATAGACGAACACGATTGGACGGCAGGAGGTCCTTCCGGACCCCCGCTGGACTTTTGGCAAGTCTCGTGGGGGTCAGGAGGCCCCCCACAAGCTGGCCAAAAGTTCCTGGAGGTCCAGCGGGGGTCAGGGAGCGATTTCCCGCCGCGAATCGTTTTCGTACGGAAAATGGCGCCGGCAGGAGATCGACTGCAGGAGGTCGTTCAGCGAGGCGCCGGAACCCTCGCTGAACGACCTCCTGCAGTCGATCTCCTGCCGGCGCCATTTTCCGTACGAAAACGATTCGCGGCGGGAAATCGCTCCCTGACCCCCGCTGGACCTCCAGGAACTTTTGGCCAGCTTGTGGGGGGCCTCCTGACCCCCACGAGACTTGCCAAAAGTCCAGCGGGGGTCCGGAAGGACCTCCTGCCGTCCAATCGTGTTCGTCTATGGCCGCCGCCATTTTTCGGCGCCATTTGGAAAATGGCGCCGGCTGAAGACAACAAGATTCAGGAGCAGGAGCCCGTTCCGGACCGCTGCCGTTCCGGACCGCCGCTGGACCCGCAGGTTATTTAACTCATTTGGGGGGGGTTCGGGAGGGTGGGGGATTTAATTTAAAGGGTCGGGGGTGGGTTTTAGGGGGTTTTAATGTGCCGGTTTTGCGATTTTTAGATTTTTAGATTTTTCACGATTTTTCACGATTTTTCACGATATTTTACCCCCCCAAACGGCAACAATACGATTCCCTCCCCCTCCCAGCCGAAATCGATCATTAAGACGATCGAGGACACGATTCACATCCCTATACAGCATAGGAGATAGTGAGTTACTTGCCATAAAATTGGCCCTCGAAGAATGGCGCCCATGGCTAGAGGGTGAGAACATTAGTTTACATTGTTCACCGATCATAAGAACCCGGAACATCTGAGCCAGACCCAACGTCTCAACACCCATCAAGCTCGATGGGCTCTGTTCTTTTCCAGGTTCAATTTTGAGCTTTGTTATTGTCCAGCTGATAAAAACCTCCAGGCAGATGCCCTTTCATGCTCTTTTGAGCCTGAAGACACTCTGGAAGAACCCAGCCATATAATAGACCCAGCCTGTATCTGTTTGTCTGCTACTCACCCAGTCCCTGCTGGGAAGACGGTCATGTCCTGACAATTCCGAGAAAGAGTTCTCCACTGGGCACATGATTGTAAGTTTGCCCAGGACGAGCAAGAACTTTGTCACTGCTCCAGCGGTTCTTATGGTGGTCTAGTATGGTCTCTGATGCTAAAGCATACGTCACATCCTGTAACACTTGTGCACAGCAAAAGCCCCTGGTCGGTCGACCTTGGGGTCTCCTGCAACCACTTCCAGCTCCTGAGGAACTGTGGATCCATCTGTCTACAGATTTCATCGTGGATTTGCCTCCATCGAAGGGTCATACCGTAATATAGATAACCATAGACTGATTTTCAAAAATGGTCCATTTCGTCCTTCTACCGGGCCTACCATCCACTCCAGAGTTGGCACGCCTGTTTTTTCACCATATCTTTAGATTGCATGGCCTACCCAAGGACATTGTCTCAGATAGAGTTCCACAGTTCATTGCCAGATATTGGCGCACTCTTTGCCGAAAATTCAGTATTAATATCAGATTGACAACTGTCTATCATCCCCAAGCAAACGGAGAAGCTGAGCGAATGAATCACTCCTTGAAGGCCTTCCTGCACGCATACATCAATGACCATCAAGACAATTGTTCTGAACTTTTATCCTGGGCAGAGTTTTCTCACAACTCCCACATTGCCACAGCTACAGGCACATCACCATTCTTTATTGCCTATGGAAAACAAACACAACCACCACTGCCCATACTTTGTCAGTACCGTCCCCTGCAGCACAGGCTACCTCAGATGCCCTCAAGACTTTATGGGAGCAGACAAACCTTCACTTACGTCAAGCTGCTTCCCGAGCCAAGAGAACTACTGACAGTCATTGATGCTCGGCTCCTGAATTCCTCCCTGGCCAGAAAGTCTGGTTAAGTACTTGGTATATCAGATTACCTTCCCAAAGGTTTGCTCCAAGATATATTTACAGTCATCTGACTCATCGGACCCGTTACATACCAGCTTCGGTTGCCTCCTACGCTGGGAATACATTATACGTTTCACATATCTCTCTTAAAACCTGTGGTCCTATCCTGGACTGCCCAAAGGGCTCCTGAACCACCTCCACTCGTGGTGGAAACTGACATGACGTAGAAGGTACATGAATACCTCGACGTCCGCTGTAGGGGCCGCAGGTGGGAATACCTCCTTTCCTTGGAGGGTTATGGACCCGAAGAAAATTCTTGGGAACCAGCTCAGAGCATCTTGGACAAAACCCTCCTCCTGAACTATCATCTTGCCCATCCAGAAAAACCTCGACCTCAAAGAGGGGGGCGTAAAGGGGGCAGGTACTGTTACGTGTGCCATCCATGGCAGACCCATGGCAAAGCCTCACCTTTCCACAAGGACTCCAGCCTCTGCTTCCTCCTCTCTGGAGGCAGTGGGCTGCCAGCTCTGTCCTCGGGCCTCCCCCGGTGCCTCCGGCTCTGCCACAGTCCCCAGAGTTCCCGGTCCTGCTGCCACTGCTCATCGGGCATCTCTGTGTGGCCCACAGAGAGATACCACAACCTGCGCCGCGCCCCTCCCTAGGCGTGCACGCATCGCTGATCCTTAAGTAGGGACCACGGCGGGAACCTAGCCGTGGCCCCAGATGATGACGTCAACCTATTCATAGTATTTAAGCTCAGGCTCCGCTCCATAGCATTGCCTTTGCAACAGGTCTCCTCACTGGTCGAGTACTCATTGCTTTGTATTTATATATTTATTTAACAGTTTTTCTAAACCGACATTAGAGGGCACATTATATTGGTTTACATTAAAACATTAGATGGAAAATACAAAGAACAGGGAGTGGGAGGGGCTGGGGGACGACAACAAAACAGGAACAAAGGCAACAACGGTGCTGCAAGTTAAGGTAGGCTGTAAAAGGGAGCCTGAGAAATAAAACTGTATAGGTAACATATTAACAAAATAATTAGGATAGGTACCATATTAACAATGTAACTAGGGAGGCAGGGACTTAAGGGGGGGTGGAAGTTAGGGGGGAGTGGGAATGTGAAGGGAATATGTAAGCGAGTTTAATCTGGATAAGCCTGGCGGAAAAGCCAAGTCTTGAGCATTTTCTTGAATTTGTACGGACAGGGTTCAAGGCGAAGGTTGGTAGGTAGGGCATTCCAACAAGTGGGACCGGCGATTGATAGGGCATGGTCTCTTGTTGAGGTGAGGCGGGTGTTTTTGAGGGGTGGGATGTGCAGGGTGCCTTTCAGGTTTTCTCTGGTTGGGCGGGATGGGTGTGTGAAGCGGAGGGGTGCTCTGAGCCAGGAGGAATTGTGTTTGTATATGGCCTTGTGAATAATGGTGAAGGTCTTAAATAGGATGTGTGATGGGTTAGGGAGCCAGTGGAGGTCTTTTAGGAGGGGGGTTATGTGGTCAGATTCATGATGGTTCTAGCAGTGGTGTTATGTAGCATTTGTAGGGGTTTGATAGTGGAGTAAGGAAGGCCTAAGTACAGTGAGTTGCAATAATCTAGTTTGGATGAGAGTATGGCTTGGATGACTGTTCTGAGATCGTGGGTATGGAGTAAGGGTTTAATTTTTTTTATGATGTTGAGCTTGTAGAATCCTTCTTTTAAAACAGAGTTGATATGTTTTTTTAGTTTTAAGTGTTGATCGATTAGGACATCCAAATTTCATACTGGGGTCTGCAAGGCAAAGGAGCTGGAGGCTGGATCATCAGTTGGTGAGAACTTTAGTGTTTGGTGGTTGTGGATGAGGAGCAGTTCGGTCTTCGAGGAGTTGAGGGCAAGATGGAGGTTTGTGAGGAGGGAGTTAATGGAGGCAAGGCATTTCTCCCAGAATTTTAGCGTTGTGGAGATGGAATCTTGAATGGGGATAAAGATTTATACATTATCTGCGTAGATGTAGAATTTGAGGTTGAGTTCAGAGAGTAACTGGCATAGGGGCAGGAGATATATGTTAAATAGGGTGGAGGAGAGGGATGAACCTTGGGGGACTCCTTGGGTGACGGAGAGGTGTGTTGATTCTGAGTTTCCTAGTTTTACCGAGAATTTTCTGTTCGCCAAGTAGGATTTGAACCAGAGGAGGGCAGCGCCGGATATACCAATTTCAGGCAGGAAATGAGGAGATTGTGGCTTATCATGTCAAAGGCGGCGGAGATGTCGAGGAAGGCAATGATGTAGCTTTGACCTCAGTCAAGGCCGATGATAAGAGCATCAGTAAAGTAGAGTAAGAGCGTTTTGGTGCTCAAGTTTTTACGAAAGCCAAATTGAGAGGGGTGGAGGATGTTGTTGTCTTCAAGGTAATCCATGAGCTTGGAGTTTACCACCTTTTCCATAATTTTTGCAGTGAGGGGAAGGTTTGAGATAGGACAGTAGTTGGCTGGGTCTTTGGGTTCTAGGGAGGGTTTTTTGAGCAAGGGTTTGACAACTGTGTGCTTTAGGGAGTCAGGGACTGTGCCACTGAAAGGGAGCAATGATGTCTGCTAGGGGTTTGGCAATGGTGTTGGGAATGGTTAGGAGGGTTTTGGTGGGGATGGTGTCAGAGGGGTGGGTGGCGGGTTTAATTGCTCTGAGAATGGACTCGACCTCCTTGGAGGATGTGAGGTCGATAGAGTCCAGCGTGGCATAGCCGGTGGTGGGGTGGGTGGGGAACATGGGAGGGGGGATGTTGTGGGGAAGCAGAGGAGGATGTTTGTTATTTTGTTATGGAAGAAGTGAGCAAGTTCCTCACATTTGCTACTGGCTTCATTATCCGAGATTGGAGGAGTGGCAGGTTTAGTGAGGGTGGCGACATAAGAGAACAGGGCTTTGGGGTTATACATGTATTCATGTATCTTGGCTGCATAGTGATCATGTTTGGCTTTTAGGATGGAGAGTCGGTAGTCATGTAGGGTCGATTTGTATGAGGCTGTGTGTGGCTTGGTGGGATTTTTGCGCCAGATTCTTTCTCTCAGTCTGAGGTTATTCTTCATTCGATGTAGTTCTGGAGTGTACCAGGGTTTGTTGTTTTTATGTGCAGGGTGTTGGTTGCGGGTCATGAGGGGACATAGTTGTCGGCTATGTCTTGGGTAATGTTATTCCATGAGCATAGGGCAGCTTCAGGGATGGAGCAGTCTATTTTGGTCAGAGGTTCAGCTGGTGCAGATGTGAGTTCATCAGTGGGGCAAGGCTTTCTAAAGGAGAAAGAGTTATCATGAGGAGGGATACAGGTAGTGGGAGTTTTTATGTTGAGGGGAACCTCAATGAGTGAGTGGTCTGACCAGGGTACTGGAGTACAGGAGGCTGGGGAGGGCGAGTGGATGCAGGAATTAATGAAAATGAGATCTAGGATGTGCCCTGCTTTGTGTGTGGCTGAGGATATGATCTGGAAGAAACCTATGGCCTGAACTGAGTCTAGGAAGGTTTGGCAAGAAGAGGAGAGGGGTGAGGAATCTACATGGATATTAAAATCTCCTAGTAGTATAGCAGGTTTTTCAATATTGATGTTGTCTGCTATAAATTCTATAAGAGGGAAGGGGTTGTGTTCTAGAAGCCGGGGGGGGGGGGGGGGGGCTGTAGACAAGGCAGATTTGTAGTGCAGGGGATTTGAATAGGCCAATTTTGTATTTGGGTGGTGCGCTAGTGTTCAATAGTCTGAAGTTGAGGCTCTTTTTAGCGGCAAGGAGACTACCTCCACCTCTTTTTTTAGGTCTGGGGATGGAAAATATATCATAGGATAGTGTGGGGAGTTGGTTTATGATCACAGTTTCTGTGTCTTTGAGCCAGGTTTTGGTGATTGCTCAGATTTCAGGCTTGCATTCTAGGAGGAGGTCGTCTAGGATGTGGATTTTTTTAGAGAGGGATTGGGCATTGAAGAAGATTAGGGATAATGTGGTGAGTCTGATAAATTGTGTTAATGGAGAGATTAGGATAGGGAGGATGGATTTGTGCTGGGCTGGGGGTTTGTGAGGTGGTTTGTGAGGTGGAAGCGAGGGCTTCTGTGTGAAGGGTGGTGTATGTGGGGGATGGGGTGGGTTGAGGTGTTGGTGCAGGAGTACGGGGGCATGATTACTAGGGAGCGGGAGGAATGTGGTGAATAGTCAGAAGAATCAGGAGGAGCAGGTTACAGTAATTGGCAGTTGCAATGGCAGTATCAAGGTTGGCAGAAGCAAAGATTAACAGTAATTGGCAGTAGTAAGTTTCAATAATTGGCAATAGCAATGGCAGTATCAAAGGTTGGCAGTAGCAAGTATTGCGGTACAATTGTGAGGTCAATGCCCAGATTACCAATGATTAGATAGATGCTTAGCATACCAGGACAACATGAGCTGGATGGGGTCATCTGTGGATTAGTCCATGGGATTAGAGTTCTGTGTAATGGTTCTGGGACAGGGGGCACACTAAGGGGCACACCAAGGGGCAGGCCCCTTAGGTCGTGCTCCTTCATGCGTCAATGCCCGGCACGTGGCGCTGTAGTGTGGAGCCCTGAATTTAAAGGGGCTGAGGCAGGTTCCCATTGCTACTAAGAGATTTGTCTCTTCCCTGCGTTACTGCTCCTCATTGTTCCCGATTCCTGTTTCCTTGTTCCTGCCCTTCTTATGCTTTGGATTGACGACATGGATTTTGACTTCACTTCGCCTGACTATGCTACAGCCTATCTCCAGACCCAGACCTCTGCTTCACCTGACTATGTATTGCCTATCTCCAGACCCTGACCTTCGCTTCGTCCGACTATGCTATTGAATTTCTCCGTGATCAGACCTCAGCTTGACTTGACTACGCTATTGACTATCTCCGTGACCTGACCTCAGCTTTGCTTAACTACGCTATTGATTACCTCCGTGATCAGACCTCAGTCTTGCTTGCCATTGCTTCTGGATCACCACCAGCCCTGACCCAAGCCTGCCATTGGATGCCTCTTCTGCTTACTCCCTGGATGTTGATTCAACAGGCTTCGGCCTGCCATTGCTCAAGCACCCTCTGTCTGCCTTTGTTCCATTGGCGCCCGAGTTTCCAGGATATTATCCAGTCAGGAGTAGGACTGTACCATCTCTTGCCTGCTGTCTCTGGGCTGAACCAACTTCTTCAGCAGCTATATAGAGAGGCCCACCTAAGTCCACTGGCTACGGCACCCAAAGGCTCAACCCACGGGGAATGAGGGCTGGTATAGGTGAAGCTCCAGTGGCCTTTGCTTCTCAGCCCACTCCACCTGCCGACGGTGGGGACCCATAGGTCCTTACCTATGGGTTGCGCAAACCCCCACCTCGGCCCAAGGGTCCACCTCCGCCGCAACACATTTGACTTTTTGATATGATTAATTGGGTAATTGTTGTTCATCAATTTGAAAATATTTTTGGTTGCAGTAAATTTTTTGTTGGAACACCCCATAAATGTGTCCATTGTATTTTTGAGAATTAAATGTGACACTAAAGCAAGAACATAATAACATATGAGTGAAAAAGAGAGACTGTTCCCGCTGTGAGCCTAAAGATATATCCCCCCCCCCCCACTCAACTGCTGAAAAGAACCCCAACATCCCCAGTGCCAGTGGAAAGAGAGAGTTGGAGCCTCGAGTCAATGTTTACCCCTATACTCAGGACACCCATCGAAAAGAGGGCTACATATAAAATAATTATAGCTACCAGTACCTAAAACCAAAATAACTACCCTCAATGGACGAACATTTTTAAGACATTGCACACAGCTGAAAAACTATCCATTTCATTACTTCTTCAGAACCAGTTATTTTAAATTCACATTTTATCTTGACAATTTTTCACAAACATTTTCAGAGTACAACATGCACTATTGAAAATTCAGTTATTTTCTTACAATAACAGCTCCTGTGCTATACGAATATGTAATGCAAAGGTGAAATAATGGTTTGATCATTCCTTTCCTTGTTCTGTACTAGTTAAATTTGTGACCCAATAAAATACAGCCATCTTTTCTTCAAAAACACTAACCTTTAACCACTTTCCCAAGAATTGCCCCAATGCATTTATTAATGATTCTGATGAGTCTGCTAGAGTCTGTCTATTGCTTTTACTGTTACTGCTTACATTCCAGCTTGTCTGTTAGAACTTTTGATGCATCTATCACTGCTGATGGATCTCCCTAGACATTTTCTTTGAAAGAGCAACCTGTTAGTTCTCACCTCAGGGAAGCATTTCTAAAAGCAAAGGGCCCGCACAGTATCTTTTTAGTGATGACTTAAAGACCAATAATCCATAAAAACAAAGGGAAAAAAATCTGCCATGTAGAGTATGTCAACTGAGTCTGTCTGTAAAAAGGCATCTGACATTACAGAAAGCTTCTGCAATTAATTTAGAATACCAAGCCAAATTATTCAAACCAGAGTTTGAAATCATGCCACATTCCAATTTTTTTTAAAAGTAATAGTGTGTTGCAATTCCAAGGTTTCTGATACATACAACTTTTCAACTAATGGTTTGACATCCTGACATATTGCACTTTCTTAGGAATGTGATTTTGTATTGTAATAATAGCACAAAAGTTTAACTTGCATGTTAAGTCATTTCTGCTTACATGCAGAATTGCATGCTATTCACTTTGGAGGTAATTTTCAAAGAAGTTACACGTATAAAGGTAACATACTTTTCTATCAATTTTCAAAAGCCATTTGCGTGTCTAAAGTGCACTTATACGGGTGTGATGCTTCAGAATTGGAAATAACAGTGGTGGTCCCGCTTCACAAAAGTGGTAGCAGAGAGGAGGTTGGAATCTACAGGCCAGTTAGCCTCACCTTGGTGATGGGAAAATTAATTTAGATGTTGCTGAATAGGGATGTGAATCGTATTTCTGACGATTGAAAATATCGTACGATATTTTCAAAATCGTCAGAAATCGGGGGCTCCCAGAAACCGATAGGAAAACCCCACAAAATTGTTTGTGGGGGTTCTCTTATCATTTTGGGGGAGGGTGGGAAAAACGGCATATAAAAATAACCCCTAAACCCACTCCGACCCATTAAAACTAATCCCTTAGCTTCCCCCACCCTCCCAAAACCTTTAACAGGTACCTGGTGGTCCAGTGGAGGTCCCGGGAGCGATCTCCCGCTCCCGGGCCGTCGGCTGCCACTAATCAAAATGGTGCCGATGGCCCTTTGCCCTTACCATGTGACAGGGTATCCGTGCCATTGGCCGGCTCCTGTCACATGGAGGGAGCACTGGATGGCCGGCACCATCTTTAGAAATGGTGCAGGTCATCCATTGTTCTTACCATGTGACAGGGGCCGGCCAATGGCACAGATACCCTGTCACATGGTAAGGGCAAAGGGCCATCGGCTCCATTTTTATTAGTGGCAGCTGACGGCCCGAGAGCGGGAGATCGTGCCCGGGACCCCCACTGGACCACCAGGTACCTATAAAAGGTTTTTTTTTTGGGGGGGGGGAAGCTAAGGGATTAGTTTTAAAAGGTTGGGTGGGTTTTTTGTTTATCGGCTCGGGTGCAGCCAATAAAAGAAAACCTGATCGGGCCGGATTAAAAAAAAATCATGATGTGATTCGGAACCGGAATCGGAACCTATTCCTATTCCGATTCACATCTCTATTGCTGAATGAAAGGATAATGAACTATCTACAATCAGGTGCATTACTGGACCAGAGGCAGCATGGATTCAGCAGGTAAAGGTCCTCTAAGACTAATCTGATTGATTTTTTTTGATTGGGTAACTAGAGAATCGGTCAAGGAAGAGTGGTCATATGATCTATTTGGATTTCAGCAAAGCTTTTGATACAGTCCCACATAATACACTTGTGAATAAAATGAGGAGTGAATACAAAGTTGGTGGCTTGGATTTCAAACTGGTTGACCTTTAGGAATCAATGTGTAATGGTAATTGGAACCTACTCTGGAAAGAGAGCCATGCCGCAGGGATCGATATTGGGGCCAGTTCTGTTCAATATCTTTGTGAGCGACATTGAAGAAGGAATAGAAGGTAACGTTTGTCAATTTGAAAATGATACTAACATCTGCAACAGAGCGGACAAGCCTCAAAGAGCAGAGAGCATGAAAAGTGATTTAAGACAGCTTGAAGACTGGTCAAAACTTTGGTAGATGGGATTCAAATCCAAGAAGTGCAGGGTATGTAGTAATCCAAAAGAACTGTATGTGATGGGGGTTGAAATACTGATGAGCATGGACCAAGAGATGGATATTGAGGTAATGGTGTCTGGTGATCTGAATATGGCAAAGCAATATGACAAGCGATAGCTAAAGCCAGAAGAAAGCTATAATGCATAGAGAGAGGAATAACCAGTAAGAAAAAGGGGGTAATAAATAATGCCCTTGTACAGGTCCTTGGTGAGCATTACTTGGAATACTGTGTTAGTTCTGGAGCCAGAATTTCAAAAAGGATAGAGACAGGATGGAGGTGATCTAGAGAAGTGTGAGCAAAATGTTGTAGGATCAATATCAGAAGACTTATGAGGAGAGGCTTAAAGATCTAAATATGTATACCCTGGAAGAGTGGAGCTACAGGGGAGATATGATACAAAGTTACAAACCTTGAGATACCTGAAATGTTTTAATGATTCATGGACTTCAAACCTTTTCCATTGGAAAAAAATCAGTAAAGCTAGGGGTCATGAAATGAAACCCCAGGGAAGATGACTCAGAACCAATGTCAGGAAACATTTCCTCATGGTGAGGGTGATGGATGTCTGGAATGCCCTTCTGGTAAAGGTAGAGAAGACAAAAACAGTCAAAGAATTCAAAGTAGCATGGGAAAAACTCTGTGGATCCCTAAAGGCTACAGGATGTTTATGTGGAAAAGGGTGCATTGGGGTAACCTGCTGGTACAGCGGTTACTGCTCTTAACAGAAGGCATGGGGATTACTACCCTTAACCAATAAGCCTTGATGCTTGATGCAACTGCAACATTGCTCTCCACTTCTTCAGCAGGGGGAAAGAGGAATTGGATTCAGACAACAACCAACAAGTTAAGCATGGGGTAACCTGCATGGACTGCCAGTTACTACCCTTAACAGAAGCCATGGGATTACTCCCTTATCTAATACGCCTTGATACCTTTGACACAATTTCAACATTGCTCTCTGCTTTGAAGACAGGAGGGGAGTGTGTGTGTGTGTGTGTGTGGGGGGGGGGGGGGGGGGCAGGAATTGAATTCAGATGACAACTAACCAGCCCCTGACTTTTATGGTTTGGTGTACTGATAAAAAGACATAAGAGAAAAAGAACAGGGCTGCTTTAGTGGCCAAATACATAAATAATGTTTGTCATGCATCACTGCTGAATTATCATCGTGCCCATCCAGGCAAACCCCGACCTCCAAGAGGGGGGCGTAAAGGGGGTGTACTGTTACACGTGCTGTCCACGGCACAGCCCCCTCACCTTCTTACAAGGACTCCAGCTTCTGGTTCCTCCTCACTGGCAGTGGTCAGCCGCCAGCTCTGACCTCAGGCCTCCAGTTCAGTTTCAGGTCAGAATACCATTGTTTGTCAGGCCTCTCCACGTGTTCCACGGAGAGACGCCACTACCCAAGCCACGCCCCTCCTTAGGAGAGTGCGCATGCATCGCTGATCCTTATGATGGCCCATGGCGGGAACCTGGCCGTGGCCCCAGATGATAACGTGAAACTCTTAATTGTATTTAAGCTCAGGCCTCGCTCCATAGTGTTGCCTTTGCAAAGGTCTCCTCACTACTCAAGTTCTCGTTGCTGCTAGAGATTCGTCTATACTCTTCATCCACGATCCTCGTTGTTCCTGGTTCCTGTTCTCTCCATTCTTGACTTGTCTATGCTTTGGATTGATCACCCGGATTTCGACTTCATTTCGCCCGACTACTCTACAGCCTATGTCCAGACCCAGACTTCTGCTCCGCCTGATTACGCTACAACCTATCTCCAGACCCAGTCTTCCACTACGCCCGACTATGCTACAGCCTATCTCCAGACCCTGACCATTGCTTCGCTGATTAATGCTATTGACTTCTCCGTGATCAGATCTCAGCATTTCCACCAGCCCTGATCCAAGCCTGTCATTTGATGCCCCTCCAAGCCTACTCCCTGGATGTGGATTTATTAGGCTTTGGCCTACTGTTGCTCGAGTGCCCTCAGTCAACCTTTGTTCCATTGGCGCCCAAGTTCCAGTACCTTATCCTGTCCATAGTAGGACTACTGATAAGCGAAGAAACACGAAGTGATCGGTGTAAAGCAGCCTTTATTAGAATGAGCCTGACTCTGGCCGAGTTTTGCTCCCACAGGAGCTGCCTCAGGGGCTATTAAGGGCAAAATATATTAAATTTTGAAAATAAATTATAATACACATACATGTGTTACATAAATAGGTGTACTTACAACAAAAACATATACATAAATGCTAACAAAATACATATATAAATGACATACATAACTGAAAAGTCAGTGTTATTGTTCCAAAAATAGTGTAAGTACACAACCTCAGTATTAATGTATTTATATGTGTATAACCTTGGTGCAAAAAGAATATTTCAACCTATATATTGGTAAGTGAACCATACACATCACACAGTGAAGGTAAGGAATTGAACAGAAAAACAAAAAAAGGGGGGAGATCAGAAAAACAAAAAAAGATACAGAGTACAGAAAGTAACAAATACCTATCGTTAATTGTCTTCAATTGTGACTGAACATTGATCAGTCAAAAAACATACAATCCAGGCTAAGCAACTTGGTGTTATAATCTATTAAAATCAAAAAGAAGGGGGGCAATAAATAAAAAATAATAAAATAATAAATATTTAAATAAAAACATAAGTAAGAACAAAAGAAAAGATGAAAAATAAAAAATAAGAGAAGATAAAACATAATAAATGATATAATATAATAAAATACTAAGACTAAAGATAAAATACTAAAAATTAAATAGGTAAAATAAATATAAAAGGAGAGATAAAAGATATTATAGAAACCTAAATGTGAAACATAGGGCATATTGATTTACAAACATGTGACTTCAACTCTTGTTTAGATTGCATAATGTATTAAATGATTTTGCAAGGTGATTTTTATATATCTAACCCAGTTGTAGAATACTTCTTTTAAAACCATAATCGGAGCACATATGGTATGTTCAACATCTGCCATTATCAAAAGAATGTCCAGCCGAGTTAGCGATGTGAGAGGGCTGCTAAGGAAGTGACGATTTAGCCACGGTGAGACTCCATATTAAACGCATATTTAAAACACTTTTAACACTTAAAAAAGTTGCCAACGGCTTCTATTGTGAAGATAATGTGCAGTAAGTTTTGTGTCAACAGTACTCACAAATTAGATAGCAATCCAGAAAATAACGCTGACTAGACTGGCAATACAAACCGGAATATGCAGCTACCTATGGTGAAATGAAAGGTTACTTATCAACAAACAACAATTTGACCATAGTAAGGTACAATGTTAGTCACATAATTAAATCGCTTTAATACTTTAAAAAGTTATCGATGGTGACTAATGTGGGCCTCAACAAAATCAATCAAAAAACTTACTTACAACATTCACTGTTAAGCGCATTGCCTTGCGCTTCTCCTCACAATGAAAAATGGGACTGACTGCGATGGGGGTATTTAAATGTATGCTCACAGCATCTCATCAGGAAAAGCCTGCCAAACGTTAATGTTCAGTTATATATGTCATTTATATATGTATTTTGTTAGCATTTATGTTAGGGGTGTGCATTCGTTTTGAACGCATATGTAAAACGCAACGTAATTTTTTTTTTAACTTAAAAAAGTGATGAGGCGAAAACGATCGGATTACGTTGGAAATCGCGATTGTTGATCCTAAATAAAAATTTAAACCCCTCACCCTCCTTAATCCCCCCCCCAAGACTTACCAAAACTCCTTGGTGGTCCAGCGGAGAGTCAGGACGCCATTTCTGTATTCCTTTGCGAGGAGCACGTGACGCGGACGTCACGTGATTCCCCGCGCGTTCGCTCCGGGACCCTCGTTGGACACAACCGGAACTTTTGGCCAGCTTGGGGGGGCCTCGTCACGTGTTCCTCGCAAAGGATTACAGAAATGGCGTCCTGACTCTCCGCTGGACCACCAGGGAGTTTTGGTAAGTCTTGGGGGGGGGGGGGATTAAGGAGGGTGAGGGGTTTAAATTTTTATTTAGGGAATCGGTGCACGTATGGACATAGACTCAACTTATGGAATTCTACATATGTCCATATTGACCGAAATTGACCCCCCCCTTTCGACTTATGGACTTATGAACATAAACATTTTGTCTGCACATCCCTAATTTATGTATATGTTGTTTTTTGTTGTAAGTACACCTATTTATGTAACACATGTATGTGTATTATAATTTATTTTAAAAATTTTAAAAATTGAATATTTTTTGCCCTTAATAGCCCCTGAGGCAGCTCCTGTGGGAGCGAAACTCGGCCAGAGTCGGGCTCATTCTAATAAAGGCTGCTTTACACCGATCACTTCGTGTTTATTCGCTTATCAGCAATTTTGGATCGGTTTCCGATTTGTTTTTTGGGTCCAGAGTAGGACTACGCCATCCCTCACCTGCTGTCTCTCGGCTGATCCAACCTCTCTTGCTATTCAACCTCGAGGCCTACCTAAGTCCTGCTGGCTCCAGCACTCAAAGGCTCAACCAGTGGGGAACGAGGGCTGGTATAGGTGAAGCTCCAGCAGCCTCTGCCTATCAGCCCACTCCACCTGCCGATGGTGAGGACACGTATGTTCTCACCTACTGGTTGTGTCAACCCCACCTCAGTCCAAGGGTCCACCTCTGACGCAACAATCTCCAGACCCAGACCTCTACTTTGCCTGACTATGCTACTGCCTATCTCCAGACCCAGACCTCTGCTTTGTCCAATTATGGTACTGCCTATCTCCAGATCCAGACATCTGCTTTGCATGACCTCTACTGCCTATCTCCAGAACTATACCTCTATTTCATCTGACTATGCATTACCTATCTCCAGACCCAGACCTCCGCTTTACCTGACTACGCTTTTGACCATCTCCGTGATCAGACCTCAGCCTTGCTTGCCACTGCCTTCGGATTTCCACCAGCCCTGACTCAAGCCTGCCCTTGGACGCCTCTCCAACTTACCCCCTGGATATAGTTTCTTCAGGCTTCGGCCTGCTTTTGCTCAAGCTCCCCCTGTCTGCCTTCATTCCATTGGCGCCCGAGTTTCCAGGACATTACCCAGTCCGGAGTAAGACTGTACCATCTCTCACCTGTTGTCTCTAGGCTGAACCAACTTCTGCTGCAACTACATACAGAGGCCCACATAAGTCCTGCCAATCCCAGCACCCAAGGCTTAACCTGTGGGGGATGAGAGATGGTATAGGTGAAGCTCCAGTGCCTCTGTCTATCAGCCCACTCCACCTGCCAACGATGGGGACTCATAGGTCCTTACCTACGGGTTAAGTCAACCCCACCTCAGCCCAAGGGTCCATCTCCCATGCAATACTGAAAGCCTGGGAGTAAGGCTTGAGACGGGAGGCCTGGGAGCCAGGGAACAAGGCTTGAGACAGACGGCTTAGGGAAGCCAGGGAAAAAGGCTTGAGATAGGTGACTTAGGGAAGCCAGGAAGCAAGGCTTGAGACAGGCAGCTTAGTGAAGCCAGGGAGCAAGGCTTGAGAAAGGGAGGCTTAGGGAAGCTAGGGAGCAAGGCAGAAGTCTATGGACAGCCACAAGGAATACAAGATAAAAACGCTTTGGAAAGCGTTAAGGCAGAAAGCTAGAGAAAGCCACAAGGGTACAAGACAAGAAGGCTTTGGAAAAACCACGGCAAAAGGCTGCAGAGATCCACAAGGAATACAAGGTGAGAAGGCTTTGGAAAACCACAAGGCAGAAGGTAGCAGAGAGCCACAAGGAGTTCAAGGTGAGAAGGCTTTGGAAAGCCACAAGGCAGAAGGCTGCAAAGAGCCACAAGGAACAAGGTTCTTGTTGTGGCAGATACTACCCTAAATCAATTAAGCCTGATACTTCACTTTGAATACATATCGAGCGCAGATCACTGCTTTAACGGCAGGGGAAATGAAGAAAAGATGATTTATATTCAGACAACAACCAAGAAGGACTGAATTGCAGAGGCTGGGTAAACAAATAAGCATGGGAGTAGCTTGCTTATTGCGGCGGTTTCTACCCCTAACCAATTAAACTTGATACTTCACTTTGATGCAGATCCAGCACTGTTCTCTACATCAATGGAGGGGGTACTTGCCAGGTTCTTATGGGTACTTGTCAGAATCTTATGGCCTGGATTGGCCACTGTTGGAAACAGGATGATGGGCTTGATTGACCCTTGGTCTGACCCAGTATGGCATGTTCTTATGGAAGGAAATTAGAACCATAAAGTTACCAATAAGGGCCCTGAACTCAGCGGTCAGAGTAACATATAAGTATGAGAAAAATAAGTGTGAAAGCTTGCTGGGCAGACTGGATGGGCCGTTTGGTCTTCTTCTGCCGTCATTTCTATGTTTCTATGTTTCTATGTTAAGGAGTGAAGCAAGGAGCCGAGCTGACTCAGACTCAATGATAAGGCACAGAGTGTAGACTGAGGCAGTGCTAAATAGTAGGGATGTAAATCGTCCGATATTTTTTAAATCATCAAAAATCATTAGAGTGCGCGATACAATAGAAATTCCCCCGATTTATTGTGAAAAATTGTAAATCGGGGGAGGGCAGGAAACTGGCACACCAAAACAACACCTAAACCCACCCCAGCCCTTTTAAACTAAACCCTTACCTTCCCCCACCCTCCCGAACCCCCCCAAAACTTTTTACGAGTACCTGGTGGTCTAGTGGAAGCCCCGGGACTGATCTCCCGCTCTCGGGCCATCGGCGCCATTTTGATGCCACTAATGAAAATGGTGCCGATGGCCCGATAAAAAAGAAACCCACCGACCCTTTAAAAATCAACCCCTTAGCTTCCCCCACCCTCCCGACCCCCCAAAAAACGTTTTAAAATTACCTGGTGGTCCAGTGGGGGTGCGGGGAGCGATCTCCCGCTCTCAGGCCATCGACTGCCACTAATAAAAATGGCACCGATGGTCCTTTGCCCTTACCATGTGATAGGGTATCCGTGCCATTGGCCGGGCCCTGTCACATGGTAGGAGCACTGGATGGCCGGCCATGGCCCGCACCATTTTTAAAGATGGCCCCGCGCCCCCACTGGACCACCAGGTAATTTTAAAATGTTTTTGGCGGGTCGTGAGGGTGGGGGAAGCTAAGGGGTCGATTTTTAAGGGTCAGGGTGGGTTTTTTGTTTATCAGCTCGAGCGCAGCCGATAAACAAAAACCCAATCGGGCCGGACGATAAAAATTTTAAGATTTGAATGGGAACCGGAACTGATCAGATTCCGGTTCCGATTCACATCTCTGCTAAATAGGCAGAGAATTGCTGAGTCATGAGGTCACTGAGACTAGAGCTGGAAAGAGGGTATGCGCAGCTCCCAAAGAACCTCTTGTGATTGGGAGGCTGCTTGACGTGCAAAATCACAACTGCATTCCCCCTCTTAAGCGGCCATCCCCGGTTCCCACTGGGAAGTAGAACTAGAGTCCTTAAGGTGCATCACTAAGCTGCACCTTCCTGGGGTGTCAGAACGTACCTGGGGCTGCACCCTTCCAGGGACTGCTTGGAACTGGACTCCTCCTGGGCAGAGGAACTTAGATGGAGCTGGAACCCTTAGTGAGTTGCTTAAAACTGGGCCCCTCCTAGGGCAGAGGAACTTGGCTACACTCCTCCGGTGAGTGCTCTAAACTGGGCCCCTTCTGGGGCAGAGGAACTTGGTAGCACTCCTCCAGTGAGTGCTTGAAACTGGGTCCCTCCTGGGGTGTCGGAACAGAGCTGTACCCCACTGGGGGTCTCTGGGAGCTAAGCCCCTCCTGGGCTGATGGAACAGAGCTGGAGCTGGATCCCTCTGGGGGTTGCTGGCAACTGAACCCCTCCTGGGTTGATGGAATAGAACTGGAGCTGGAACCTTCCAAGGGTCGCAAGCAACTGAGCCCCTCCTGGGGGAGCTGATCTTGGCTGGAGCTGTACCCCTTCAGGGATAACTGACCTTTGATTCACCCCTCCTGGGGTAGTTGGATGAAATTTACCCGTTCTGGGGTACATGGGCTCAGATGAACTCCTCCTGGGTTTCCTGGACAGAATTACACCCCTTCTGGGAAACATGGGTTTGGATGCACCCTTCCTGTGGTTTCTGGATGGAATTACACCCTCCTGGGGTTCCTGGACAGAATTACACCCCTCTTCGGGTACATGGGCTGAGATGCACCGCTCCTAGTGTTCATGGATGGAATTATACCCCTCCTGGGTTTCTTGGGCTTGGATGCACCCCTCCTGTGAATCATGCATCACCTGCTCTCCAGGTGATGCATTATCCTTTCACACTGAGGATATCTCCCCAAGGCCTACTGCCTAGGAGGGAAGGGTTAGGTCGGCCGTTATAGTCGGTGATTCGTTTATTAGAAATGTAGATAGCTGGGTGGCTGGTGGGCGTGAGGATCGCCTGGTAACATTCCTACCTGGTGCGAAGGTGGTGGACCTCACGCGTCACCTAGATAGGATTTTAGACAGTGCTGGGGAGGAGCCGGCTGTCGTGGTACATGTGGGCACCAACGACATAGGAAAATGTGGGAGGGAGGTTCTGGAATCCAAATTTAGGCTCTTAGGTAGAAAGCTTAAATCCAGATCCTGCAGGGTAGCATTCTCTGAAATGCTCCCTGTTCCACGTGCAGGTCACCAGAGGCAGGCAGAGCTCCGGAGTCTCAATGTGTGGATGAGACGATGGTGCAAGGAAGAGGGATTCAGTTTTGTTAGGAACTGGGGAACATTTTGGGGAAGGGGGAGTCTCTTCCGAAGGGAAGGGCTGCACCTTAACCAGGGTGGAACCAGACTGCAGGTGCTAACCTTTAAAAAGGAGATAGAGCAACTTTTAAACTAGAACAAAGGGGAAAGCCGACAGTCGCTCAGCAGCGCATGGTTTGGAGAGAGGTATCTTTAAAGGATACTAATGATGCATTAGAATTAGGGCATCCCGACAGTGAGGTTCCAATAATTAGAAAAGTTGTCCAAGTGCCTGTAACTAAAAACTCACCTGAGCTAAAAAATTCTAACTTATCCCTATCAATTAAAAAGCAGAATGAAAATACAAACAAAAAACAAACTTTGAAATGTTTGTATGCTAATGCCAGAAGTCTAAGAAGTAAGATTGGAGAATTAGAATGTATAGCAGTAAATGATGACATAGACTTAATTGGCATCTCAGAGACATGGTGGAAAGAGGATAACCAATGGGACAGTGCTATAGCAGGGAACAAATTATATCGCAATGACAGAGAGGAGCATTCGGGAGGAGGTGTGGCACTTTATGTCCGGGATGGCATAGAGTCCAACAGGATAAACATCCTGCATGAGACTAAATACAAAATTGAATCTTTATGGGTAGAAATCCCTTGTGTGTCAGGGAAGACTATAGTGATAGGGGTATACCTGGTCAAGATGGTGAGATGGACAGTGAAATGCTAAGAGAAATTAGGGAAGCTAACCAAATTGGTAGTGCAGTAATAATGGGAGACTTCAATTACCCCAATATAGACTGGGTAAATGTATCATCGGGTTACGCTAGAGAGATAACGTTCCTGGATGGAATAAATTACAGCTTTATGGAGCAATTGGTTCGGGAACCGATGAGAGAGGGAGCATTTTTAGATCTAATTCTCAGTGAAGCACAGGACTTGGTGAGAGAGGTAACGGTGGTGGGGCTTCTTGGCAATAGTGATCATAATATGATCAAATTTGATTTAATGACTGGAAAAGGAACAGTGTGCAAATCCAAAGCTCTCGTGCTAAACTTTCAAAAGGGAAACTTTGATAAAATGAGAAAAATTGTTAGAAAAAAACTGAAAGGAGCAGCTACAAAAGTAAAAAATGTCCACGAGGCATGGTCATTGTTAAAAAATACCATTCTAGAAGCACAGTCCAGATGTATTCCACACATTAAGAAAGGTGGAAAGAAGGCAAAACGATTACCGGCATGGTTAAAAGGGGAGGTGAAAGAAGCTATTTTAGCCAAAAGATCTTCATTCAAAAATGGGAAGAAGGATCCAACAGAAGAAAATAGTTAAATGTAAGACATTGATAAGACAGGCTAAGAGAGAATTTGAAAATAAGTTGGCTGTAGAAGCAAAAACTCACAGTAAAAACTTTTTTATATATATCCGAAGCAGAAAGCCTGTGAGGGAGTCAGTTGGACCGTTAGATGATCGAGGGGTTAAAGGGGCCCTTAGAGAAGATAAGGCCATCGCGGAAAGATTAAATGATTTCTTTGCTTCGGTGTTTACTGAAGAGGAAGTTGGGGACGTACCCGTAATGGAGAAGGTTTTCATGGGCAATGATTCAGATGGACTGAATCAAATCACGGTAAACCTAGAAGATGTGGTAGGCCTGATTGACAAACTGAAGAGTAGTAAATCACCTGGACCGGATGGTATACACCCCAGATTTCTGAAGGAACTAAAAAATGAAATTTCAGACCTATTAGAAAAAATTTGTAACTTATCATTAAAATCATCCATTTTACCTGAAGACTGGAGGATAGCAAATGTAACCCCAATATTTAAAAAGGGCTCCAGGGGTGATCCAGGAAACTACAGACCGGTTAGCCTGACTTCAGTGCCAGGGAAAATAGTGGAAAGTGTTCTAAACATCAAAATCACAGAACATATAGAAAGACATGGTTTAATGGAACAAAGTCAGCATGGCTTTACCCAGGGCAAGTCTTGCCTCACAAATCTGCTTCACTTTTTTGAAGGAGTTAATAAACATGTGGATAAAGGTCAACAGGTAGATATAGTATACTTGGATTTTCAGAAGGCGTTTGACAAAGTTCCTCATGAGAGGATTCTAGGAGAAGTAAAAAGTCATGGGATAGGTGGCGATGTCCTTTCGTAGATTGCAAACTGGCTAAAAGACAGGAAACAGAGAGTAGGATTAAATGGGCAATTTTCTCAGTGGAAGGGAGTGGACAGTGGAGTGCGTCAGGGATCTGTATTGGGACCCTTACTTTTCAATATATTTATAAATGATCTGGAAAGAAATACGACGAGTGAGATAATCAAATTTGCAGATGACACAAAATTGTTCAGAGTAGTTAAATCACAAGCAGATTGTGATAAATTGCAGGAAGACCTTGTGAGACTGGAAAATTGGGCATCCAAATGGCAGATGAAATTTAATGTGGATAAGTGCAAGGTGATGCATATAGGGAAAAATAACCCATGCTATAATTACACAATGTTGGGTTCCATATTAGGTGCTACAACCCAAGAAAGAGATCTAGGTGTCATATGGATAACACATTGAAATCGTCGGTACAGTGTGCTGCGGCAGTCAAACAGAATGTTGGGAATTATTAGAAAGGGAATGGTGAATAAAACGGAAAATGTCATGGCCGCCGCCATTTTGCGGCGGCCATTTTGCAAAATGGCGCCGGCTGAAGACAACACGCTTCAACAGCAGGAGCCCGTTTCGGACCGCCGCTGGACCCCAGGGTACTTTAAGGCATTTGGGGGGGGGTTCGGGAGGGGGGATTTAATTTAAAGGGTCGGGGGTGGGTTTTAGGGGGATTTAGTATGCCGGTTTTCCTGCCCTCCCCCTTCCCCCGATTTAGCTATGGACCACTGCTGGATCCCAGGGTAATTTAAGGCACTTGGGGGTGGGGGATTTAATTTAAAGGGTCGGGGGTGGGTTTTAGGGGGTTTTAGTGTGCCGGTTCACGATTTTAACGATTTTTCACGATATTCTAAACACCCAAATGGCAACGATACGATTCCCTCCCCCTCCCAGCCGAAATCGATCGTTAAGACGATCGAGGACACGATTCACATCTCTAGTCAGGAGGCCCCCCCAAGCTGGCCAAAAGTTCCTTTTCGGTGCAACGAGGGTCCCCCGGAGCGATCGCGCGGGGAATCACATGACGCCGCATCACTCCGACGTGACGCCGACGTCACGTGCTCCTCGCAAAGGAGTTCAGAAATGGCGACCTGACTCCCTGCTGTACCACCAGGGAGTTTTGGTAAGTCAGGGGGGGGGGATTAAGGAGGGTGAGGGGTTTAAATTTTTATTTGCACGTATGGACATAGACTCAACTTATGGAATTCTCCATATGTCCATATTGACCGCAAATGGGACCCCCTTTCGACTTATGGACTTATGAACATAAACGTTTGCTCTGCACATCCCTACTAAGAAGATCTCATGCTACTGATTCAATTAATAGCAGTGGCTATTCCCTAAGTAAACTTGATTAATAGTAGTTAATGGGACTTCTCTTCCAAGAACTTATCCAAACCTTTTTTGAACCCAGCTACACTAACTGCACCAACCACATCCTCTGGCAACACATTCCAGAGCTCTACTGAGCAATGAGTGAAAAAGAATTTTCACCGATTAGTCTTAAATGTGCTACTTGCTAACTTCATGGAATTCCCCCTAGTCCTTCTATTATTCGAAAGTGTAAATAACCGAGTCACATCTACTTGTTCAAGACCTCTCATGATCTTAAAGACCTCTATCATATCCCCCCTCAGCCATCTCTTCTCCAAGCTGAACAGCCCTAACCTCTTCAGCCTTTCCTCATAGGGGAGCTGTTCCATCCCCTTTATCATTTTGGTTCCCTTCTCTGTACCTTCTCCATCGCAACTATATCTTTTTTGAGATGCGGTGACCAGAATTGTACACAGTATTCAAGGTGTGGTCTCACCTTGGAACGATATAGGAAAAAGATCTAGGCATCATAGTGTATAATATGTTTAAATCGTTGGCTCAGTGTGCTGCAGCAGTCAAAAAAGCAAACAGAATGTCAGAAATTATTAGGAAGGGAATGGTTAATAAAATGGAAAATGTCATAATGCCTCTATATCACTCCATGGTGAGACTGCACCTTGAATTCTGTGTACAGTTCTGGTCGCCACATCTCAAAACTCCCACACCAACTCCCCTCCCTTTTAAAAATTAGCATTGCAGCATCTGTTATGGTGCTTTTTACATGTGTTAAGGCATTTTTCGCATGTGAAAACGCATGCAAATCTGCCATAATGCAACTTGGAAATTAACCCCCTAAGTTGTACCTAGGTTTAAACTATTAACAGGGATAGATAAATCCTAACTCTGACTCAGCTTCTAAAAAAATTCCAGCTTTATCCCAAGTATATTCATTTAGTTTACTTACCATGGCCCCTGGCCTAGAATTGTCTCTACATTGGGAATGCAAAATGGAACATGGTAGAAGATTACATAGGAATTTCTACACTGTATGTGGATCATGGCTCAGGGTATGATAAGGAATGACTTAATATAGAAACACAGAAACATAGAAATGATGGCAGAAGAAGACCAACAGGCTCATACAGTCTGCCCAGCAAGCTCTCACACTTATTTTCCCATACCTTTTTGTTACCTTGACAGCTGAGTTCAGGGCCCTTATTGGTAACTTTTTGATTCCAATTTCCTTCCACCCCCCGTCATTGATACAGAGAGTAGTGTTGGAGCTGCATCAAAGTGACGTATAACCTTTGTAATGAGAAGTTACACCGATGTTTGTATACTCATACTGCTTAGATCAATGCCTTGTTAGATGTCGTCTGGATGTAAATCCTCTTTTCCTCATTCCCCTCCTGCCACTGAAGCAGAGAGCCACTCTGGATATGCATTCAAGCTAAAGTATCAGGCTTGATTGGTTTAGGGTAGTAACCTCCTCAACAAGCAAGCTACTCCCACGTTTATTTGTTTAACCAGACTGTGCAATTCTGTCCGTGTTGGTTGTTGTCTGAATGTAAATCCTATTTCTTTATTCCCCGCTGCCTTTGAAGCAGTGAGCTGCACTGGATATGCATTCAAAGTGAAGTATCTGGTTTAATTGGTTAGGGGTAGTAACCACCGCAATAAGCAAGCAACTCCCACGCTTAATTGTTTACCCAGACTGTGAAATTCAGTCCTTATTGGTTGTTGTCTTTTCTTCACCCCCCCTACTGTAGAAGCAGTGTGCTATGCTGGATATGCATTCAAATTGAAGTATCTGGCTTAATTGGTTCGGGGTAGTAACCGCTGCAACAGCACGCTACTCTCACGTTTATTTGTTTAACCAGACTGTGCAATTCAGTCCATGTTGGCTGTTGTCTGAATGTAAATCCTATTTCTTCATTCCCCCTTGCCGTTGAAGCAGTGAGCTGTGCTGGATATGCATTCCAAGTGAAGTATCAAGCTTAATTGGTTTGGGTTAGTAACCGCCGCAATAAGCAAGTTACTCCCACGGTTATTTGTTACCCAGACTGTTCAATTCAGTCCTTGTTGGTTATTGTCTAAATATAAATCCTCTTATCTTCATTTCACCCTGCTGTTGAAGCAGAGATCAATCCTGGATATGCATTGAAATGAAGTATCAGGCTTTATTGGTTTGGGGTAGTAACTGCCGCAACAAGCAAGCTACTCCCACGCTTATTTGTTTACCCAGACTATGCAGCCTTGTTGGTTGTTGCCTGAATGCAAGTCTTCTTTTCCACATTTCCTCTTGTCATTGAAGCATAGAGCAATGTTGGAGTCACATTAACCGTGTGAACATTTATTGAATAAGGGTATTAATCACCAGGTTGTAGCCGTCATTCCTGCAAGCCACCCCCATGCCTCTTCTCTTCATTCCCATCCTCTAGGCTTTATGATCCTCTAGGCTTTATGGATCCAGAGTGTTTATCAAGATCTTAATTCATCAAGATCTTAAAAAAACACACATGCAAGACAAAATGCAAGACAAGATTTAATAAATCAGGCTATAAGATCAGATTCTAATTTAGGCTGGAATCCCAAAGAAGTAAGAAAAAACTGTAATGGAAAAAAATAAAATAATATAGTATAACCCAAACCTATGTATATTCAGTTATTTTTTTCTAATTAATATTATCAAATATTTAAAATATCAACAAATAGGCACTTGCTATTTACAATACCTTGCTACCCAAAACAAAGCATAAATCAAAAATATGTGAATTCAGGATGAAAGCTTCTGCAAAGGAGTTTTATATAATAAGTTAAAGAAGTACGATGTTGCTACATGTTACAGATTTAGATCTTATGAAATATTCAGATAATGACTTGTCCTTTCATTCTTCTTCCTCCATCACGTAACTTTATTCAATAGAGTTAAGATAATTTATTCAAGATTAAAGGGTCAGCCTCCCCTTGTTTTTACTTTTACTAGATAACAGTGGGGGAATTATGTAAAGGGCACTTATTATAGTGTTTACAATATTATTGTTTATTTATATGCCAATATGCTAATTTAGCAGAAACATTCATGTGTCACTTGTCAGCGATCCTATAGTTTGATAGAGTAGAAAGAACTGTAACACTGTTAAATGCACAGAACAGTGTAAATATCATTACTAAAACAGACTGCTTCTAGATCCCTGGGATATTTGTTTTAACTTGATGAAAACAGTTATGTTCTAAAGAATTAGATGATCAGCCCTTATAAATTCTTAATAACTGCATTAGGGCTTTAATTATATCTCACAGGAAAAAAAGTGAACTCTGACTAATGGTAATGTACCACTAATATGAAATCATTTTTCCTGTGTAGAACTGGATCAAATTAAAAAGACTATATTAAACTCTGGACTCTCAATTTTCAGTTGCTGTTTTTTATTACTCCTGCTGTCAACCTATCCACACTTTCGATTTATTTCAATCAGTGGAATTTTTCTACAGAACATCCTCTATATCTATACTTATATATAGTACTTTACATCTTTCTCTCTCTATCTAACAAAAGATAATCCTATGAATTTAGGAATCTCTGTATTATTTTTGTTGTGGAGCCTGGCTGCGGTAGCTCCCGGCCAGGCCCCCCTTACCTCATCTATCCGCCCGACGTGACGGCCCTCCCTCCGCGGGAGGCAGATTGCTCATGGCCACATGACCGGGGCAGCATCATCCCAGGCAGCATCGGGGCCTCCCCTGATGCATGCGCATGGGAGGCCCCACCTCTTAAAGGGGCTGCGCCGGGAGAATTAGCCCGGCCCCGGAAGATGACGCCAGTAGAAGGGGTATTTAAACCCCACTGCTGCTATCTACATTGCCTTTGCAACAGGTCTTCTCTGTTGCTGCTTGTCTGCCTCCGAGTTCCTGCCTTGCCTCAGCTTCAGGTTCCTGCCCTGATCCAGTGCCTGCCTCCATTCCTGTAGCCACCCAGTCCTCGGCTTGATCTGCAGGTTTGATCTCGGCTTGTCTTCTTATCTCTGATTGTCTGCTTCCTGTCCTGACCCTTGGCCTGTGACTCCATTCCGCTTCTTCACTGCCTGCCCCAAATCTTCTGCCTGGACTCCATTCCACTTCTCCATGGAGCTTCGGTTCCTGGTTCCTGACTCGCTGGGTGAACGCTCTGAGCACCTGCTCCTTGGGGGCTCTCCCGAATTCATAGGGTATCCGCTCCTCGGAAGGCCTTCCCACCTGATCTCTTGAAACCATTCCTGTGAAGTGATTCTCTTCTCCAGCTACACCTCCCGGAGATGAGTTCCATCGGGGGCAATCCCTCAGTGGTCATCACCACTCGCTCCTGCTCAAGGGTCCACAATCGTAACAGTTTGCAAAGGCCATGGACCCGGTGGACTTGTCTGGCCTCCAGGCTATTCTGGGCCTGGCTCAACGACTACAGCAGCAGCAGCAGCAATGCTTGAGGTCTTGTCCACCACTGTAGAGCACTTGGCGACTCGCCTGGAGTCCACTTTGGGGCCCAGGGCTGCCGCCTCTCCTCCGGCGGTTCCAGTAGCTTCAATTTCTGTGACCCACATGCCTGCCCCACCTTGGTTTGCCGGAGAATCCAAGCAGTGCTGAGGATTCCTGAATCACTACTTCATAAGTTTCTCCCTGCAGGAATAACAGTTTCTGACAGACCGAGTTAGTAAAGCCCTGGCCTGGGCATCTCCACTTTGGGAGCGCAGAGACTTCATACTGGGGGACCTGCTTTGGTTTGTCCGGACATTCTGCCAAGTGATTGATGAACCGGGTCACCAGTCTATTGCTACCTCTGATCTGCTCAACCTCCGCCAGGGCTCACGCACGCTGGATGACTTCGCAGTGGAGTTCTACACTTTGGCATCCGAGCTGGGATGGCTTGAGGACAGCCTGCGTGGTATCTTCCTTGAAGGATTGTCCTCCCACATTAAAGATGAATTAGCCGCCTGGGCGCTTCCAGATGATCTCGAGGCACTTATTGAATTGGCAGGGCGGATCAATCGGCGATTACAGCAGCACACTAAGGAATTAAGGCCACACCTGCGCACGGTTCCCCTGGCTCTTTCCTTCTCTTGCCCAGTGGTTATACCAACAGCTTCTGAGGCTTCGCCAGAATGCAGGGAGGATCCTATTCAGCTAGGCTTGAGCCTCCTGACAGCTGAGGAGAAACAGTGCCAAAGGAGGCTTGGATTGTGTCTCTATTGTGGTAGATAAGAGGATTTACATTCAGACAACAACCAACAAGGACTGAATTGCACAGTCTGGGTAAACAAATAAGCGTGGAAGTAGCTTGCTTATTGCGGCGGTTACTACCCCAAACCAATTAAGCCTGATACTTCACTTGGAATGCATATCCAGCACAGCTCACTGCTTCAACGGCAAGGGGGAATGAAGAAATAGGATTTACATTCAGACAACAACCAACATGGACTGAATTTTACAGTCTGGTTAAACAAATAAATGTGAGAGTAGCGTGCTGTTGCAGCGGTTACTACCCCGATCCAATTAAGCCAGATACTTCAATTTTAATGCATATCCAGCATAGCTCACTGCTTCTACACTAGGGGGGAATGAAGAAAAGACAACAACCAACAAGGACTCAATTGCACAGTCTGGGTAAACAAATAAGCGTGGGAGTTGATTGCTTATTGCGTCGAAGATGGAGTCACCTTCTGAAGACAGGATTGGTGACAGGCTGGACCCCACTCTACCAATTGTAGTGAAGTCCAATTAAATTGAGGGGAATGTTTCTGTAACCAAGGAAATCCAAGCACAATGGGATGGATTAACTTATCCAACACCATTAACTCGAGTTCCTCAAGGTGTAAGGCCCCTGTACGTAACTGAAGAGGTTCAGTGGTCAAAGAGATACGGCCAGGAAGTGACTCTCTGTAAATGGAGGCAATACACAAGGAAGGGTTAAGGAAATGGGTTTTAATACCCAGGAGTTGCACAAGATCCTTGAGGATAAAATTACCTCCTGTTCTGGAGTCTACCAGAGCAAGAATCGGAAAGGACCAAGACTTACCAAAACTCCCTGGTGGTACAGCAGGGAGTCAGGACGCCATTTCTGAACTCCTTTGCGAGGAGCACGTGACGTCGGCGTCACGTCGGAGTGACGCGGCGTCACGTGATTCCCCGCGCGATCGCTCCGGGACCCTCGTTGCACCCAAAAGGAACTTTTGGCCAGCTTGGGGGGGCCTCCTGACCCCCCCCCTCCTGACCCCCCCCCCTCCTGACCCCCCCAAGCTGGCCAAAAGTTCCTTTTGGGTGCAACGAGGGTCCGGGAGCGATCGCGCGGGGAATCACGTGACGCCGACGTCACGTGCTCCTCGCAAAGGAGTTCAGAAATGGCGTCCTGACTCCCTGCTGTACCACCAGGGAGTTTTGGTAAGTCTTGGAGGGGGGGGGGGATTAAGGAGGGTGAGGGGTTTAAATTTTTATTTGCACGTATGGACATAGACTCAACTTATGGAATTCTCCATATGTCCATATTGACCGCAAATGGGACCCCCTTTCGACTTATGGACTTATGAACATAAACTTTTGCTCTGCACATCCCTAGTTGACGCAACCCGTAGGCGAGGGCCTACGGGTCCCCACTGTCAGCAGGCAGAGTGGGATGAAGCTGGAAGCCACTGTAGCTTCATCTATACCAGCCCACGTTCCCCTCGGGTTGATCCTTCGGGTGCCGGGGCCGGCAGGACTTAGGTGGGACTCAAGGTTGAGTACAGGTCGGAGATGGTTCAGCCCAGAGACAGCAGCCAGCAGGTGGCGTGGTCCTATGCTGGACGGGATGTGGAACAGGAACTCAAGCACCAAGGGACAAGAAGGAACTGAAGGTGCCTAAGGAAAGGAAAGCCAAAGCCTTAATAGTCAATGTCCAGAGGATAGGGACAGAGGCATCCCTGTCAAGCTTGAATGGAAGCTGGCAGCACTTGGAAGGTGTAGCAAGCAACGTGGAATTCTGGACTCAAGAATGTTTGAGGCGAAGTCATACGTAGCAATGATCAAGCCATAGAGAAGGCAGGCATGGTCAGATGTAGCGATGGTCAATGTTTGGAGAATGCAGGCATGGTCAGATGTAGCAATGGTGAAGGCTTGGAGAAGGCAGGTGTGGTCAGATGTAGCAATGGTCAAGGCACAGAGAAGGCAGGCGTGTTCAGACGTAGCAATGGTCAAGGCATGGAGAAGACAGGTGAGGTCAGGCGTAGCAGAGGTAAGGCTTGGAGAAGGTAAGCGAAGTCAGGCGTAGCAGAGGTCAGGCTTGGAGAAGGCAGGCAAGGTCAGGCATAGCAGAGGTCAGAACCAGGTAGTTGTTCAAGTTGACAGATGAGATGAACACAAGGAACAGGAACTAGGAATCACAGGAATAAGACAAGCACAAGCAATTAGAACTCGGAAACCGGAACAGGAGACCAAGGAGACCTGTTGCAAAGGCAACACTGAGGAGCACTGCCTGAGCTTTTATATGTTGAGGGAACTAACGTCAACATCCGGGTCTGTGGCCAGGTTCCCGCCGCTGGCCCTTCAAAGGTTTCACTGGTGCATGCGTACGCTTAGGGAAGGGCGAGGCTCTGCTGGCGGCATCTCTTTGCAAACCCCGAGGAGAGGCCCGATGGATGGAGGTATCCTGGGTGGAGGTCCTGGAAAGCGGAGCAGAGCTGGAGGTGCTGGTGGAAGTCCGAGATTGAGACTGGCGGCCCACCGCTGCCAGCGATGAGGAACTGGAGCCTTAAACTTGTGTATAGAGGTGAGAGGGCCACACCGCGTGGCTGCTGCGGGCGGCAAGTATAACAATTATGACTTTTTACACATGCAAATTAGGTAATTTTATACAATGCATACATGAAGGAAATGACCGTTTTGACCAGGGTGTCCACCAGTTTGCCCAGTTTATCTCTAGACCATCAACCCCCCCCCCCCCCCAGATTCTTTAGCCTGCACTCCCCCCAGGTCACCCAAACTCCTCACATAGCCTGCATTTGTCTATAAATTGTTTTATTCAGACTTACACTTGATAAATAGCAGAAGTAAATATACACAGGGAAGAGCTGTATGCATGCTGTGTTCGCAGGATATAAAATTGGCAGACGCATGTATGTTGGCCCTATCTCAGAATGCCCTGACGCATCCACTACTCCTCCCCTTTTATCAAGAAGATATTCATGAATTGGTACTTGCATGTTTATAAAATCTTCCTGTAATAAATAAGCGCTATGGGCCAGATTTTCAAAGGGTTATGTGCGCTGAGCCTATTTTAAAAAGGCCCGGTGACGCGTGTAAAGCCCCGGGACACATGTAAGTCCCATGGCTTTACTAAAGGGGCGGTCCGAGGTCGGGATGGGGCGAGGGCAGGGCCAAGGCCTCCGACAGAGTGGCCATTGCTGCTCTGTTGGAGGATCGCGTACCGGCAGGCTGCCAGCGCGCACAATTTGTGCCTGCCCAGAGGCAGGCATAAAAGGTAAGTTAAACATTTATTGGGGGGTGATAGAGTAGGGCTGGGAGGGAAAGGTTAGGGGAAGGGCTGGGAAGGTTAGGTTAGGGGGAACGGAGGAAGGCAGTGTGGCTCATCGCACGCAAGGTGCACAATTGTGCACTCCCTTGTGCGCTGAACCTGGATTTTATAATATGCGCGTGCAGGCGCACACATGTTATGAAATCAGGCGTACATGTTTGTGCGCCTGGTAGTGCGCAGACATGTACTCCCATGTGCAACCTTTTAAAATCTACCCCTACATACACATGCATCTTTAACTTTTTGCATGCGCAGCACTTTTAAAATTCATCCTTAAATGTTTATTTTATTGAAAAGCAATGAAGCAGGTGCCAAAATAAAATTCTAGTTTGTTCTATTGTGCATATATTGATTTCTTGAGATTGTGTGTCAGTTCTTCCTCTGTGTGTACTATATATTATCATGTTATTATGAAGATGCTCACTCAACTTGGATGAAAATTCCCTTTCCTTTCCAGGAGCAAAAGAAGCATTTCAATTTAATGAAATCTTCTCTCACCACTCTCATTGACATTTTTGCTTAAGCAATTAGATGTGTGCAAGCAGTAATAGCATTATTATTGGATAGTACCACAGCCTTCAACACAGTTCATCATGCTAGGTTGGTGGATAGGCTACAGATATTGGGTATAGGGTGATGTGTTCTTCAATGCTTTTCCTCCTTTCTGGCTGACAGAGAACAACAAGCTATAGTAGGTTGGTTTCCCTTAACTATTTAATATTTATCTAAGACTCTTCTGCAATATCATAGATAATGCATCCATATTTTATAAAATCTATATGGATGATATCCAGTTATTTTTTACAATTCAAATGGGAAAATCATCTAATTTTGAGCAGGCTCCCTCCAGCCTAAGGAGAGCATGAGGGGCTGGCGTAGCCAGCTGGAAGTCAGACTGCTGACATTGCCAACCCTCCCGCGATGATCTGGTGATGAGTAAGAAACAGCTGCAGAAGGCATCAAGGGCCTTGGGAAAGCCCCCGGCCAGGTGATTCAGATTGGGACATGCTCCTTCTGATATCAGATTAGCAGGACCTGCAAGTCCAGAATGAGATCCTTAAAATTTGATAAAAAATAAATAAAAATAAAATAAAATGAAGATAGTGTGCATATTATGACCCAGCCAGAGCACGAAAGAGCCGATGAACCTGATGGGAATCCCCGCATGGGAGAGCAGGGATCTCCGGTGGATGAGGCGTCTCTCAACCCTGACCTTCACCTGCCTCCGGTGCAAGGTGACCCCAGCAGGGATGCTTCTCAGTCGCGGACCGATGACACGGTAGGAGCAACTGAAGTGGAGGGGGTGCCTCCGTGCCCTGCACTGGAAGCAGAGAGCTCTCTTTCTGCCAGAGCAGACTTGAGCTTCAGCATCGGAGGCTCGGTGGCAGACCGACCAGGGGAACCTCTGAGGACGGGAGATGTTGAGGTCCCCATGGCTGGTAGCCAGGGACAGACATCGTCCAGTGCATCTGGTGAATCCTTGCAAATGCCTTCAAGGCCGGAGGCAGTGACCCTCGAGGCTATATTGGACTTGGTGGCAGGCTACAGGATATCTCTGAGTCATTTAGAGAACAAAATGGACTCTCTCACATATTATTTTCAGCAGAAAATCCTTGAGGTTCAGGAATAGGCTAGTGCAACTATAAATAGGATTTTGGAGGCTGAAAATAAAATTCAGTCTATCCAAGCATTAAATATGGTTATCATTAAAGAACAAATGCCCTGCTCTAGACATTTGGAAATTCTAGAGAATAATGAACTTGTGGATCCTGAACTTTCCCAAAATTGCCGGAGAAATACCTTATACTACTTTGAAGCAGTTCCTGAAAGAAGCTCTCGAATGTCCTGAAGAAAATATTCCCTCAATTAACTTTTGTCGTTTCCTTAATAGGAGGGCTTCTTCAACAGGAGAAACCACTGCCGTTAGTATTCCTACAAATCTAACTAGCTTTCTAGAAAATTCTAACTTGGATATAATGGACAGAAATACTTAATTAGTATCTTTTATTTCTGTTCAAGATTTGAATAATGTTATGCGTACCTTTTTTAGGAAATTTCCTGTTATGTACTATAGCAGAGCAGTAAGAATTTATCCAGATTTGGCTCAGGTTGTTGCGGTCCCGGTCACGACCCGGCCCTCACCTCCTTGGTCCCATTCCATCTCCGAGAGCCTGCGGCCTGTTTCGCGGCATCCCCATGGGGGGGACGATGCCTCTTATATTGAGTTCAAACAGGGCGTGCCGTGGAGCTTGGACCCACCCCTGGCCCTATAAGGGACCGGGCGGTCCGCGTGTGCACGCTTAGGAGTGGGAACGACTCCATGGAGGACACCGAGCCCTGCCGTGGGGCCTGGCGTGTTAAGGAAGGCCCAGCGACTGCTGCCGAGGGACGCCGAGGCATGGAGGAGCTTGTGGCTGCTGCTACAGAGAGGCCGGCCTGGGACCTGCAGAGGAGTTGGAGAGGTGAGCAAGCCCGTGCGCGGATGGGGCGTGCAACATTATTTTTTTGTAGTATTATTAAGTTGACCTCCATCTCAAAAAAGATATAGTTACGATGGAGAAGGTACAGAGAAGGGCAACCAAAATGATAAGGGGGATGGAACAGCTCCCCTATAAGGAAAGGCTGAAGAGGTTAGGGCTGTTCAGCTTGGAGAAGAGACGGCTGAGGGGGGATATGATAGAGGTCTTTAAGATCATGAGAGGACTTGAACGAGTAGATGTGACTCGGTTATTTACACTTTCGAATAATAGAAGGACTAGGGGGCATTCCATGTGTTAGCAAGTAACACATTTAAGACTAATCAGAGAAAATTCTTTTTCACTCAACGCACAATAAAGCTTTGGAATTTGTTGCCAGAGAAGGTAGTTAGTGCAGTTAGTGTAGCTGGGTTCAAAAAAGGTTTGGATAAGTTCCTGGAGCAGAAGTCCATTAATGGCTATTAATGAATTATACTTAGGGAATAGCCCCTGCTATTAATTGCATCAGTAGCATGGGATCTTCTTAGTGTTTGGGTAATTGCCAGTTTCTTGTGGCCTGGCTTGCCCTCTGTTGGAAACAGGATGCTGGGCTTGATGGACCCTTGGTCTGACCCAGCATGGCAATTTCTTATGTTCTTATGTTCTTATGACCTGCAAGTAATGTTATTGATATAATTAATATTTTGACAGTTTGTCTCTAGTAATCAGACTTAAAACAGAATTTATGAAGAAAATCCTGTATGTGACTGATGAGAAATCTAAATTAGGATACCATTAATATAATTTACAAAACATATCTTAAATATTATAAAATGGATTATGGTAAATCCATGATTTAGTTTAGGATCCTGTCTAACTGTAATGTTATAATATGTTGTGAATGTACTTTTATATTGTGATGAGTTTTAAAAAGACAATTTGAATAACCAAAAATCAAATTGGTTTGTCCTATGTTCCACCTTTCCTTAGGGGGGAGACTGGCTCAGAGGGCTATCATTGTAATACCTCAGGCAGCCTTTCCAGGCCTGGATTTGTCAATAGACACTCTAGTCTTCTGCCTAGGGCAGCACAATTATTGGAGGTAGCAGGCTGGCTAAAGATTTGTTATCCAGTTGTGTTGAATCTCACTCAGAAGAGAACAGCTCTCTGCTTCTTGAAGGGAACATGAAAGCTGAGCCTGGAGCAAACAGAGCAAAGGGGATAATTTTGGGGAGGTGAGGATAGAATCTTCTTACCCCCACCCCCATTCTTAGCCTTCCTACCTGTCCTATGATATCTTCCCTACACTGAAACTGTGGTTTCTATTCCTTACAGAATAAAAGGAAATTAAATTGTAAATATCAAGCAAAGTATATAATATAATATAAAAGATGTAAATGTTTGTCATCGTACTTCAGAATGTTCACATTTTTGCCATAGAATCTATTCCTGCAGCAGGAAACACTAGGGCTGTCCCTTAAACCTAAATCCATCATTGATCCACCCCCTATTGTGTACCCAGATGCTTTAATCAAATAAATAAAAATGCTATGTTTTTAACTATGATAGTGACTTTTGTGTGAGGTGGTTCCTGCAAGCCACACAAAGCAGAAACATTTCTCCTAGTATATAGCATGTTAGGAAAAAAATATAGACTAACCATGTCTTTCAGTAAATACTGTGTAAATGAGGAATTACAAAAAAAGTTATAACATTTTTTTCTGCATGTTTGGTTTTTATGAATTTGCTTTATGAAAAATCAGTGCCATCTTTACTTCACTAAGCATAATTGATGGAATGTAAAAGTACAGACATCAAAAAATAAATGCAAGTGTAATTTTTTCAGTAATGGAAGTCAGATAATTCATCAAAAAGATTTCATTCTCATAACCATTCAGACACATTTATTGTTTTGCATTCCTATATTCCTTGAGGAATTGTATGTGATTATATCATCGACTCATATCTTTTCACTACTTGTTTGAAAGACTGGTAAAATTCTCAGAACCTGAAAAAGAATTTCCAAGGGATTGAAAACTCAGTAGAGTACATATCAGCCTATGCCATTTGAAAGACTTTTCTGATGAAAAACAAGCTTGGCTTGACCTTCCATGGTGAAGTGAAGACAAAAAATTCTCATATAACTGGGAAAAAAACTAATTTGAAAAACAGTTACAGAAATGTCTGACATTATATACAGGTAACTAGAAGTAAAATCATAATCATAAAATCCAATTCCCTTGAGAAAGGGTTGATAATGATGCAGTGGATTATAAAGTAAAGAGACAGAATAAGAAATAGAATTTAAATTTTGCAATTTTGTGTCAAGTGCAACAGATGAGCACAGATATTCTGTTACAAGATTAATGTAGACAGAAAAGCTAGTTTAAATAAATAAATATTACTAAAGCATGTCCTCAACCAAAATCAATAATGAAAGAACTCATCACTAAATTTGCAAAGCCTCTTGATTAACGAATAAATCATGTATTGTAGAGAAAAAAGCATTTTCATATAGTCAGTATGGTGCTGCAATAATGCCATTTAAGCATTTCTACCATTTCTAATGAACACCAGCTTGTAAAACTGTTTTATCGACATGTTTGTATCTTGCAACAAATTTCATCTTCAATTATTTATAAGCCCCCAACAAAGGCCTCCATTTCATCTCTATGAGGCTTCTGGGGATATAAAATATAAAAATGAAAATGCAACTTATCTTGAATGCCATTTTAATTTGAAAGTGTGGTGGTGGTGTACAACTTTCAAAATCTCCACCTTCACCAAGCCAGTTATTCTGGCTAAATCAGCTTCTGAAAAGTTGAATAATAAAGCATCCAATGCATTTGCCAAAATTATAAATCAAACTGATTTAAATGCGGCACTTCAACATAGCTTATCACATGGTCACATCCCAATGTCAATTGCAGCAACTCTGATGTATCAAACTGCAAGCAATTATATAGGTTTTGAACAAACCCCTATCCATTGAGCTGCCAGTGAAACCCAAACTTGAATTTAAAGCAACCATAATGATATTATAAGTTATAGATATGGACCCTGAATCCTGATCACATGAACTATATGAAAGCTTTCATTCTATTGCTTATGCTTGGTTTAAACCCAATGGGTTCACTATCTTCCATACAAAAGTAAAAAATTGTTGCTGCCTTTGCAGCTGAAGAGAAATATTCCCCCTTTTCTTGACTTCACCTGCTGTATAACAAAAAACTGTAGTGGGTGTAAAGCAGTTTTTTTGCAATCTAATATTTTACTAAAGAAGCTTCCATTTTCCCACTGTGGATGCAACATTTTTGCTATATTATACAAGAGTTTACTAGGTGTTTAGTGTTACCTATGTATATCAACTGACATGGTTACATGATGGCATAAATCACCTATGCTGATTCACATTTGTATTGACTGAAAACCATAGTTGAAGTGTGAGATATTGAAATGTTAGTACCTGTAAACAATTGATACCTACAGAACTAGTCCGGCATTGACTATGACCCCAAACATTAGAGTCTAATGGTATTCTTGATGGAGAAAATACTAATTTATCTCGTAAAAGCTGGCCTCTGCTTCAAGTGAATATAAATTTGTTCTTACACAATAAACTGTAAGGGCCGGATTTTCAAAGGGTTACGAGTGCCGGGCCTGTTTTCAAAAGGCCCGGTGACGCGTGTAAAACCCCGGGACGTGTGTAAGTCCCGGGGCTTTACTAAAGGGCCGGGAAGGGGACAAGGCATGGGTGGGGTGGGGCGGTCCGGGGCGGGGTGGGGTAAGAGGCTCCAGGCACCGCGGCCATTTGCCGCTGTGCCAGGGATCACGCGCTGGAAGTTGGCCGGCACGTGCAACTTACTTCAGCCCCAGGGCTGAAGAAAGTTTTGCAACAAAAAAAGAAGTAAAACAAGGTTGGGGGGGAAGGGTGGGGGAGGTAGGGGAAGGGAAGGTGGGGGGTAGGAAAGTTACCTCTGAGGCCGCTCCAATTTGGAATGGGGGAAAGCAGCGCGGCTCGGAGTGGGCTTGATGCACGCAAGGTGCACGTTGTAAAATCTGGCGTACATTTGTGCGTGCCGGGTAGCACGTGCACATGTAAGCCCATGCGCACCCTTTTAAAATTTACCCCTAAATGTGTCCCGGTGCAGAATATCTAATGACTAGAGCATAAAAGGAAAAATCCAAGTAGAATCACAGTAAGAAAAATATTGAAGTAATTGAATAAAATGTGCAAAATCTCTTATGAATGACTTGCTTTGAGAAGCCATATGCCATAGGAATGAATCATCATATTTCGACAATGGCTCAAGTATTCAGTCAATCCCAAATACTATAGGACAGCCAGGTGGATTTTGAATAAATGTATTGATCTTCAAGACTAAATAAAATATCATAGGAATAGTCATCATGGATGTTGTTATATATAATTGTGAAACTCATAATCAATTTTCAGATGACACTTTTTTCAACCATTTGAGGGCATCCCTACTATGGAGTTATAATCATACATTAAGATGATAACTTTCAAACGTGGCAGGGACATAGTGAATTTATACTTGTACACATATATGCAGGATCTTTGGTATATTTAAGTATTGAGCGAGTATTGTCTATGACTGTTGATATGTACTACATATGTATGTTTTAAACTGATATGTATGTTTTTAACCTGCAAACCATTTTGATCAGACATGGATATGAGATATATAAATATTTTCTACATAAATAAATAAATGTCAGGGTATCAATTATATTGCAATGATTGGGAGGATTAACTGGATCAGGAGAGGAGTGATACCTTATGTTAGGGATGGCATAGAGTCCAATGGGATAATGATCCTGTAGGAGACTAAATGCACAGTAAAATCTTTATGGTGGAAATTCCATATATGATGGGGAATAGTATAGCGGTGGGGAAATCTACCGACCACCTGGCCAGAATGAATAGATGGATCATGAAATGCCAATGGAAATTAAGGAAGTTAATAAATTTGGCAGCATAGCAATAATGTGAGATTTCAATTACCCCTAAATTGACTGGGTAAATGTTACATCATAAAACTTCTAGATGAAATAAATGATGACTTCATGGATTAACTGGTCCAGGAGCTGACGAGATGGGAAGCCATTATGGACCTTATTCTTAATGGAATGCAGGATTTGATGTGAGAGGTAACGATAGTAGAGCCACTCAGCAAAAGTGATCATAATGTGATCAAACTTGAGTCAATGATTGGAGGGACAACATTAAGTAAATCTATGGATCTAGCATTTAACTTTCAAAAGGGAGACTGATAAAATTCATCAGGCATAGACACTGTTTAAAAAAACCATTGTGGGAGACAGACCAAATGTATTCCATGAATTAGAAAAGGTGGAAGGAAGGCCAAATTACTACCGGCATGATTAAAAGATGAGATGAAAGAGGTTGTTTTAGACAAAAACACTTCTTTCAAAAATTGGAAAAAGTCTTCATCTGAGGAAAATAGTAAAAAACACAAGTATTGTCAAATTACGTTGTAAAATGTTGATAAGACAGGCAAAAAAAATATGTAAAGAGGTTGGCTCTAAAGGCAAAAACATCATAAAACTTAAAAAAAAATATATCTGCAGCTGAAATACTGTAATCGAGTTGGTTGGAATATTAATTGATTAAGGGGTTAAAAGAGCACATAAGGAAGACAAGGCCTTAGTGGAAAGACTAAATTAATTATTTGCTTCAGTGTTTATTGAAGAGGATTTTGGGAAGATACAGTTTTCAGTGGTGATGACTTGGAAGAATTGAAACAAATCACTGTGAACCTGGCTGATGTAACAGGGTAGATTGACAAATTAAAGAATCACAAATCACTTGGACCAGCTGGTTTACACCCCAGAGTTCTGACATAAATAACAATTGAAATTGTAGATCTGTTACTAATAAGACTGGAAGGTAGCCAATGTGATGTAAATCTTTAAAATGGGCTCTGAGGTTATCTGGGAAAATATAGAACTAGTGAGCCTGACTTCAGTGCCAGGAAAAATCGTAGAAACTATTCTAAAAATAAAATCACAGAAGACATAGAAAGGCATAGTTTAATGGGACACAGTAAGCATGGATTTACTCAAAGGAGATGTTGTTTCATCAATCTGATAAACATTTTTTGATAATGGTAATCCAGCAGATATAGTGTATTTGGATTTTCAGAAGGCGTTTGACATGGTTTCTTAAGAGATACTCCTGAGAAAAATAAAAACTAATTTGACAGGATACAGTGTTCCATTTTGGATTGCAAACTGGTCAAAAGATAAGAAACAGAGTAGGAATAAATGTTCATAAGAGGAGAAATAAATGGAAAAATGTAAACAGTGGAGTGCCTCGTTGATCTCTGCTGGAACTGGTGTTTTTTTTAATATATTAATACATTATCTGGAAAAGAGAATGATGAGTGAGGTCATAAAACTTACAGATGACACTAAATTATTAAAAGTAGTGAAATCAGAAGTAGATTTTGAGAAATTGCAGGAAGACCATGTAAGACTGGGAGCTTGGGCATTCAAATGGGAATTGAAATGTAATGTGCATAAGTGCAAAGTGATATACATAGGGAAAAGTAACCCACACTATAGTTATATGATATTAGGTTCCATATTAGTAGTTTCCACCCAGGCAAAGGATCTGGATGTCATTGTGGACAATACTTTGAAATCCTTGGCTCAGTGTGTGGCAATGGTCAGAAAAGCAAATATAATGTTAACAGTTATTATCAAAAAAATGGAGAATACAACTGTTGTGTTTGTGGCACTGTGGACCCTTGGTCACTGTGGAGATGACTCTGCCCACGGGGAGGGGCCCTGTGGGGAACCACAGCAATAGGCTAAACTCATATAGTAGACACGGAATGAATGGAAGGCTTTATTATACTGCTGTAGATAGATGGTATGAAGCAGGAAGGTAAGGCACTGAGATCCGTGAGGTGCCAATACGTTTAACAGTCTCAGATGAAGAATCTCACCCAGATGTTCAAGAGAGGTGGGGACCCGTGGTGCAAGCAATGCCAAGCCTGGTGGGTGGAGATGGAATACCGGATCGTAGAGGTACTCACAGGAGTGTAGGCATCTTCCTGGTAGTGAGATGTGGGACTGAAGGTCTGTGGTACAGTATACATAGCGAGTACCTGATAGTCCGGAGATCCTGAAAAGAATAAGAGAGAGAGACCCCAGAGGAGCGGTTGTCTCAGTTACTAGAGGCCCAGAAGGGTGTTGGAAGCGAGAGACCCCCGAGGAGCGGGTGACTTGAGATTCTAAAGGAGCGTCTAAGGTGGAGCTTAGAGCAGTCAGAGTATCTTAAACAAAAGTCCTTGCTAACTCAAAGGTGGTAGCGAAGCGGAGGCTTTAAATACCCGGAGGTATTGACGTCATGCGGTGTGGACGCCCCTGAGGTTACCGCCATGACGTGTATTTGAGCATAGGAGATGTGCGCATGAGCGCCCTAGGAGGCCACGGGAGTGAGTATGGCAGACTGGAATGCCCATGCTACGCTGGAGATGCCAAGGCCCTCGGCACTCGGCACCGGAGGCAGCCATCTTGCCCAAGGAGGAGGAAAATGGAAGAAAAGAGTTAAGGAAAATGGTCTCAGCCATATGCGACTGACGGACGCAGCAACAACAGAGAATGTCATAATTCCTCTCCTTTGTGAGACCACACCTAGAATACTGTGTGTTATTCTGGTCACCGCATATTAAAAAGATATAGCTAAACTAGAAAAGATACAGAAAAAAGTGACCACAATTATAAAAGGATTGAACGGCTCACAAATAAAGAAAGGCTAAAGACATCAGGGCTGTTCAGCTTGGAGAAAAGATGGCTGAGGTGGGATATGATAGAGGTCTATAAAATCATGAGTGGAATAGAACAGTTAAATATGTCAGTTATTTACTAGGGATGTGCTATCGTCAAGGACAAATTCGTCAATTTTGTTGAAATTGCCTAATTCATCCTTGACGATAGCTAACGTTAAAATGTTAGTGCGCACTAACTGAAATTCGGGTCCCTCCGAATCACAAAGGCCCAAACCGTGGGAAATATGATATTTCTTGCGGTGGGCTGAAAATGAAGCCTGAACTGAAAGGTTTGGGCTTTGCACATCCCTACTATTTCAAATAATACAAAAACTACCGGACAATACATGCAGTTAGTAAGTAATACATTTAAACAAATTGGGGCGGATTTTAAGAGCCCTGCTCGCGTAAATCCGCCCGGATTTACGCGAGCAGGGCCCTGCGCACTGGTGCGCCTATTTTACATAGGCCTACCGGCGCGCGCAGAGCCCCGGGACTCGCGTAAGTCCCGGGGTTTTCCGAGGGGGGCGTGTCGGGGGCGGTCCCTATCCGCGCGGCATTTTCGGGGCGGGATGTAGCATTTTGGGGGCGGGCCCAGGGGCATGGCCGCGCCCTCCGGACCCGCCCCCAGGTCGCATCCCGGCGCGCTAGCGGCCCGCTGGTGCGAGGGGATTTACGTCTCCCTCCGAGAGGCGTAAATCCCCCGACAAAGGTAAGGGGGTTTTAGACAGGGCCGGGCGGGTGGGTTAGGTAGGGGAAGGGAGGGGAAGGTGAGGGGAGGGCAAAAGAAAGTTCCCTCCGAGGCCGCTCTGATTTTGGAGTGGCCTCGGAGGGAACGGAGGTAGGCTGCGCGGCTCGGCGCGCGCCGGCTATACGGAATCGGTAGCCTTGCGCACGCCGATCCAGGATTTTAGCGGATACGCGCGGCTACGCGCGTATCTACTAAAATCCAGTGTACTTTTGTTTGCGCCTGATGCGCCAACAAAAGTACGCCAAATCGCGCTTTTTGAAAATCTACCCCATTGGATATAATTCTTTTTCACTCATTGCTCAATTGAGCTCTGGAATTCATTGTCAGAGGATGTTTTGAATGCAGCTAGATGGAGTTAAAAAAGGTTTGGTTAATTTCTTGGAGAAAAACTCTATAAACAGCTATTAAACAGAAAGAATTTGGAAAAGCCACTACTTATCCCTGGGTATTTGGGATCCTGCCAGTTACATGAGACCTGGATTGGCCATTATTGGATATAGGATACTGGGTTTGATGGACTCTCGATATGATCCAATATGGCAATTCTTATGTTCTCATGTACCTGAATAACTTCTGCTCACCGGCCCATTGAATACTACTCTAGGCTTTTAACCACTGTCGGAAATAGAGGGAATATATGATTAAGATCCCAATTGTATTGGTACATGGAGGCTGACAAGGCCAGTCCTTCACAGTTAGAAATAATGTTTTAAGTTCACTTCTATTTATATTATTAAATAATGCAGAAACCACTAAAGGCTGGACACATGACAAGAGAGGGGCTATGCAACAAGCACATAGAAATAAGTAAGGAATAACCAGTTATAACAAGTAGTTGTTTACTGCTTAAAAGACCGTTAGGATTGCATAAGTTTAGCTGCACCTATGATTAATGAATATTAATAAGCAAAGTACTGCAATTCCACTTTTTCATACCGATCAGCACGATGACACAGTTCCTCTTTTTCTAGAGATATATAACAAGAAATATTAATTAATAAGAGCATATAGAAACTGACATTTTATAGGACAATTCTCAATGCTATACCTTATGGGGTAGATTTTCAAACCACGCGATTTGGCGTACTTTTGCTGGCGCATCAGGTGCAAGCAAAAGTACGCGGGATTTTAGTAGATACGCGCGTATCCGCTAAAATCCTGGATCGGCGCGCGCAAGGCTATCGATTCCGTATAGCCGGCGCGCGCCGAGCCGCGCAGCCTACCCCCGTTACCTCCGAGGCCGCTCCGAAATCGGAGTGGCCTCGGAGGGAACTTTCTTTTGCCCTCCCCTCACCTTCCCCTCCCTTCCCCTACCTAACCCACCCGCCCGGCCCTGTCTAAACCCCCCCCTTACCTTTGTCGGGGGATTTACGCCTCCCGGAGGGAGACGTAAATCCCCGCACGCAGCGGGCCACTAGCGCGCCGGGACGCGACCTAGGGGAGGGTCCGGAGGGCGCGGCCACGCCCCTGGATTGTCCCGGGCCGTAACCACGCCCCCGGGCCCGCCCCCAAAACGCTGCCGACATGCCCCCAAAACGCCGCGCTGACCAGACCCTCCCCCCGACACGCCCCCGACATGCCCCCCTCAGAAAACCCCGGGACTTACGCGAGTCCCGGGGCTCTGCACGTGCCGGTAGGCCTATGTAAAATAGGCGCACCGGCGCGCAGGGCCCTGCTCGCCTAAATCCGCCTGGATTTAGGCGGATTTAGGCGAGCAGGGCTCTTAAAATCCGCCCCTATAAGTACAAAAGCAGAAGTGAGAAAGTGTATTTAAAGCTGAATTGTTATCTGCGCAGCCAGGCATTGCTTCCTGAACTTTTTGTGACAGCAAGCCTCTATGTACACATGTATTAAATAAAAAGGGAAGGGGTTTGAATGCTATGAGATGGACTGTGATTTATTTATTTTTGGAGTCTTATCAAGGAAAACCAGGGAATCTACAATTGGTGCTTCAAAACTTGGCCAAGAGGAGACTTTCAGATAATTTTCTCTCCCTCCTGTGATTTTTCCCTTGTGGTCACAGACCCTTTCTTTTTTCATTACTGTAATCCTCTTAGTTGTGATGCTTATTCTTTTTACTTTTCCTTTTGGGCTTGTGGTATTGGCTTTGTATCTGCAGCTCGCTAATCCTGTGATCCTTTTTGTGGTGAGGTCTTCCTGGTACTTTCCTGGCACCTTTCCTTTGCTTTCCATGTGAATTCTTATTTTTTTCTCTTGTAGTTTTCTCTATTTTTGGCTCTGCTTCCTGGTTCTCTTGCCAGGCAGCAGTTCCAAGAGGGGGTGGTTTCTATGGTCTCCATCAGCTGTTAGACTGGCATTGAGCTTTTTTCGTCAGAAGTGGGTGAGGAGTGTGAGGAGCGAAGGAGGAGTGTCAGGAGTATGAGGAGGTGTGTGAGGAGGAAAGCATGGAGTGTTATAGGCCTGGGAAGAGAAGAGAGAAGAGGGGTGATGATAGCACAGGGAGGATGCAGAGGGAGCAGGAGGAGGAGGGCATGAGTGCTGGGGGAGTAGGAGTAGGGTCAGGGGGAGAAGTAGAGACAGGCAGGAGGGAAAGGATAGGAGGCTGGAGTGGTGGAAGGGGTTAGGCAGGAAAAAGGCATACGGCAACATAGGGTTAGAGAGAGAGGACAGATGGGAAGGGGATTGGTAGGGCAGGGTGAGATGGGGGGAGGAAGGTAGGGGGGAGAAGAGAGCAGGATGGAGGACAGGGAGGACACTTCTCTGGGAGAGGAAGTGGCACCCCCTTTGGCCAGCCAGCCAGTAGTATGGTAAAGACTGCGGGCAATCAGGTTCATTGTAGCAGAGAACGAGCTTTTCATTGCTGGGGTCCTGCAGCACTACACCACTCTGTTCAGAAACAGAGCAGCCAAGTCATCCAAAGCAGCTAAAGGGCAAATTTGGTGTAACATTGCTCAGGCCATCACCCAGCACAGCGGCATTCAAAGAAGCGGGAAGCAGGTTGCCTATCGCTACCAAAATATCAAAGCCCAGCTGAAAGCAAAGGTAGCAGAGCGCTCCAAATACACGAGCCAGACTGGAGGAGGGGCCCCCTTTCCCATTGTCATGACAGAAATGGAGCAGCGACTTATTGAATGGCTGGGACCGGATCAGCGGCTAGATACCACATGAGCCGCTGCTAGTAAGTTTAACTTACCCATAAATGACCAGAGGGCAATGGCTGTAGACATAGGGGGTCTTTTACTAGGCATTTTTCCCATTGATTCAGAATAGCAAAACCCTTTAGTAAAAAAGCCCTAGAAATTGCCATTAGATGATCACTTTTGGCATGATTCATCAATATACACCATAACAAAAACATCTCTCTCAATTCGTTTGAACCCATCACAACCTCAGAGATCCTAAGAGTACTGAAAAAAATGAAACCCTCGTCTCACCATTTGGACCATATCCCCTCCAAACTATTTCTTCTTATACCAGACACCATCTCCAAAGCCCTGGCAGACATCATCAAATGCTCATTATCCCAAGGAATCTACCCTGATGACCTTAAAATGGCTTCCATCAAACTGCTCCTGAAAAAAACAAATTTAGATCCAGATGACCCCTCCAACTTTCGCCCAATCTCCAACCTCCCGTTCATTGCCAAGGTCATGGAAAAACTAGTTAACACTCAATTATAAGAATACCTTGAAGATCACAAAATTCTCTTCCCCTCACAATATGGCTTTAGGAAATCTTTAAGCACCGAATCACTTCTTATTTCCTTGACAGATTACCTCATCTTGGGCCTTGACAAAGGCCAGGCCTATCTATTGATCCTCTTGGATCTCTCGGCCGCCTTTGATACTGTTAACCATACTATGCTCCTGAATCAACTACTAAACATCGGCATAACAGGCACCGCACTGGCCTGGTTCAACACATTCTTGAAAAACGGAGGCTTCAAGGTCAAAATGCACAACAAAGAATCCAAACGCTACCCTTCATCTCTAGGAGTCCCTCAAGGCTCCTCCCTCTCACCCACTCTCTTTAACATCTACCTCCTCCCTCTCTGCCAGTTATTAACCAACCTGAACCTAAAGTACTATCTGTATGCCGACGATGTCCAGATTGTGATACCCATCAAAGAATCCATCAAAAAAACCCTAGATCTATGGGAATCATGCCTTCAAGAAATCAACTCCCTCCTCTCCAGCCTCAATTTAATCGTAAACTCCTCAAAAACGGAACTCCTTCTCATATCCACTGAGAACAGTCACCCCCCCACAAATCCTTCAGCAAACCTTCAAACAACCCAAGTGAGAGATCTGGGTGCGATCATCGACAATCGACTAAACCTAAAAGCTTTTATAAATCAAACCACAAAGGACTGCTTTCATAAACTGCATGTCCTAAAAAGAATAAAACCACTGTTCCACAACCATGACTACAGGACAATCCTACAGGCAATAATCTTCTCCAAATTAGACTATTGCAACTCCCTATTATTAGGTATCCCTTCATCACATACTAAACCTCTTCAGATGGTTCAAAATACGGCAGCCAGAATTCTGAAAAATTCTCGGAGAAGAGATCACATCTCCCCCATCCTTAAAGACTTACACTGGCTGCCGATTCATTATAGAATACTATACAAGTCCATCACCACAATATACAAATCTATCCAACAAATCGCTCTGCTCAACCTACAAATCCCTTTCAAAAAACATACATCCTCCAGACCCATAAGAGAGCACTATAAAGATTCCCTTCAGGTACCTCATTCCAAAACCTCCCTTCACATAACTCTCAGAGACAGAGCATTCTCCACTGCAGGACCTCCCCTGTGGAACTCCATCCCAACGGAGCTAAGGCAGGAACCTTGCCTCCCAACATTCAGGAAAAGACTCAAAATGTGGCTATTCAAAAAAGCCTTCCCAGACTCGGACTAAACTCATTACTCACCTCACCTACAACCAACCCCCATAACCTACAACCAACTTCCAAGCACTACCAGTATGCAGAAAACCATCACTTATGACCACTACCTTTATATAAAAAACTGTATTTATTTCAAATGAACAAATCATTTTAAATCACATAATTCTTGTAATGTACCCTGCCATACTTCGGTTAAGATACTATGTTAAAGTTCCTTTCATTTTGCCTCTTGCTCCCAGTTGTACTCATCCCTGTTTTATTGTAACTGTAACTAATTTATGTTTAGCACCTATTATTTGTTTCATTCATTGTTCCTTTTCTCACTCCACTGTTTATTGTAAACCGGCATGATGTGATTCCTTCACGAATGCCGGTATAGAAAAAAACTAACTAAATAAAATAAATAAATAGACACAGAATGGAAGAAATGCTTTAGTGAATCAGGTCATGTAAAGAAACAAAGGGCCCCTCTTATGGCGAAAAAACCCCCAAAAACAAAACCCACACTATTCTTGCTTGCATACGTACTTATGATTTTTTTTTCCTTCTCTGTTCCACAGTTCTCAAGCAGGAATGTACCAGTCCCAGCCAGGAATGCCCAGGGACCAGCCGAGATGCTCCTGGGACCAGGCGCCGAATACCCTTGCTCCACAGGCCCTTAGCCATGGATGCAGAGACACAGTAGGAGGAGGAGAAGGAGCAGCAGGAGGCAGAGGTTTCACAGCCCCTGTATGTTATGAAATCCCCAGGCTCCAGAACTCCTATTAATGTTCACCTAGATCTTAACAGCTTAATGGACTGGCGACATTTGGAGGAACAGCTGCCAGGAACCAGCACCCCACGCCACTGAGACAAGCCCAGCTATGCCCACACTGGAGCCTCTGACACCATCTTCACCACTGGCACCAACACTGCTGCCATTGCACCAACCACCAGCGGTGCCCATACTGCCAGCATCAGGGCCCTTGCCAGCAGCACCCACACCACTGCCATCAGGCCCACCACCACCAGCACTTGCAGCAGGCATCTTGTCAGTGGAGGTCCGGCAGTTGCAGGGAGAAATAAGGGTCCTGCGAGTGTACAGAGGCAAAACAGGATCCTGCAGCAAAGTATGGCATCCAGCACCCAAAATGCAAGCCCAATTGCTGCTGCCATTAGCAACCTTACAATTGTGATGACACAAATCCTACAGCGCATGCCAGACCAGCCAGCTGAATCATCTGCGACATTCCTTGGCTTGACACGCCACAGCAGCCCCACCAAATCACAAAGGCGTAGGGGTTGGCCTCCCAAAACAATGCCCTCCCCAAGTGGGAAGTCACGGCAGGGCAAGGGGCTTTAAAAACAGGAAAGGCATGGCACGTAAGGGCCAATAAGGCAATGTAATGAAAAACTCTGGGATGTGATCTTGACAGAGTTGCTGTGTCATCAAATTGGAAGAAACTGGCTCATCATCTGCTCTTAACAGAGCTGCTATGATGTCTAGATCAGTGGTTCTCAACCTTTCTAATGCTGTGACCCCGTAATACAGTTCCTCATGTTGCGGTGACCCCTCGCCCCGCCCTCGCCCTGTGAGGGCGGGGCGAGGGCGGGGCTTTGGTCATATGGGGCGGGGTTATGGATGGGGTTGGATTTTAGTGCATACTTATTTATTATGACATTTATATACAGAACCACCATTACTCATAAAACAATAAAATTAAGAAACATAAAGCATCAGTTATAATAGTAAAACCATACTAATAAAAGAATATTTTAAAATTACTGATAAATAGAATTTCTATTAATTAAAATCATATACATTTTTATAATTTCCCAAACACCAATAAAATATTTCAAAACAGCACATATATCAAATAACACACAATAATTAAAACTAATAAGGATTTTAAAAAGCCCCTGCTGTCCATACATGGGAGCTCTTGATTTCCAGTCACCCTGATATTGTCGAGGATTAGGAGGTTATCCTCTCTCTCTCACACATACTCTCACATGTCCATTCTCTCTCACACATACACTGTCACATACATACACATTCATGCTCTTATACCCACCATAACCTCTCGCTCTCACAGACACTGATACACTCTCAGGGTGTAAGACACTCTCTCCCCCCCCCCCCCCACTCACACACACTCTTACTCCCCTGGATTTTCTCATACACACTCATGCTCTCACTCTTACTGGCTCCCTCACAACCTCAGAGCCTCTCAGATAAAACTCTATGCAGCAGAAATAATGCTGAATGTTGAGAATTGTGTTATGCAGACTAATCTGGAAAATGAACTAATTTCTACATGAGTCATAATGAATCAGTCCTCAGCTGCAGGCTTCAATTGATTATCCTGGCTCCCTTTAATTTAATGTTTGCCAAATACAGTTCATGTGTAACAGCAATCCTAATTCTCCACCAGATCAAGGTGATTTCACATCCCACTTCATACTTTGTCACCTCCAGCTGAGTCAAACAATTAATCTAATTACTGCCACTGCTGCCACGTGGCTATTGGGGAGGCGCTGATTGCTGCTATTGGCACTGAAGCCCATTCTGCTGCCTCCTCTGTGCAGGCCCCCTGGGTTTCCACTTCCTCCATGTTGATCTCGTACATTGTGAGATCCGCCATAGAGAAAGTGCTACTCTTGCACATTCCCAAAGATTACATGTACCAATCAGTAAAAAGTAATTTATTTTTTTTTACATCTGCTTCCCTTTATTTTTTTGCCATTTCCTTTTATATTGCCTTTTTTCCTGTTTCTTTTCTCTCCACCTGTCTTCTTCCCTCAAACACACAGTCAGGTTCTCATTCTCACATGCATTTCTCTCTCAAACACACATACACACACAGGATCTCACTGTCACATGCTCTTTCTGTCATGCAATCATTCATACACACAGTCTCTCACTGGCACAGGCTGTCTGAGTCTCACACACAGGCTCTCTCACACCCCCACATGCTGCCTTGCTCAAGCACAGGCTCTCACTGTCACATGCTGTCTCTTTCACACACACACAGAGGCTCTCACATGCTGTCTCTGCAAACACACACAGTCTCTCAATTCACTCTCACACACAATCTCTCAACTAATCTCATACACGCACACATACACACTCAGCCTCTCTCTCACCTCTGGGCCTCTTCTTTACGGGTTACCACAGGATGGGCTCTGCAGCGGCCCTAGTCTTCCCGGCCCTGCTGCTCCTCTTCTGCACGCGGCTGACGCGCCTCCTCCTTCCTGCCCATGCGGCTCCGGCAACATTTGTCTTCCGGGGCAGGGCGGGCAGGAAGTAAGTAGGAGGAGCACCGCGACGCGCTCCCTTTTGGGGTTGGAGGAGGCAAGTCTCCAGCTTCGCTCCGCCTCCCCGCAGCAGCCGTGGCGCCACAGACCGGCAAAAAACCCCAATGGCCCGGTACTGGTCTGCGGACCGGGCCGTTGGGGTCGGTCCGCAGATCAGTTTTGGTCGAACGACCTGTGTTTTGGTCGAACGACCAAAACACAGGTCGTTCGACCAAAACACAGGCGACCCCTGTGTTTTGGTCGTTCGACCCCCGCCGGAGTCGCGACCCACAGGTTGAGAACCGCTGGTCTAGATGAAAGAAACAGGCTCATCATCTGCTTACTTACAGAGTTGCTATGCTGCCTAGATGGAAGAAACTAGCTCATCATGTGCTCACTACAGAGTAGTTGTGCCATCACACTCATTGGATGCTATTATGCCAAGCATTTTCAAGCAGCACAGTCACTAACAAGTGGTCCTTCAGCCTCTGGGCCTATAAGGCCCTACTTTAATTAGCTACAATGTCTTGCCTGATGCTGTCTCTTGTGAGGCTGTCCTGTTTTCGGCTCCATGCTGTGGGGTGCCAACTCTTCTCAACTTCTGCAAGTTCTGGCTCCATGCTGTCAGATCCTGACACCTCTTCTCATCTCCTGCAAGTGCTGGCTCCATGCTGTAGGAAGCTGACATCTCATCTCCTGCAAGTTCTTGCTCCATGCTGCTGGGTGTCATCTATCCTCATCTCCAGCAAGTGCTGGCTCCATGCTGCGGGCTGTCATCTCATCTCATCTTCTGTAGTGCTGCCTCCATCCTGCTGTGTCTCATCTTGGGCCTCCTGCCTCCATGCTGCTCAGTCTTCTGCTACTCCTGTGATGGTGATGGCACTCTATGAAGTCTGACTCCTGCTGCCTACATGCTGAACTGTTTGCTCGTAGTCCTACTGCGTACATGCTGAACTGTTTGCTCGTTGTCTTGCTGCCTACATGCTGAACTGTTTTCTGTTGATTATCTAGGTTTCCAAATTTCTCAGGACTCTCATGCTCTTACTGTAGACCACATTCAAGTTATCTTAAAGATACTATGTCCCACTACTACTAAAGAGCTGCGCACCTTCATGGGCCATCCCTTGTTGGATGCTGAAAAGGAGGACTCTTTTATTGCTCTCAAATGGGCTCTTTCATCTGCCCCTGCTCTGGGCCTCCCCAACTATTCTCGTCCTTTTTCTCTCTTTCGCAATGAAAGGAATGGGGTAGCTTCGGGAGTCCTCACGAAGAAACATGGGGAACTTAATAGACCAGTGGTCTACTTTTCCCATCCACTTCATGCTGCTGCCAGAGCTCTCCCAGCATGTATGCAAGCAGTTATGGCTGTGTTTGAACTTGTAGAGCAATTGCAGCCTTTTGTATTAGGTCATCCCTTGCGACATTTTGTTTTCACATTCTAAGACCCAGATACTGTTTCAAACTCATCTCACTTGTTATGAGTTTTTACTTACTGGCCAGGATAATTTGACTATTCTTAACCCGGCTTTCCTTTTGCCCTTACCAGATGATGGGGAACTTCACGATTGTGATGCTGCTATTCTAGTAGATGCACAATTTTGTATGGATGTTATGGATATTCCTCTTCTCAATCCTGATTTGATTTATTTCATTGATGGCTCCTCTCTTAAGGGCCCTTCAGGGTGCCTTCAGGTCGGGTATGCTGTCTGTTCTTCATCAGAGGTCATTGAAGCAGCCCCCTTCCTCCCTCAATGCCTCTGCCCAAATTGCCAAGCTTGTGGTCTTAATTTGGGATTGCCTCCTTGCTTCTTCCCAATTGCTTACTATCCTCACTGATTCTCAGTATGCCTTTGGAGTAATCCATCATTTTAGGGCTATTTGGAATAGTGAAGATTTCCTTACCTCCTCTGGGGCTCCGATTAGACATCATGTATTCATACAGGCCTTATTATATTCTCTGTTTTCTCCTTCACAGGATGCGGTGGTGAAATGTTCAGGCCATTCATCTGCAGACACCTTTTAGGCTCATGAAATGCTTTTGCAGATGCTGCTACCAATCGGGCGGCCACATCAGACTCACCTACTTCTTCTCTTCTCGCTAACTATATTTTTCCAGTACAGGTTTCTCTTTCTGATCTTCTTTCCCTGCAGGCAGCTGCCACAGATGAACACCCTTGCTGGAAACATTAGAATTGCACCACATCGCCAGCTGGTCTTTGGGTGGACCAAATGACCTTCCTGTTGCCCCTTCTACTCTGTGATAAAAGAGATACAATCCCACTGGTGGACTCCTAATGTAGGTCCCATAGACTCCGCTGTGGTATGGAGATGTGGTACCTGTGCAATTCATAACATTGGAAAAGGTCTGTGGGTTGCACCCGCACATTTGGGCTCCCCCTGGGAACCATTTGTGTGACTGCAAGTGGATTTTATTGTGATACCATGAGTACTACAATGGAACTATATTTTACACTTTGCATGTATGTTTACTGAGTGGAATGGAACATTTCCTACAGCAAGATATGATGCTGTCACAGTGGAAAATAAATTGTTAACAGAAGTCATTCTATAATTTGGTAAGAACATAAGAACATAAGAAAATGCCATACTGGGTCAGACCAAGGGTCCATCAAGCCCAGTATCCTGTTTCTGACAGTGACCAATCCAGCCCATAAGAACCTGGCAACTACCCAAAAACTAAGTTTATTCCATGTTACCATTGCTAATGGCAGTGGCTATTCTCTAAGGGGTAGATTTTAAAAAAATGCGCGTTCGCGTACTTTTGTTGGCGCACCGGTTGCAAACAAAAGTACGCTGGATTTTAGTAGATACGCGTGTAGCCGCGCGTATCTGCTAAAATCCAGGATCAGTGCGCGCAAGGCTGCCGATTTTGGGCAGCCGGCGTGCGCCGAGCCGCGCAGCCTGCCTCCGTTCCCTCCGAGGCCGCTCCGAAATCGGAGCGGCCTCGGAGGGAACTCTTTTTCGCCCTCCCCTCACCTTCCCCTCCCTTCCTCTACCTAACCCACCCCCATGGCCCTATCTAACCCCCCCTACCTTTGTCCACGGATTTACGCCTCCCGTAGGGAGACGTAAATCCACGCGTGCCAGCGGGCCGCTGGCGTGCCGAGATGCGACCCGGGGGCGGTTCTGGAGGGTGTGGACACACCCCCAGACCACTCCGGGCCAAAACCACGCCCCCAGGCCGAAACCACGCCCCCAGGTCCGCCCCTGAAACGCCGCATCCCGCCCCCAAAATGCCGCGTCGATCGGCCCCGCCCCCGACAAAAAACCCCGGGACTTACGCGAGTCCCGGGGCTCTGCGCACGCCGGCAAGCCTATGGAAAATAGGCGCGCCAGCGCGCAAGGCCCTGCTCGCGTAAATCCGGGCGGATTTACACGAGCAGGGCTTTTAAAATCCGCCCCTAAGTGAACTTAATAGCAGGTAATGGACTTCTCCTCCAAGAACTTATCCAATCCTTTTTTAAACACAGCTATACTAACTCCAGACACACTTGAGATTGACAGGGGTACCTACTGTACTGGACAGGTGATGCAGAATGTGGGAAAAGCTCTGGGGATAAATCTCAGATTTCATTGTGCATACAAACTACAGGTTCCAGGCTTCATAGAGTACCTAAACCGAACACTGAAAAGTAAATTTGCCAATTTTACCCATTAGACTTCTTTGAAATGGCCTGATGCTCTCCCCATGGCTCTTATGATTATGAGAATTATGCCAAATCATAAACATGAACTTACTCCACATGAAATCCTCATGGAAAGACCCATGCCAGTGCCATCTATGCCAAAACTGCCTGTTGACATAGACTATGCTCAAGATGAACTGATCCTATATTTTGTCTCTCAACTGCATGAACAGATTAAAATAATTCATCATAAATCCTCTCCAGCCATCCAGGAGCCACCCAATCAAGCTTTTCCAGATATTCAACCTGGAGATTTTGTCTATTATAAGGTATTTCAGCGAAAGAACTGTTTGTGGCCTAGATGGCAGGGCCCTTATCAAGTACTGTTGGTAAGTAATTCAGCCTTGAAATTGCAAGGACTTGATCACTGGGTGCATGCCAGCCATTACAAAAAGACCTATGAACCAGAGTCAGTGATTCTCATAGATAGAAGTGAAGCAAGCCCCTGAGCCCCTAGAAGCAGAAGAATCCAGTGCATCATCCAGTCCTCACTAGTTCCCTGACATAGCCAGATGTCCCCTGGAGTCAGAATGTGGCAATTGGTACTGCTGAGCTGGTTCTGCAACCCCTGATATTTACGCTTTTGGGAAGCCCTGATCAGAAGGTGGGCTTGTTTATTAGGGATGTGCAGACCAAAAGTTTAAGTTCATAAGTCCATAAGTCGAAAGGGGGTCCCATTTGCGGTCAATATGGACATATGGAGAATTCCATAAGTTGAGTCTATGTCCATATGTGCAAATAAAAATTTAAACCCCTCACCCGCCTTAATCCCCCCCCCCCCCAAGACTTACCAAAACTCCCTGGTGGTCCAGCGGGGTCAGGACGCCATTCCTGAACTCCTTTGCAAGGAGCACGTGACGTCGGCGTCACGTCGGAGTGACACGGCGTCACGTGATTCCCCTCGGGTTCGCTCCCGGACCCCTCGTTGGGCTCAAAAGGAACTTTTGGCCAGCTTGGGGGGGCCTCCTGACCCCCCCAAGCTGGCCAAAAGTTCCTTTTGAGCCCAATGAGGGGTCCGGGAGCGAACCCGAGGGGAATCACGTGACGCCGCGTCACTCTGACGTGGCGCCGACGTCACGTGATTCCCCACGCGTTCGCTCCCGGACCCTCACGGAACTTTTGGCCAGCTTTGGTAAGTCTTGGGGGGGGATTAAGGAGGGTGAGGGGTTTAAATTTTTATTTAGATCAACAATCGCGATTTCCAACGTATTCAACATAGCTATGTTGAATAAGTTGGAAATCCGATCGTTTAAGCCTCATCTTTTTTTTAAGTTAAAAAACAAAAATAAGTTGCGTTTTCCATTTAAGTTCAAAACGAATGCACACCCCTATTGTTTATAGCAATCATGAGAATCACTATGATCAACTTATTCTGTCTATCAGGAGGGCCTTAATCTCACACTTTTCTGGATTTGCATCCAACTTTCCATGATGTCTCAGCATACCTTTACTGCTTCTCCTCTTAATCTGTCCTTCCCTAATCTGTGGGGATCTTTCTATGAGAGACATGCTGGACTGCAACACCCAAAACCACTTCCCTTAAAACTGATCATTTTGACTGAAATTTCAGAGACTGCTGAGTAGTGCTTCAAGCCCTTAAAGGCCACTCAGACTCCTTCAACTTTGGTAAACTCTTCTGATTATTACCCCTTCTTCCTTTACACTGTCTATGATTACTCAAATGGAAGCTATATACTCCCTGATGGATGGACTAAGACTACAACCTGCATGATGTGGTTTCCCCTATGGCCATTAATGGACCTCATTATAAATTTTCAGCCCATATCCCAATTGACATTTACCAGAATTCCACTTTTGATAACTTCTACCTGCCTGGAAAGAACTATCCCAATTATCTATGTATGCCTAATACCACTTTATAGAATTGTACTATACCATCTAACATATCTCTTCAGTTTCTGTCTTCTTTTCTAGGTCTCTGGGCCTGAGAGAGTCACAAATCAATCCCTTTTAATCCAAAGGAGAAAGGGTGAGTCAGATATGAGTAAAAACAATATGCCCTAGTGTCTGGAAGGATTATACAACACAGTGACAGTATCCTGGCATATTTTATGTAACTGGAAACATGGCCTATAAAAGACTGTATGCTACTATGACTTCATCATGGGTTATGTTCTTCCCCAGTTTATGGTTCACACTGTTGAGAAACACCAAATTTACTCTAAACATCCTGACATTCATCCACATAGGAGAGTTAGGATGGATTCACCCTGAGCTAGATAGACTTGTAGATTCCCCTTTGAAACAGCATGGATTTATGTGGTCCTTTGTAGAGTTTTCCTCTGAACTGGAACATTTTGTGCTCAGTTTGTCCTCAGTGGTAGAGAAGATTACTAATGAAACACCTTTTCCATTCAGACTTTACAATCAGAGATTACTTTATTATCAGGAGTTGTTTTGCAGAATCAAATGGCCCTTGAAATACTACTAGCTAAGGAGGGAGGCGTGTGTCAAGTCAATTCTTCCTGTTGTACCTATGTGGACCAAAGTAGGGAAATCCAATGAGTATTACCACCTTAAAAGACTTGACAAGGCAGGCCCATGAACTAAGCCAAGGGGGAGAGTCAGGAGTCTGAGACTGGGATTTCTTGGGAATTGGATCTTGGT